>NW_024351073.1:15898603-16104991 GCF_902729225.1 Pteropus medius | reverse complement strand
ACAGCCTGGTGTTCCAGGGAGCTTTCTGACTAATCAGGGTGTGGTACTGAAACGTGGAAAGGACTGGCAGAAAGCACCCCTGATACCCTAACGCTCTGATGACTTCCACATGTGAAATTGCCCAGGACGTGAAGATGTAATGAAATTGCCTAGGAAGTGAAGACGAAATGAAATTAACTGCGTTAAAACGAGATAACTACAAGGAAGGGAAATAGACGTGCTTCCTTGGACCGCATATAGTGCTGTTGCCTTGGTGGGCCATTCACGTTCCTTATTGTAGACTATTATGGTATCTGTTCTGATAGTTGCATGTATACGGGAGGCACCTGTTGGGCAGTGGCCTCTTGGCTGTGTGAAGCGATTTCGTCCTCATCTGTGGCATTCCACAGGGGTCCCCTCTCTTGGCTTTTGTCTGACGGCAGTGGCCGTGGTCTCTACAGCACGGGCTGCACATAGGAAGGTCCTTCTGTTCCGTTAAGTCGACGAACACGTTTGTTTTGATTTATGAATGAGTTTTTTCTGGAGAGCAGGTAACTTTTGTTTGGCATAAGACTATTTTTTTTTCTGTTATTATCTTTCAGGGACTTTCTTCTTATGTGCTTGCTCACTTCCTGCAGCTGGGCATGACTTGCTAATTATTTCAACCATCCAGTCTCCTTTCTTTCCCATTAGTCAATATGAACAGGATAGAGGGGAAGTGGCTAGTCTTCTCTCCCAACTGAATTGCTTTTCTCTTCTAACAAAAGAGAATTTCATTTTCTCTTTTACTTTTCTCTTACTTTTTCCTCTCACTCTTCCGTGCTGGGTCTCAGGAGCAGATCCAGATGATCAGAACAAATGGCAATTTCATCGATTCGTAATTTCTTCAATAAGCACCTGTCAATTCTGTCCCAACTAGCAAGACCCATTCTGAAAACCTGAGTTAATGTTGGGAGCCATGCACCTTGTAAAATAAAAATTAGAAGGAAAAGGGGAGAGATGTGTTGATGTAAGCAAAGAGAAAGATAGAAAACGGAGATGGGATGGCAGAACGAAGGAAGAGGAAGTAGAGAACAAAAGAAAAAGATTTGAATGTGTGCGTGTTTTAAATACAAAAGAAGATTAATTCAGAACCAAGAATGGCCAAACGGTTCTGTCAGGACCAAGACGGCCATTTGGATTAAGCGGTCTTAGTCTTTACCCTCCAAGATTTTATAATTAAGAGCAGAAATCAGATGTAAAAATATGAGAAGCCACATTTGTCTTTGGCTATCGTGTTTCCTGAGATACATATGTAGAGGGCTTTTAAAAATAGTTAACATATTTTACTTCTCTATTAAGGAGCTTCAAGTGAGCAGAATA
Source organism: Pteropus medius (assembly GCF_902729225.1). Taxonomy (NCBI): domain Eukaryota; kingdom Metazoa; phylum Chordata; class Mammalia; order Chiroptera; family Pteropodidae; genus Pteropus; species Pteropus medius. Next base: position 16,103,650 of record NW_024351073.1, on the reverse strand, counting down.
ATTTAAAATCTAAAAGGTTTAAACTTTGTACTTTGTTGCTTCTAAATCCCTTTTTCTGTCTTGCAGCCTAGGCTTGGGGAGAACTTTGATGCCAGATTAGCTGGGAGGGAGACAGGACATATTCCCCCGCCCTTCCAAAGCTGTTAACGTCCTGTTCTCCACTAAACTGTTGTAACAATCATCGGTCTCTGTGTGGTGAATGGGATACTCATTACACCTCACCCAGCAAGACACTGAACCGAGCCCAATTCCTTTACAAACAACCTCTTCCCTCCTTGTAATGGACAGTCATCGCTGTGCCACAAGGGCTTGGTGTTGGCCCAGGTTGCCAGCTCACAGCCTCCAGCAGCACACACAGCTGTCTGAGCAGGAAAGCGAGAGGGACCTGACTCCATACAAGGCTGCCGCGTGCTTTGTCGTGTGGAAGGCAAATGTGCACCCGTCCTTGAAGCACCAAAGGAAGTCAGAGAGAGGAAGTGTGCCGGTGGGGTGCTTGTGCTATTTTTGGTAGCGATGTTCTCACTACCTACACTGCGTGTTTGTGTCTATTGCGATGTTTACTGCAACTCGTAAAAGAATAGCTACTAAATTGGGATCTGATGAACTTCTCAGCTGGAGAGAACTGGAGTGAACAGAGAAAAACATTTGGAATTTGACATGTTGTGTTCTCTTTGAGGTTACATTTAGATGTCAGGATAAAGAAGGGGAAAAACACTTCCAGAAGACAGAAAGAAACAGCTCAGCTGCATCCAGTTCACGTAAGAAAAATGGAAGTGTTCGCAGTGAGCTTTATGGTTGTTTTGTCTAAAAAGATTTAGGGCTCTAGGCTTTGCATACCTCGTCATCATATCCTTTTAGACTTTTGGTTTGGTCCGTGAGTTTTTTTTTCTCAAGATTCTGTTTTATTGCAGTAGGTGCTGATGGTTCTGGATGATAGATCTACTAGAACACTGTTTGGTTTTTGATCATTTTTCAAGACCAATGGCTTTTTAGGGTTGGCCCCGGAAAGGATTCTGAAAGCTCCCTAGAATCTCTTCTACTCTCTGCCTTCAAGGGATAAAGTCACACCGCAAATGTGGTTGCTTCTAGGCTTGTCAAAAGCCTCTAGAAATACAGTTCAAAATAACTGAGGCCTGGCCTGGGTTGGGGGCGGGGAAATGAATGCTTTCCTTCGAGATTGGGGGTCTAGATGGAGGACGTCCAGGCAAGCCCCACTTTTTAGAAGGATAATTAGTGTGTAGTAAGGGGAGTATAGATCATTCTCATAGAAAATCCCTTGTAATTACTGCACCAGAAATTTTCTTTGGACATTATTAAAGGGAGTTGTGGGACCATTGAATGATCAATGGTTGACCTTTTATCCCAAGAAGAATTTCACCAGGGCAAAATCCCCCTTTTTAATATTTTGCCTATCAGAGAGTATATCTAAAAAGCAGAGTTTCTGGGGACAGATGGTTTCTAGACTTAGTTTGGTGATCACATTATAAAAATGTCAAATCAGTATATTGTGGATATGAATCCAGTATAATATTATATGCCAACTATACTTAAATAAAAAAAGTCAACTGTGTACAAGTGGAAATTTAAACTATGTAATTTAACTTTTATCAGTTTAACTGGTAAGATTTGCAAGAATGTATCACTAGGATGTGAACTAATATAGAAACTATCATATTTGCTGCACAGATGCTGACAATCAGGTTCCAATAAACACCTTGATGAAACAGACAAAAAAAGAGTGGTTCATATATTCGTCCACTTTTTAGGTCTCTGTCTACACCATACCCCCACACACCATGCATAATTTTTTTTAATGTATTATATACATGTTTAATAAAACAAAATACATAGAAAACTTGTTTAAAGATCTTAAAAGTACATGCAGTATCACTCCAAGGAGATTCGGGGATGCGAGAACTTTTCTAAAACAAGACACTAATAATAATGAAAAGTATTTCGTTCAATTAGTCTCTTTAAAACTCACTGGAGAGTCCTATCTCCATTCCTCACTAAGTCTCTCTCCCCGTTTTTTATTTCTACTTTATCACAAAGCTGAAGGGGTTGACATAGGGATAGATTTTACTCTCCAGTCTCTATTTGTCCCGATTTGTATGAAAACAAAAGAAAAAAAATGACTCCTAAGGAGTTGGACGGTCAGGCCCAGAGACACGTGGGTTTAACTCAGTTCTCTCTTCACCGGCCTCCTGGGACCCCGGCACCTGCACCCAGGGGTCCTGCCTCTGTAATTAGGACTGTGTTCCCCCTGCAGCACTTCACACCCTGCCAGTCGGGTTTTACAGCAGAACAAAGTCTTTCTGCCTCGCCGTTGGCCCTTAGGCGCTGAGAAGTTGCTCTACTGGCTGCTCACTCCACTTAATTCACCCGGATCCTTCTCTGCTGAGGGTCACCATTTGCCTGTTTTCTGATGTGTCAGCTGAGAGACATCTGAGAAAGAGTTATTTATTTTAAAACGTAATGAATAAGTAGATAAAAAAAAAATTTTTTTTAGTGGGAAATCAATCAACTGTTTCAAACTTAGAAAATTGTTAATTCTCCATGGCTAATAGGGTTCCTGAAGAGAGATGCCATTGAAATGCATGTAATTAAAAACCTTTGGGTATCCGATGGTGCAACTTATTTCCCTTGCACACTTTTATTTTTGAGTAGAGCCTTTTTCACTTCTCTGTCCAATATTTGATTATATAAAGAACCACAAAAATGCACCTAAAACAGCCCGGCAGGCAAGTGGACCAAAATAGAAGCAGAACCAACGGTCATTTACACATTTAATGATCAAACATTGAAAAATCGAAAAATAAATATAAAAAGATGTCGTCTTACTTGCTTTGGTATCCCATCGCCCTTATAATGATAATGATATTTATTGAAACCGCCCAAAAGGCAAAGGACAAATTCTTAGTGACAGAAAGTAGACTGGCGATTGCTAGGGACAGGGTAGGGGGATGGGCCGCTGGTGTTTAGTGAATAAGGAGTCTCAGTTTGGGAAGATGAAAAACTTCTGGAGGTGGATGGTGGTGACGGCTGCACAACAATGTGAGTGTGCTTAACGCCGCTGGACCGCACACTTAAAAATATCTAAAATGGCACATTTTATGTATATATATTTTACCACAATAAAAAAATGCAAAAAAAAAAAAAAAAAAAGAGAGAGAGAGGAAGAAAGAAAGAAAAAAAAGAGTAATTTTAGCACCAGCTGCAAGAAATTACCCATCGAATTAACTAGACCGTTTGTTGTTTGGGCCTCAGTAGAGAACAGGCAGTCATCCTGAAATTACTGTTGGCGCATATCTGTGCAGGAAGAAACGAAGGAAGAAATCCGAATAGCTTAGCATTTATAGGGTACACGATTGGGGGTGAAACACATGTGAAAAATATCATGATAGAAATGATAGAAGGCCTTTATTTAAAGTGTGGTTGAAGGCCGCTGACTCATTGGATAGCTGAAGTATTTGTGGCTTGAGTAATGGCCGAGCCAAGAATCCTGGAGTCAGTTAGACTCTTTCTTTCTTGGGGAAAACAAAACAAAACAAAACAAAACAAAAACCAACAAAAAAAGAAAAAGGAAAGGGTCAAGTAAATTCTCTTCCACTCTAGCTTGGATATGCTGTTCAGCAATGATTTTGACCAACCCCAAATTCCTCAGACAGGGGAGGGATGAACAGTGTTTGCGTAACCTCGATTCACTGGGGTATTATTTCCAGCAAGGAGGCATGCCCATATGGGTGCAAGAGATGGGAAGGAAAGAGCTAAATCAAGAATCTGTTTCTGTTCCCAGATGATGGATGTCTTACGAATGGGGTCAATGCCACCTCTGATCTCATCCTGAGCAAAGACGCTTTTTCACCAGCTGGGCAAAATATCTGGACTCGAGTGTGAAGCAACTTGACTGATTTAACAGAACCTGGAGAAAGCCTTAAATTATCCTGATATGATACATCGATGATTTTATCTTCCTAAGGCTGCACTTATTTCTGAGTGTTTTCTGGCTGGGACAAAGTGCTAAATTCTGAGTCAGGTGCTTGGAATTGCATGGCCCACACTTGCTGTTTTTTGTGGGGTCTGTGACACTAGGTTAGCAGGAATCCAGCCACCTTAGGGATGCTGGTGAGTGTGGTCAAACAAGGATATTCTGGAGTCAGGCTTTCTGAGCATGAACTCCGGGTCTGTCCCTTACAAGACGAGACCCCGGCTATTCGCCCACACCTCTGTGCCTTGGGTTTCTCATCTCTAAACGGAGGAGGACTGCAGTAGGTCTTACATCATAGATTGTTGTGAAATATGATTTAAACCAGGGGTCCCCAACCCCTGGGCTGTGGACCGGTACTGGTCCGTGGCCTGTTAGGAACCGAGCTGTACAGCAGGAGGTGAGTGGTGGGCCAGTGAGTGAAGCTTCATCTGTATTTGCAGCTGCTCCCCAGCGCTAGCATCACCGCCTCAGCTCTACCTCAGATCATCAGGCGTTAGATTCTCATAGGAGCACTGGTCCCTGGTGCCAAAAAGGTCGGGGACCACTGATTTAAAACACATAAAGTGCTCTGAACAGTGCCTGGTGTGTAGAAATTGGGCTGTTAAAATTAGCTGTTATTGCCATTAATCGTGACTTTTTAGAGGAAGATATGGCTGAACCAGTGAGGGTACAAGCTGGTGTGGTGGTTCTGTAGCCTGTAATTCCGAGACCCTTTGGCATTTGCATTGGAGAGTTCAAAACTTAGGGGCTACATCAAATCATCATGTCGTGCACATTAAATATGTTACAATTTTATTGGTCAATTACATCTTAATAAAGATGAAAAAAGAAAAAAAGAGAAAAGCCTCTATGGCTGCTATACACATGTATAGCTGAAAATAAAGTACTGGTTTTAATGAATCATTCCTATATTTACTCATTTATTGATTTCACCATGTGCCAGGCATTGAGGATGCCAACTTAATTATGGTGTGATTTATTATGGTATTCGGTCTAGTGATAGAGACACCCATGTAGATTATTATGCAATATCTAGGTGCAAAGATAAAGATTTGTACGAGGTATCGCTGAGATGTATGGAGGGGAGACTCAGGGATGGGGGAGAAGGTGGGGAGGAATAGCCAGAGGTTATTCCTGGGGGAAATAATTCCAGAAAATACTTGATTTGTCAAATAAAAATTGATTTTAAAAAATCTGTAAATCTTTGTCTCTAAAAGTTTCTCTTTTTCTTTTATAACAAAAATATTATTATTACCCCTAAAAGAAATAACAATTGTTACTTAACTGTAATAAAATATCTGGTTGATTATCAATAGTTTCAAATACATCATATTATTTTTTGTTGGTTTGTATGAATCAGGATGCAAATAAAGGCATACTTTGTAATGGGTCTATGTCTCTTAACTGCCCCTTAATCTGTGTTAGGTCTCCCCCTCCTTATTCCTTGTAATTTATTTGCTGAAGAAACTTGGTTGTTTCTCTTTTAGAGTTTTCTATAGATGGATTTTGCTGATTGTGTTTCCATGGTGTCATATAACATTTTTCTCTATCCTTGTATTTCCTGTAAATATCTACTTAGATTCAAAGGCTTACTCAGATTCAAGGTCAATGTCAGGGGTGAGATGGCCCAAGACTACTTCACAGGCAGTGTGGTGTATTTCCATCAGGAGGCACATACTGCCTGGTCCTCTCTCTTTTTGAGATGTTCGCAGCCCGTTATGGCTAGGACTATTCAATGGTTGGGGTTGTAAAGTGGTCTTATTCTAATTCTAGCATTCCTTTTTCAGTTGGAATTCTATAGAGTAATTTCCCCTTATTTATTATTTGCTTACCTAGTGGTATAGTTGGTCCAGGAAGGCAAGATGAGTGCCTGACTGAAAACCCATACTAACAGTGGCCCCATGGCATCACAGGATGCACAAACTTTAAAATAAATAAAATTCCATTTAGCATACCATTTTACTAAAGCAAGGTGAACCTATGGGTTATTATAAATACTTGGCACAAGAAGAAGAATTTTCTGCTTGTAACATAGCTTTAAAAACACTCTAACTTTCTCCCAAGCTTTTAGTAAAAATAGGTTTTGTTTTGTTTTGTTTCGTTTTGTTTTGTTTTGCAGCAATTGCAAAAAGATAATCTTGCTGAACTGAAATCCTAGACTACATCTGATATCATTTTAGTTTTCAGTGACCTACTTACTGCGTGGCATGATTTACAGTTGAGGTTTATTGCATTAGCGAAATAATGCTTTGGTCGTTTACTTATAAAAAGCAGTCCTCTCGATTTTATTCTCTAGTATGAAATGAAAACTTTAACAGTCAAAATTGGCTTGAGGTTAAGTCATCATTAAAACAATTTGGCATCCTAGACCTCAGTAGATGCATACCTTAGCACTGATGTGTACAGAGCTTGTGTTTCTTCAAAGGTGAAGGAAAAATATATTCCCGCCACTGTATGCAGAATGAGCAACTACACACACAATACACAATACACACACACACACACAGCTACAAGGCTACACGCTACTAAAATGGAATATTTAAGAAGCACCACATTTTAGGTATTTTGTAAAAATCCCTTTTAAATTTAGTCCCAAGTAAAATCAGCTCTTTGCATTTGGTTGGTTCCATAAAAACACAAGTAACCCTTGAGATGTTGGGTGGACTCCTGTGTGACCTCAAGTCCCCAACTCAAGTGACCTCAAGTTCCCGACTCGCTCCCATGGGATACTGGTCACCCAGACCATGACCATCTTTCCTCTTGCCCTCTGCCTCCAAATCACTCAAATCCTTTGTCTCCACTACATTAGATCTATTCAGCATTTCCCTTTTTAATGCCACCACAATTTCTTAATATCTACAAAGAGCGAATTGATTGCCACCCCCGGAACATGCCAGCAGGAAGCAGCGGGCTGTGCATATTGGACTGGCCCCAGTGTGAGGAACAATCCAACAAGGAGAATATTGTCTCCCTTTCCATTCTTTATTTTATGTTTTTAGAGCATTTTTCTTTCTTATGCAGCTGAGTCTAACCTCAGCCCAAGACAACTATATATTACTTTTAACTGCAAACTCAAATGTCCCCTGGGTTGCTTTGGTGGTTTTCCATGAATGTAATGCGATAATCCCCTTGGAGCCACCAAGCCACTTACTACTCTTACCCTGATAAAAATACTTGGTTGGAGCTATTCTGATGTCTTTTATTTTTAATCCAGCTGAAAATGGAAGCATTACAGAGCTTAGAAATATTAATGAGAAAAGTCTCTGCTTTCTATCACAGAGTACTCCACTTAGAACGGACGAGAATCAAAGTGTTTTGCCCCAGTTTTTCCTCAACAGAAGCGTTTTAACTGAGGCTTTCAGGCTAGGCTTTTAAGAAAGAATCATATGACCCACACGGATACAAAATGGAAATGTCCTGGCAGATAAAATTAACATCTCCTTATTGTACCTGTAGTGCGAACAGTTATAAAAGGGGTTGCTAAATAATGTACACTCTCTGATGACTTAACATGCAGCCGCTCTCTTTTCTTTTTTAAATATTGTGAGGGTTAAAGCCTAATCTAATCTTTTCTTTGTCAGAGTTTCTGTCAAATGATCAGATCTTTGGAAATATTTTTATTCAGGACTGATGAGTTGTCTTGAATCCAGCCTGCATTATTAATAGGCTGTCCACACGCCCCTAAGAACCTTCTACTGTTTGTTTCTTGACAGATAGAAACGGACTTGCCATCTTAACTCTTGTTCTAACTAAACAAACCCATGCCAACTCCCAAAGGGGTGTTCAAAGCAGTTCAAAGCAGATGGATCTCATCTTTCAAAAGGACATGACTTACTATCCTGCTTTAGCTTTAGGCACAGACGTGTCTGGATGGTTTGTCAGGTGGCACAGTATTTTAAGTGGGAATCACCTGGCAAATGAGTTTTTCTTGTTCATTTCATGAAAGCAAAAGAGAGCAAAATCTCCCCCTCTTGTGGTCATGCTGTGGAGGCATGATGAATCCCACCCAAAGCTTGGTTTGGATGGCAAGACTGATGATACCACACAAACACCAAGAGGGCATGACAAGTTTTATGACTCATGCAGTGAGGCTTTCTGGGAAGAGCAGGGCAGACTCCCAGACAGATCTAAAACTGGCTTGAGAGACCAAGGAATGAGACCAGCTTGGCTTTTACTGTGACTGGGAGGTAGCCAGACGGGGCGATTTCCATACGTGATACAGCGCTTGTATGGTTTGAACTTCTCACTGGTGTCAGAGGGAGCCACTTGGGCTTTCTTATCAGCTGGCCCAGCCATGGGGACAGAATGGAAAGCACTGGGGGAGCTTGAAAGCTGTCAGCAGTCAAACATCAAAATGGGGTCAGACTCTACATTACACCTCCCTTTTCACTGAAGACCCAAGGCATTCTGGAAAATGATAAATATTTTTAGAATAATACCAAATGCTGCTTGAGAATTAAAGGTTTTTTTTTGGTATTCTCTGGAAAGCTTTTAAAATTCAGTTATCGGTTTCCTTTTTGGCTTTTAGGGGCAAAGCAATGATTGCTGTCAGCCAATCCTCTCTGTTTCTGATAAAACATTCAGAGGAAAAGTCAAAATGCCTTGGTTATTACCAAAGACACTGAAAAATTTCCCTATTCGAACCAATGAACTCTGTTGGTAGGTTATTTTCCACTTTCTGGCCTAAATCCTTTGCAGACTAGGTCAAGGTATTTCTTGGTTCTCCACATTACACTTTAATGGAATGATGGGCAATCAGAAATTCAGTGGACATAGGGACCATTTAGGATAATCTTACTCATTATTTAGATAGAGAACCTTAAGACCCAGAGGCGTCTAGTGTTTTAGCCAAGATCTCACAAACTAGAATGCAAGCCCTGAGCATTGTTTAGTGCATCTCACCTAACTTAGCTCAGAGGGTTTGGTGTTGTCTTATATTTTACTATATAATATTGGAATGGTATTAGACCCAGTTTTTTTTTAAAAAAAAAATACATATATATAAATTTTGTATGTCATTTCTCCATAATCTTCTAAGTCTAAATATATTGTAGAATTTTTACAAGAATTCTAAAATGGAGACCCTGTGTCTAATTACACTTGAAATGTTAAGTTTTATCTTAGCATTGGGTTAAGAGAAAATTTATCTAACAACAGGTCTTGCCTTTTGTTTAATTCAGCGTATTAATTTTTTAAATAACAAAATATTTAAAAAAAATTTTCCCTTTTGCGTGTTACTTTTTAGGATTTTTAAAAGTAAACTTTTAATTTTAAAATGATTTTAGATTTACATAGAAATGCCGAAGATAATGCTGCATTTATGTATTCTCCATACTCAGTTTGCTCTGTCAATAACATCTTACACTAGTATGATACATTTGTCAAAATTAATTAGCCAATATTGATTCTGCATTATTAACTAAAGTTCATACTTCATTCACGTCTCTTTAGCTTTTGTCTAATGATCCTTTTCTGTCCCAGTATCCCAACCAGGACACTCGTCACATTACATTCAGGCTTCTCTTGGCTGTGACTGTTTCTCGGGCTTTTCTTCTTTTGTTTTGATGTCCTTGACAGTTTCAAGGAGTACTGGTCAAGTATTCTGTAGAATGTCCCTCAACTGGAATCTGTCTGATGTTTTTCTTATGATTAGGCTGGAGTTATGACTTCTTGGGAGGGAGACCACCGAGTTAAAGGGCCATTCTCATCACATTGCATCAAGGGTGCAGACAATCGATATGACTTATCGCTGTTCATATTAACCTTAATCACCTGACTGTGGTAGTGTTACTCTCTTGCATGTTATAGTCTGGAAGAAAGTCATTATGCGCCATGTAAACTAAACTATGCTCCATCTTATTAAGGGTGAAATATGTACATAAATATGTACATAAATTTTTTTGAATTCTGCATGAGAGATTTGTCTACTATTATCTATCTATCTATCTATCTATCTATCTATCTATCTATCTATCATCTGTAAGCATAAACTTGTGGATATTTATTTTATACTTTAGATTATAATCCAATACGACTTTGTTTTGTTGCTTAAATTATTTCACTTTTAGCCATTGGGACCTCTTTCCGTTGACTACTGTGTCCCTTTTGACATACCCATACTGTGTTCCTTTTTTAAGCACTTTCTACCTACTGGCACTATAAGACGCTCTGGTTTCATCCTGTACATTCCCCGTACCAGTCCCAGAATCAGTCATTCCTCTAACGGCCCTTATATCTTTTACTGAAGGATGGTACTAGAAATCATCCTTGAGTGTGATGTGTGCTTGTTGCAACTGTGCTGTCATTGTTTGGGGTGGCCCTCCTGGCAACACAGCAAGGAAATACATATGTATATACTAACTCTTGTATATCTATATATCTATATCTATATCTATATCTATATCTATATCTATATCTATATCTATATCTATATCTATATCTATATACACACATTATAAATATCTCTATATGTATTCATTTTTATATGTATCCATCTTTATATCAAGTTGGAGACATGAGTTCATACTGATGTCTCCAACTCTAATCTGGTAGCACATAGATTATCCTAGTTTCCTCCCTTTGTCTGTAACCTCTCTCTCCAACAGAGAGAAACATGGCCCCTACCACCTGCCATCCATTTATTTAATTGCTCAGTTCCAGTTATACATGTGTAGTGGTTTCAGAATTGTTAATCTGATTTGGGGATGTTTTCCAACTTTATCTTCCAACCTACCTCCTGAATTTTTTTTCCTAATCTTTATTTTTTAATTTTTAAACTCTCTTTTTTATTCTGTAATGCTTCCCTTTTTCCTATGGATTGATAGCTTTTTCCCTCTCTTCCTAAAGATATTAATTGAAATTATAAAATTCATTCTGTCCTCAGGATTGTTTCTGTTTCTTCTTTAGTTTTTTCATTTCTTGGTGTTGGCCTTAGTCTTTTTCCTTAGAGACTTCTTTAAGTATCTGCTCTTTGGCGATTTAAATACGTCTAATCATGAGGTACGATGATTTAGAAATCATAAAGGTACCTAAATAAAACACTGTCTAAATAACTTCCTGTGCTAAACTACTGATTGTTTAGTTGTAATTATGAACAGAAACAAAGGATATTGTTCTAGATGAGATGTTAAGCTATTTGTGTTCCAAAGATACTCCCCAAGATATAAGTCAGAATTAGGGACAGAGGCTTATTTTTAAAATATAAAATGCCCTGGAGAGTACTACTTTCATATGATAAATAGCTAGCAAACTAGATACAGAGTGAGGCACTAAACAGGCTGATTGGCAGCTGTGCGTCCTGGAGTAGGACTTGTTGACTGATGGGTGTCTTCACGGAGGACCACTAGCTTTTCCATTGGGGGTTCCCCAGAGAACAACCACTTTACAGTAAGAAATACATTTTTCATAATGAACCAGTAAACACACATGAGTACCAACCTTTCTACTCAAGCCACAAAACAATATTTAAATTAAATTAAAGTGCAACATATTCTGATATTTTCCATTTTAAGAAGGTCGTGACTCACTAAACTGATTGAATAGCCCAGTAATGATTCAAGACCAAAACTTAGAAAATTTTGTTTTAGATGTTTCTGTGAATCGGTCTCTACCTGTTTCTTTGTCTAGAAAAAAAAAAAAGTGATTACCCTGTCAAATCCCTTTGTCATGTCCAAACTACTGGAAGTGCTGGGATTTCTCTCGACTCTGTATTTTGCACATGTTGTTCCTTTGCCTGATAAGTCCTCCTCAACTTTCTGCCTGCTAACTTCTCCATGTCCCGCAACTTCAGCCCAGGCATTATTTATCTTGGAAAGCTTTCTTGGTCTTTTCTTCTTTCCTATTTGCTACTCTTCCCTGTCCAAAGGGACTTTCACCTCATCTATTCTCTTTTTCTTTGTTTCCATAATAATGAATACATATGCTATTATCCTATCTAGCACATACACATTTGTTAATGTAATCATTGATTTTTATATCTGTTTTTCCCCTGAGACAATACATTCAAGCCACAATCTATGTTTTGTACTTTGCCTTTTTTTTTTTATTCTTGGAATCCTGATCAGACTAGGACTCAGATGAGAATCAGAGGCTGGTGTGTACCTTCTACCTGTATTTACAAGACTTCTGGTATGCTTTATTGGGTCATGCAGATTAGATCCACCATTAGACTCGGAAATTATTCCACAAAGCTTACTACCTGTCCCCTAAACCTGCATAAACATAGCTCCGTGAGTCCAGACCTCAGACCTATTTGGAGCAATGCTGATTCCATAGAGGGCAATAGGCTCCCCCATACTCTGTTGAGCATGGGAGAAAGTGTGCTATAGACACGGATCTCAAAGTCTGTTTCCAGGAAGACAGCAGGCTTGTGACTCTGAGCCAGATGTCCTCCCCACATGGGAGCAGGAGTGGAGAGAGGCCTCCTGACTTGGGGGTATCTAGATAGAGTGTGGCGCCTCTTTGTGGAGTAGGAAGAGATAGGTGGAGAAAGGAAACAGAGGCATTTCCCCAATACTGTTTCATCCTGGATGTGTATCACAACTGTTTCCTCTTTAGAGACCTGTGGCCCAGGAGTTTGAATATCTTATTCTTATATCTATTCCTTAGCATTCAGTTAATGAGCCATTAGGGTGATCTATAAGATCAGCATTTACGATTGGAAGGATAGATGTGGATAATGATGATGGGGTCAAAGACTAGAATTCATAATGACAGAACATACTACATTTAGGACAATATAAGGGGGAAAAGAGGAAGACTATGAATATTAGAGTATAATATCTTGGTGATTGAAGGATTTGAGTGATTACCTGTCTTACCTGATATCTTAAATGGAATGGAGATGAAAGTTATTAACGAAGAAATTAAGGAATTGTGAGACCTGTGTATTGGGCGTATCATTAGCATGAGCATTAATATTGGAAAATATGATGGTAGAGCATTGAATGAAGAGTGAGATTTAAGTCATGCTAAAATATTCCGAGAATACAACAGAATATTCTGGAGGTTCATAGATTACTAGACAGAAAGGACAGAGTGGTTATTATGTTAAAAAACAAATACTCCTTTATTATATACTTATTTATTATTACTTTTTTTAAATTAACATATGACATTTGTTGCTGTTGCTGTTGTTCTGAAATGTTTGCCTTTAGGATCAGAAAATAAGCTCATACCATCAAGGACAGTAATGCATTTTGGCTTAAAATACGAGTACTGTGTTAGAAAGAATAATGCTGGCCGCCATAACAAACAAATCCCCAAATGTGCAATGGTTCAATCATGATAGAAGTGTATTTCTCACGTGTGTAAAGTTCAGGATGGGTGTTCCTGGTAGGTGACTCTCTTCCAAAGATGATGTAAGGGTCTAGACTCCTTACATCTTGTGGCTTTCCTGACTCTATTATGTGGCTTCCAAGATCCCTATACTTAACTTCACCAGGTTGGAAAGGAGCTGCAAGAGAAGGCATACTACTTGTTACCAATTTGGGATGGAAGAGACTAAAATCATTTCTGCCCACGTTTCACTGGTGAACACTAGTTATGTGGCTTCACCTAAATTCAAGGGAGCCTGGGACTCTAGTCTACTGTGACCAACTACTTTTCAGCCACAAAATTATACAATAAGAGGAAGCCCAGTTTTGGGCAGACAGTTAGCCATCTTTCCAAAGATAATTTGTCAAGTAAAACTTTCAATAATTATTAAATTAAATCAAAACTTAAGTAAAGTATAATTAAATAAAATAATTAAAACTTTCAACAATGATTGACTGAGCAAACAAGAACACTTAGTAAAGACATAAAAGATTTGACAAGCCAATCAATTAACAAGCTTGATTTAATGAATATAAATAGAAGCTATCCATACATAAAGAATTAGAACCACCATTCTTCTTAATCACTCAGAAAAATTATAAAATCCATTATTTTCTAGGCCAGAAAGCGAGTTTTAATACATTTCATAGCCCACATCTTCTTTTTGTAAAGATAAGCATTACCCCCTAGGCTCTGCTCTACTTGTTCAGACAGGAGGATTCTCACTCAAAACCGAAGCTCCAATAATCCAGTTACCAACTTCCAGGAACATGGGTTGCCATCTTTGCAAAGAAAATGCCTTTAAAAGCAGCGTTTTTACATATTTTAAGATAATTTGCATATGGCAGTTATTAACATACATTTTCCTCATGGTTATTTATCATCACCTGCCCCTTCTATTACTTCATATTAGCCTTCGAACTTGTAAGCATAAAACATTTTTAACCTAACCCTTGTGATGGTTTCTGATGACCTAAAAATTGAAAGTTGCTTATAAGGTCAATGGATTTGTAAACTTTGACTTAGTTAGAATTAGGCAGAAAATTATGGGGCCATAAGTGGAGTATCATAAACATTTAAAATAAAAGTCAAGTTTATTACTATTCCATTAATTCTCATCAGAATAATGATGTCTGATTACTTCAATAGAAGACAAGCGGTCATTTTCATTTACATGGAATAGCTGACATCCTTTTTCAACTGTGAAATTTGACAAAGAAGGAAAGGTCTTATCTCAGAAGTAAAACATAAGAAGTTGAGTTTATTTGGTAGCTAGAAATGTCCCCAATATACCTTTGTCCATATGTAGGTACTCTAAGGTTACTTGTTTTTTGATATAAATTTCTCAATGTGTTAAACCTTTTAGCAAACCCCTAGCCCTAATTCCTAATGCGTAGATCCTCAGAGGAAAGAGTTAAAAGCGAGCAAGGCTGTCATGGGAATCATGACTCTTTAGATGGGGTGAAGAAGAAATCAGAGTTCCTATACCTTGATGCCAGGGAAATTTAGGATTCCTTATTTTTCATTTTACACATGAAGATGATGAGACCTAGGTAAATAAGGGTATTTATTCAGGGTCTCCTAGATACTTCAGTTCAGACATTAACAACAAAAAAAATGTCTTTACATTAGACACTAGACACCCTTTGGATGTAACAAAAACACGCCGGAGCAGCAAAGGGTTCAGTGGACCAGAAGAAGAAAGGCCACTGGCAGCATGGCAGGAAGAGTCTGTAAGGGGATTACACAGATGTGCTCATAGATTCATTCTTCTCGTGTCTTTATTTCAGTAAGTCTAGGTATGCATAATCATTCAACAAATATTATTAAGCCCCTGTTCTGTGCTAGGTCTATAAATACCTGTCTTCATGGAGGGTATTTTCTAATGGGACGATTCTCCGCCATACTCAGTGCTTCCAGTGATAAATTTATAAAAACCTGGAACTAAGATGAATTGGGGTAGTTAAGAAGGTTCTCACATAAGGTATGGAATGGTTACTTTTAAAGTCACATATTCCACTACACATCTACCACAATGACTAAAATTAAAAAGACTGACAATACCAAGCGTTGGGGTAAGAATATGGAGAAACTGGAACTATCAGACATTGTCGGAGGGAATGTAAAATGGTACAAGCGCTTTGTGGAAAGATCTGACAGTTTCTTTTACAACTAAACATATACCTAACTTACAAACAAAAATTTCATGCCTAGATATTTATCCAAGAAATATGAAAATATGTCTATAAAAAACTTATATAAGTACATTCATAGAATGCCTATTCATTATAACCAAAACCTTGAGACAGCCTAAGTGTTCATCCATGGAGAATAGATAAATAAACTGTGATATATTCATACAAAGAACACTATTCAGCAATAAAAATTAAATAATTGGAGTACTAAATATCATCTAAGACTATAATCAAAGAGGAAGAGATACGATAATTACTTTCAGAGGAAACTTTTTTAACCCCCAAACAGTCCATCGAGAAAAGATACATCAGGGAGAGAACGTCTTTCAGGCTGGTCCTGGGCTGGAAAATGGTAGTTGTTGATCCAAGGCAGGTCTCTGGCTGCCCTTGCGTGATGTCCTAATCTCTGTTGATCAGCTGGGCTCCAATTTAGGGACCTTGGTATTTGATGCTGGGAAAATTGTAAAACTTTAATTTGGACAAATGGGGCTAATAGTGCATGTTACCTGACTCCTGGGAACATTGTCAAAATTATAGGAAGATAAGATCCTGATGATGGATGGCTAAGGACAAGGGTGAGCTTTAGAGAGCTGATATTGGTCTACTTCTTTCCACTCCAGCTAAGAGATCTCGCTATGGCTGCCAGACTCATCCTTTCCCAGACGAGGGCATTCCACATTTAGTTCCATTTTTAAGGCCCTCTCTTATGCTTAATGGTATTAACAGGGCTATGTTATTTTTGAAAATTTGTGGTACAACAAAAGTACAGTGATTTATCAGTTAGACTGAATGAAAGTAAAAGAAAGAGTTTGAGAGCTTGCAGGAAACCTATGGTGTCAATTTGGGATCCATTAGTATCCAGTCCTTCAAGACTGGGAGCTAAATTGGGTAACTGAAAATAAGACTTAAAAATATAAATGATTTTCTTTCTTGGCTTCTAATCTGAGTCACTGTGTCTGGGCTTTTTTTTTTTTTAACCTCTTCATTCATCCTCTTCCTCATTTCCTGCTAAGCTAGTTTGTCTTTCTTAGCCATTTGGTTCTGTTACTTCCTCTTCTTTGGTCCTCAGTTCCAGAAACATCTTTGTCTGGAATGACCTGGCAACACCTTAGAGGAATAAAGTAATCAAAAAGTCTCTTCCTTTCTTTTCTTCCTTCTGGAGGTTGGGAATGTGAGAAAGAAAAATGAGAAGGAAATAAATGGAGATTAGAGCCAGAGGCTGGGAAAACTATTGTCATGAATATTGGGTTAATGATAAGTTTAAGGACCTCTCTTCCAGTTTGACTAAGACTGTCACATGAGACAAGAGGCTGTTTATTTGATTAAAGAAGTGGGTTAAGGTAGGGAATCGCTTTAAAAAATGATGCAATTTCTTTGACTTCAAACATATATATATATACACAATCTTCGATGTAGGGCCCAAGGTTTTGTTTGGTTTTTGAGTTTGTGTCTAGTGTTTGGAGTACAGTGTCATCTTTCTTAGGTAAATAATATTGCCAAATATACCATCTATGAATTCTAACTTCAGTTTCCTTATAATGGAGGGAGAATTTAAGGACACCTGTGAGACAATTAAAGTACATAATCCTTTTAGATTTTTGAGACCTTCTAGTCATTTGTGTTTTACCCATATTTACTTCGACAGCATTGTTGTTTTCTCCCTTTTATCCCATCTTTCCATAGTGTTCACCTGTGCTTTCATAGAAAAAGCCATCTTGCTTTTCGTACTCGTGTTTCATGGGTTTTCAAAATAGTTATCTGATTTAACTAAATTCTTAATGAACATAACAAGTCTAATTCAGAAAAACTAAGACTTGGAAACAAATGTTGCCAATTTTGATGAGCGCACAGCTAGTTGGTTGCATGTGACATGTGCAGCTGTGCCAGAGAGAAGCCTACCAGCTTCAAGCTTTCAGCATGTTGTGGGTCTCAGTCAATTTGCTTTACGGATGGGTTCGTGAATATTGGCTATAACTCAACAAGCTGGTTAAGTGGAAGTTTATTGGGAGAACTTCTACTCGGCCACGTGGTTTACTAAGCTGATTGTGGTTCCGTATTTGAAAACTGGAGGCACAAGACTATCATTACAGCATGGAGATGGCTGGCTTTTAGGACTTGAGGTACTCTGGTAAAAAGACGTGTAGGGTCCCTCCTCTGAGAGGAGACCACACTCTGTGGAGTGTTACCCTTCTTCTAATAAACTTTCTTTTTGATTCTAAAAAAAAAAAAAAATGCCTTTAGGCTCCATGTTTCTAGCTCAAGAATATAAATATGAAATTCCACTAATGGGTTTTTGTGATTTTAGAATATGCATTGCCTTGTATGGGCATTCTCTTTTAAACTAATGTATATTTTTAACTGTTACCACCTAGCTGTATCATTAATGTCTTCTATGAATGAATTTATTGAGACACTTGCATTGCCAGGAAGAGCCTTGGAAAGAGTAAAAGTTCCAAGAAAGAGAAAGAGTACTGATAGTAAAGAGTTTTACAAAGACAATTTTATTTTCTACTTCATGAACTTATCAAAGGCTGAACCTGCATATGAACACTTTAGTAATGAATGAGAACAGCGCAGAAATTTTGAACATCGAGCATTTTCAAGCACTGTGCCAGCTTCTGGGACTGCAAAGGGGTGCTGAGCGGTGACCTCCATGATAAATGTTTATCAGCACACTACTGGCCCAGAGTTTTAGGGTAGGTATACATGGAATTATTATTAGTTTTATAACAGAGGAAATTACATAATGCTTGACAGAAATAAGAATGGAGCAACTAATTCTGGCTGACACTTGCGTAAGGCATCCAGGAGTTTACACTGGGGCTGGGTGTTGGAGTGTGAATACACATTTGTCAAACCAGGAAGATAGGGGAAGTCACCCCAGGAAGACAGACAGCAGGGGGTGGGGTGGGAGAAGAGAAAGAGAGAAACAGAGAGAGAGAGAGAGAGAGAGAGAGATCTGACAAGGAATTGACTCACGTAATTATGGAGGTGACAAATCTCAAGATCTTCAGTAGGTAACCTAGAGACCCAGGAGAGCTACTGTTCTTCCAGTTTGTGTCTGAAGGCCTGAAAACCAGGAGAATGATGCTGTAGGTCAAATGCCAGCATCTCTCAAAACCTGAGAAGAGCCAAAGTTTCAGTTCTAATCCAAAAGCAGGAAAAAAACTGATGCCCCAGCTCAAAGGCTGTCAGGTAGGAGGAGTTCCCTCTTAATTGGGAGAGTCAGTTTTTCTTTCTATTCATGCCTTCAGTGGATTGGATGAGACCCACCCACTTTAAGAAGGGCGATCTGCCTTATGCAGCACACTTCCGATTTAAATGTTATCCTCATCCAAAAACACCCTCACAGAAATACTCAGAATAATGTCTGACCAAATATCTGGCACCCCATGGCCCAGTTAAGTTGACACATAAAATTAACCATCACAGAGATCATAGGTTCAAAGTGAAATCTTCGTGGTTTTTTTTTTTTTTTTTTTTTTTCCTCCTGATAGAACTGAGAGCATGGGACAGCATTCTCCAACCTGGAAGTACTCAGCCCCATTTGGGCTGGAAGTCTGTAAACGCCTGTTAGCTGCTGTCAGCCAAAACTGTATAGGTCAATGAAGATGCCTTGAGTGCCCAGGACTTCCGATGAGAGTTCAAAAATGTTTTGTGACAATGTGATATTTGGGGGCTTAGTGTCAATCTACACCCTCTGGTAATATTTATAGGACTAAATTTGTAGAACTAAAATTATGCTGGGAACAAAGCACTGACCGATTGCGAGGCTGTTTTTATATTTTAAGTGTTGATTGCTGAGTTGTTTTGGGACTCCTATTCTCAGTCCTCCTCACAGATATCCATACCTTTCTGCTAAATATTGCACAACCAGCTAAATTAAAATATTTCTTCAGTATGGACTGTGGTCAGCTTGAGCATTTGGAATTTAATAATGGACAGTGGCTTATTTAGTTGAAAACTTAAAGCAGCTGCAAGTTCCTTTTCTACTATAGAAAGAATAATAGTCAAATTCCTCATTTGGGCTGTGTCCTTTGGGCTGTAGGTCTTTAGTGATGATTAGGATGACGGCAATTACAATAATAGCCACTTGTTATATCAAGTACTGACTGAACCATAAGTTGCCTTATGTTGATTATTGTCCTCATTTTATCGATGGATAAACTGACATAATAGGTTTTAAACCTTGATTAAGCTTACATATCTAGCTTGTTGCTAAGATGCTAGACTATTTTATCTCCTTTTATTAATGTTGATGGTGAACATTTAGGTGGAAAAATCCCCAAAGCTCCAAAATCAGACCAGCGAAAAACCAAACGGTAACTCAGAGAGAATGAGAACTCAGGTTTATTACACACAGTCCCTGAGGAACTAGTGCTCTAAAGATCTGGGCAGTGCATTCAGTGGAAACATTTCTTACATACCCAAACCTTACACAAGCTGATTGGTCAGTTTGAACACAAACCGTTACATACAGCCGGGGAGTTGCTATGCAGATTGCAAGTAGTAACGTTGTATAAGGGCGAGAGTTGTTATGGGTAACCAGCAAATACAAATTGTTCAGGAAGCGAGAGCTGCTGGAGTACAGTGACATTTATAAGTCCAGCAAAGTGCAAGGGAGCTCTTGCAGGACCCCTTGCATGCAGCGAGCATATTTACAAAAGCAGAAGGCTGATTAGCTTTTAATGAAAATTCCTGAAGTTTCCTCTTCAAACCCAATTGATTTCCAGCTCAAAGTGGATTTCTTTATATCTACATTATTCATTGTACCTATATAAACTAAATTTGTTAATTACTACTTGGCAGGATTTTAAAATAACTTCCCTGTGTGGGAGAGAAAAGAGCTATTTCTTAAGGGGTTTGTGGATATATCACGGAGAGACAGTGTCTGGAAGGGTAAGGAGCTGGGTCATTCATTTAGCATGTTATTTCTACATTTTTATGTAAAAAGCAAACAAGTGCATTCTTAAAAGGGGAAAGAACAGGTAAGTATGAGGATAGGGGCAGAGCTTTGCTCCTGTTGGTCCCGGCCACGTGCTGATGGAATGCAGGATGCTTGAGTCTGCTTCCAGCTGTAGTTCTGGGTCATTTACATTCCCCCAGCCTGGTTACAGCCCTGGGAGGTGGACCCAGAAAAACATCCCTCCTCACAGCTAAGATGGTGCCCCTGGGGCTCCCAGAGGCAGGGCCACTGCCGAGCACAGGACTGTCTCCTTTGATAGCCTCTGTTTATAACAGTCCAGAAAACCTTTTTTAAGGACAAAGAAAATAAAATGCACTGGACTGACTTGGGAGAAACAAATCTTCATGTTGAATGTGATGATTTTTTTGGTGTGTGTTAAGCATAAACTGTCTCAGTTCTGAATGGGAAGATAATGTTATTCCCTGAATACTATAGGGAGGAGGAAAAATGATTGGAATATATAGGTTCACATAACTACCAAGTCCTCACTAAGAATTGATTAGTTTTTTATTGATTCATTCACTCCTTATAACCAGGAGTTACTATGAAAATGTAACTCCGGATACCCTGCTCACTGGTGGGGGTATGATTCAGAAGATTTAATCTCTGTCTTCATGGAGCTGACCGTGGAGAGGAAAGGGGAACAGATTGCAGTAAACAAGTCATTTTGTTTATAGTTCTACAGAAGAGATGTGACAAGGTGTTACAAAGGTTCCTGAGATTAGCACCTTGAGCAACCTAATGTAGAGTTTCTAGAAGTTTCCTAAGGAAGGTACCTATAAGCCGAGGTCTGAAACGTGAGTCAAGGTGAGATAGAAAAAGGGCCTATAGGAAGTAGGATGGGGAGGGCTGTTCAGGTGCAGGGAACAGTGTGATATCTAATTTTCATGGAACTGTCTAGAAGTTCATTTTAATAGCTTACCCTTGTGAGCCTTTACTAAGCATCAAGTTGTGTGCTAGGAGCTTTATGAGCATTGTCACCCTTAGTCCTTTATAGCAACTCTGTGAGTAAATATTATTCCCTGTTGAAGAAATAAAAGTCCTAGAGAAATTAAATGACAGTCAAAGGAAGAATTAGAACTAAGGTTTAAGTCTACATGATACAACATTTAAAGAGGAGAGGGGGCAAGAAAGGATGGGAGGTGGCGGGAGTTCTTGATCCCAAGCAGTGCTGGTTGTCTTTTCTCAGGCGCTTTGCCTGCACTCAATCCAGCCACAAGTGAAGTCCATCTGTTGCTGGAGTCTGGAACTCTCGCAGCTGATGCTGAAAGAGAAACTTGACCCTTCTCTAAACCACTGTCTTAGTTTGGCGGCTGTAACAGGATGTTATAGACTGGGTGGCGTAAATAACAGAAATTTTATTTCTCACCGTTCTGTAGGCTGGGAAGTTTAGTCAGGGTGCCAGGATGGTGGAGTCTGGTGAGAGCCCCCTTCTTGGTTTGCAGGTGGCTGTCTTCATGCTGTTTCCTCACACGGTGGGGTATGGGAAAAAATGCAAGCTCTCTCGTATCGCTCATTATAAGGGCACAAAACCCATCATCAGCGTTCCACCCTCATGACCCAATTACCTCCCAAGGCTCCCTCCCCACATATCATCACATTGGGATAATGGTTTCACATATGAATTTTGGGGGATACAAACATTCAGTCCATAACCATCACCCTTCCTACATTCCTGATCTACAATGCTGAGTCCTGCCTTTCACGTACTATCTCTAGGGAGCTCCTTTTGGGACACTTTCCCCCTCACTTCGACATTGACTCTGACATCTATTGAAGTTCAAGGTTAATGGGTAAGAAGACAGTGTGGTGATGGTCCATGATAGTGGGAGAAATGGGTGGGAATAGCACTGCACTGATGGCGAGTCTGAGTGAGTCATAGACTGACGGAAATTGCAACTTAGCTCAGTCCTGAGACAACTGGACTTCTTACTCCCTGAAGCAACGGACTTCTCTTTGGTGGCTTCCTACCAAGAGCATCCACTCTCCACAAAATGAGGCTCAAAATATTTGGAACCATTCATCAAGCCAGGGCTCTTGAAGAGCTTCATTTTTCTGAACTGTTCATTTCCCTTTAGTTAGAGCAAGAGCTCGTTGAGCAGAGAAATTTTGCCCAGCTGAGGGAGGGGCCTGAGGGAGGCTCCAGCCCAGCAAGACACAGGGTGGTCTGGCCCCACCATTAATTTTTCACTCTCTTTTCTGTTTGGAGTCGTGAGGTCCAAAAGGAAATTTCAAGAAGCAATGTTGTGTGAGCACTGATATTCTCAGTCATACTAGTTCCTACCTTTTTTAGTTTACCAACATTTTTTAGAATCTGCTGAAAGCTATCAACCCCTTTCACAGAAAAATGTACCACGCAATATTTTTTGTCATTAAGTAGTCTCATCCAGGGCCAGAGATTGAGTGCACTCGGTTTATATGTCACGGTGAATAAGGACGCCAGGATAAATTGACGACTTTGTCACAAAGAAATATAACACCGGAAAATCCAGTTTGGAACAAGGCGAAGTGAAAATTATTGATCAGCCAGTCTCAAGGATCAAGTAAACTTAATTGATCTTCCTGTTATGCTTAATTTGGAGGCTATAGTTATGTTCTAGGGGGAAAGGTGATGCATTTTAAATCATAGCCTTTTGCACGGTGCTCGCTTTTTAAACAAGTTAGTGAAATATCTTTGGAGTGTAGCAGAGAGAGAGGGAAAGAGAGAAAGAGGGAGGGAAGGAGGGAGAGGGAGAGAGAGAGAGAAAAAGAGAGAGAGAGAGAGGGAGAGAGATCTTTTAATAGTGTGCTTAAATTACCTCACTTCTTATGAGAATAAAAAAATTTGCAATTGCTGCCTGTATGAATTAAAAAATGAAACCAGAAGTCTAGAAGTCTTGTCTAATTCTTGCAATTATTAAGTCTTGACGCTAAAAGGGAAGAAAAGGGCCAATGCTTTAACCTTAGCTCTTCCCAGGATTTTGAAGCGGTGATGCCCTTGATGACAGTGTACATCAATCGCCTGAAAAAAAAGCTGGAGACGATGTTTCGCCTCTCAGTTGAAATCCTTAATTCACTACAGCCTGAGGCCCCAAGTCACCATGGGATGCACCAAACAGGCCTCTCCAGGGTGGCATTGAGTTTCTACGTGGACGTTATTCGACGAGAGCACTGCATATCCAGGAAAATTATATTCTACCCCAAACACACCTTTGTCCACAGAGGTTGTCTGGGATGGTCTGTTTCAGCACTTGTAGATTTCAGTTTTTCTTTTGAGAAAATGATGAATGAAAAAGCATGTTACATGAGCGGTCTCTCAGGTATCAGTGGTGGGGTATGCTATGTGTGCGTGTCTGTTAACATGTGACAATTCATCCACTGTGAGCAGGCGTTACATTTTAAGGGAAGCTGTTAAAACAAACCACGGAGTTTACGAGGAATGTATGTAGGAATCCAACATACGCTCGAATGGATCAAAGTCCTCGTCCGTATTTCCAGAGTTTTCTGTCCACTAACTTGTTTAATACATGAGCCTGGGGACTAGAGGGAGTAACAGGATGAATAATAAACAGGGTGAATATAAAAATTCATAATGTGTTCCATGGAGATAAATGCTACAGAAAAAAGTTAATTAGGGCAGGAGAATGAGCAATGCTATCATTATTTTGAATACTGATACACTGGTATGAAAAATTTATTTGAAAGGAATAATATTTGAGGTTTTTAAATTGACATATAATTGACATATAACATTATATTAGTTTCAGATGTACAACATAATAATTCGATATGTGTATGTAATGCAAAATGAGAAGTCTAGTTATCCATCGGCACACATAGTTACTCATTTTTTTTTCTTGTGATGAGAACTTTTAAGATTTACACTCTTGGTGTCTGATGGGTGCTAGACTCATCATGAGAAAGACTCGTCACTTTGTAAGTTATATAAATGTCCAATCACTATGTTGTACACCTGAAACTAATATAATATTGTATGCCAAATGTAATTGAAAAATAAAAAAATTATTAAAAAGAAAAAAGATATCAAAATTGATTTATAAGTAGTGTGTGTTTTGCACATCCATTTCACTTACTCTATTTTTTCAATAATTTATTGAGAAATATTTTACACACAATAAAATGCAGTGGGGTCAGTGCAGTATCAGGTAAGTGTAGTCTCATGGTTTTTGTGGGGTAGACGATTCCACCCTCTGACTTTGTGATGACCTTCAGAAAGTTCCCCTTTGATGCTTCCTTTAGAAGCTTCTAAATAGGGTAAGACAAGGCACTGAGTTCTTTTTAAAGAGTTGATTCTAGACTAAGAATTAGCCCCCAACACTAGGTTCCATATTCGATTACCTTTTAAAAATCTGTCCAACCTATCCAGTAGGCAAAATGAAATGACAAACATTGGCTTACAGAATAACTCCAAATCGTCCAGCACTGGTAATGAAAAAAAAAAAAAAAATTGAACCATATGAATCATCTTTCATTATTTAGTGAATCTCTTACTCCCACAGAAAAACGGAAGAATCCAAAATAATTGTGTTTCATCTGGTTGCCACAAAGAGATTTAGAGTCAGAAGAAGGAAAGAACAGAAAAATGAAGGAAGGGAGGGAGGGAGAGAAGGAGGGAGGAAGAAAGAGGGGAATGAGGAAGAGGGAGAGGAAGAAAGACAAAGGAGGGGGGAGGGAGAATAAGAGAAGAAAGAGGAAAGAAAGAAGTTTCTTTTTCTTTCCCGTACGGAAATTAAATGACAAAACCCCCTTCCTCATTTGTTTTTAAAGTTGCCACACTGTTATCCCCATTTCATGGATCGGTACGTGGAGTTTCTGAGACTTCTCACCTTGCCCAAGCGCCCGTGGCCGGGAGGGCGCCCAGCGCTGCTGCTCACAGCCCTGCTTTTTCTGCACCAACCACCCCAAGGAGGCATCTTCTTTCCTCCTTGCAGTTTTGGGGAACAGTCATGTCTCGGATTTGAGGGTATACAATTATTCCAAGGGATTTAAAAACAGGGTTTCAGCACACACAACTCTCTATATATCAATCATTTAATGGATAGTAGAGACAAGTAACTACTCTCTAATTTCTTCTACTTTGATTAAAAGAAAATAATGAAAATGGCATCTTATTAGCACAAATGTTATGTCAAAGTTTCAGACTTATGGCAACTTTATATAAAATAGTAAATAATAAAATGAGGTGATTTTGGTCACACAGATATGAATTTAAGATACAGGGACATCTTTTGTCAGCCTCAGTAGACTACTTCTTCCTTTGTTTTGTTCTGGGTGCACGGTATTGAGAAAAATCCTGACCGATGCTGCTAAATAATAGTAAACTATAAACATTTTTAAAACACCTCATTTTGCAATATTGGATACTCTCCAGTTAAACTTAATCCAGAACTTTGAAAGAGGAGTAGCAGGAAATGTTTGTTTCAAAGCTGAATCTCTAATATCTTCTTGATTTGTTTTCGATTCGCTCGTGATTGCATAACTGAGCATTATAGCAGGACTATAAGATGTGTGGCCAACATGCCTGGGGCTTGCAGGACGTTCGCATGTGGCGAACATGTGCCGTGGGATGAAGCGTCTTGAGCAACAACTGCATGAACGAACAAGGGAAGGCTTGAGATTTTTTTTTTTTTTTAACCATTTTAACCATTTTTAAGTGTGCAATGCAGTGGCATTAAGTACATTCACAGTGCTATGCAACCATCACCATCGTCCTCTGCTTTGGTTTTAAAGTTATTCCCAGGTGTGTATGTCATGTCACTTTGAAAGGGGCACGCGTGTATATTAGCTTTTGTCTTAAAGTCTCACTTATATAATTGCCTGGTTATTAATACTTTAGCTCTCATTTCAATCCCAACTTTGATTAATCTCTTAAATTTAAACTCGATTTGTTTTTTTTTTTCCTTCAAGTTAGAATCTTTCTGGGCTCTCCTTTCCTGGTGGTGTTTCCAGAAGATTCGAAACCCTTAGGGATACTGGGAATTGGAACTTTGAGGTGTGACCTGATCCCTAGCTAGTGTCCTCAAGACTTTAAATAGCTATCTACCCTAATTTCTTTAGTTAGTATCTTACCTGTTCCCTGAGCTAATACTAATGACCTGAAATCTCATCAACTTCTTTCTGAGGAAAATCAGAACATTTACTCCTATGACATCCCTCTGTTCTTTTTTTTGTTTTGTTTTTCCTGTCAGAACAGAAAAAAAATGGAGAATCAATTACATCTTTTCTTCTGTATATACGAGAAATAATAATTGTTGGTTAAAAGGTCCCATTTTGCTAGAACGAGCCTCACAGGAGCTCCGTGAGGGGCTATTCTTATCATCTCCATCGCATAGATGATGAGATGAAAGCACAGAGAGGTTAAGTGACCTGTCCCAGGTCACACAGCTAGGTGAGTACGAAGCTGGAACACAAGCCAGGAAGTCAGCTCCTAACCACTGAGCAACAGTACCCTCATGTTAAGGATGGCTTCTGTTGACATCACCAAGATTCCTTTCCAGAACTCCAGCTTCAGGGGAAAATTTGGGTCACAGACAAGGAAGATACAAGTGCACTGAGAGTTGAAAGCCTGAGTTCTTATTCTAGTACTTTCTCTGTCATTCTCTGTGTCTTAGACACAACGCATAGCTCTTCTGGGTCCCACTTTTTTTAAAAAAAAACAAAGGGCTTTCTGAGTGACTATTTTTATGAGAGAACTGAATCTGTGACTTAGAGAACAAGTGGCAGACTGAGTGGAGGCAGGGCCGGCCCTGTGGATCAGAGGGCCCAGGGCAAAATGAAAATGCAGGGGCCCCTTATTCAAAATTACTAAGAAGTTAAGACAGTGACTGCTGAGCATTAAGCCAGGTGGAGAGTCTTTCTGAGTGAGGGGCCCTGTGTGATTGCATTGTCATCCGGGCCCGCCTGAGAGCCTCGCCTGTTTACGAAAGAAACCATGGCAGTGTGTTTCTGTTGAGAGAATCTGGATCCAGAAGCTGACACTGAGGATGGCTCTTGAGAGAGTCCTTATCAAGGGAAGACTCAGCTCTTGACAAGTCCCAGGATTTCAGCTAGATCCCTATCATGCTGGTGAGCAGGAGTGAGGCAGGCAGACAGAGCCTGAGGGAGGGTTTGCTGACTAGAATGATATAAGTAGAGGAACATACTAAAGTTGAGAGTCGGCTTAGAGATATTTGTAACTCTCACAATTCATAAAGAAAGTAGGACCCAGAAAAACTATGGGATGTGTCCAAGTCACCTGAGGAGATAAAGAAAGTCCTAATACTAGAACCCAAGTCTCCAGCTTCCAGTTCACTGTGTCTTTCTTGTCTGAGACACAAACTTCCCCCCTGAAGCTAGAGTTCTGGGGAGGAGTCATGATGGTATCATGGGAGAAGCTGTTCTGCACTCAGCGGTTAGGTGTGGGCTCTGGAGCCTGCTGCCCGGGTTTGTGTCCCAGCTCCGCCCTCACCTAGCTGTGTGACCTGGAGCAGGTTGCTTCACCTCTCTGTGCTTTTACCGCATCATCTGCACAATGGACATGACAATAATATTCTCTTCCTGGGGCTGTAGTGAGGATCATAAGAATGAATACACATAGAGAAATTAAGATATAGAATTCGATAAATCTTATGGATCGAATGTCTGTGTCCCCCTAGAATTCATATGTTGAAGCTCTACCCCACCATAGAGTGATATTAGGAGGTGGGGCCTTTGGGAGGTAGTTTTAGATGAGCTCATGAGGGCGGGCCCCCATGATGACGCGAGTGTCTTTGTCAGATGAGGAAGAGAAAACGGAGTCTTTGAGTCCTCCTGCCCCCGTCCCATGCAAGAACACAGCAAGAAGGTGGCAGTCTGCAAGCCAAAGGGATCTCATCAGACATTGAATCATCAGCCACCTTGATCTTGAACTTCTCCGTCTCCAGAAGTGAGAAATAAATGCCTGTTGTTTAAGCACCCCTCCACCCCACCACTCCCAATCTGTGGTTTTTCGTTACAGCAGCCGGACCTGACTAAGCCAATAAGCATCAGCTATTATTATTTGGACACAAATAGAACTGGCTGCCACTTAGTCTTCCACAGCAAGTTACCCAGCTTCTCTAGGCCATTGTTTCCTAGGCTGTCGTGAGCCTCTTAGAGACGGATGCGCTGTGAGAAATGTGTTGCTGGGGTGGTTTCGTCATCGTGCGAACATCATAGCGTGCATTTACACAAACGTAGGTGGTATAGCCTACTGCACACCTAGGCTCTGTGGTGTAGACTACTGCCCCCAGTTTACAAACCTGCACGGCAGGTTACTGTACAAACAACACGAGATTCAATCAAGCACGAGAGAAAACGATGCAGTCGAGACACAGTGAACACAAGCTACTGCTGACATAACGTGGCAGTTTCACTGCAAACTTTTTATTTATAAATGGAAAGAGTATACTTTAAAATAACAATAAAAGTACTGGTTTATTATCAAGTGTGGTAGATTGTGCATAATTGCACGTGCTGTACTTCTATTTGACTGGCAGTGCGGTAGGTTTGTTTACACCAGCATCACCACGAACACGTGAGGAATGAGTTGTCACGTTATTAGGATAGAGGAGTTTTTCGGCTCCATGATAACCTTATGAAACCACCATTGCATTTGCCGCCGTGGGAGACCAAAAGGTCCTTGTTTCAAATGAAACAACAGTATGTACCTTCCAGGGTCACCAGCACGGGGCTTGGCTCTTGTCTGACAGAGTAGCAAAATGGAATAAATAGTTTTCAGCAATATTAGCTATTACATAAAACCCCACCTTTCAGAACAACAAATGTTTTCCAAAGAGGACCTGCCTCTCATTAAACAGAGGATAAAACGAGGAGCTGAAGTCCCATCCCCCAGGGACTGCCAGCCCTGAATCCCAGAAACCAGAGACATGTAAGGGATTGAGCTCCTGGGCTAAGCGCCTCCAACACATCTCATTTCTAAAATGCCTGTTGATCCTGCTTTGAAAACTATCAGACCCGCGGGAGGAAGAGAAACACAACACAACCATGCAAAAAACCCAAACTGTGACATCTGGCTAGGCGGGAATGACTGTGGTTTATAATATAGACAGACGGAGCCGTGGGCTGCATACATAGTCCTGGCTTCACCTCGCTGAGGTGTCCCTGTTGTGGTCACACGGGGAAGTTGGAGTGAGGGGACAGCTGGAGTGGTGTTTACAAAATAACCTTGAAATCTGACAGGGAAACCCCCCCTTGACACTCATGCCTAAATACGGGAAACATTAAAAAACAAGTGGTAGACATTAATTCAGTTCAAGGTTATTTAAAAAAAAAAATAACTGCAGAAAAAAATACTGAGGATGAAATAACAGTTTCCAGGCTGGTTAGAAAAGGTGAAGAGTTTTATGAGTGGGACAGGAAAAAAAAACCACCAAAACCCAAAAAACCTTAATTAAAATTATTTTTCTCAGTTAAGAGGCATGCTGTTAGAACAATGACCTTTACATCCTGCTTACACCGACTGCTAAAAATAACATTTGGGGTTTTTGTTTTAGGCTCTCCTGGGCATAGGCCATGATAGCAATCACCTTTGTTCATAGAGCAACTTTGTCCTAAGAAAAAGGAAGCTGGGAATTCCAGAGTGCGGCTAAATAATACAGAAACGTGAGGGCCCAGCCCAGGCTCCCATTGACAACCTCGAAGATTCTGCTGGCTTGGTGTCACCCTCCCTGCCTCCCACAGTTTCACAATTCCACATTTGTCATACACTTACCGTGCCCTTGGCACTGGACAGAGGCAGAAAGGAGAAGGCTCCATTTTGGAGACTCATCGTTCTGCCGTTTGCTGAGCAATCTCAAGCAAGTTGTGTCACGCTTCCGTCTGCTGAGGCTGCAATGGTAGGATCGCCACTAGCAGGGGCCAAAAGACCCAAATGTGACCTTGAAACTCGTCAAAGAGATTTCATTTAAAACTGAACACTAGTGTTACCAGCCTACCGGAAGTCTCTTTTCAGTCCGAGCCTAGATTCTAAAGTTTTTATCGCAGTCTGTCGAATGAACGCAGACGGGTAGGGGAACAAAGTATATAGCACGAGACTGGTGCCTTAATAGTCACCTCCGTTGTGTCGGAAGGACCTCCCGTTCTCTTTGGATGTATGGCGCACAATCGAGCTAGAAATACTAGCTATCAATAACCAGTTCAGGAGGAATACCAACCAGCAGCAGCAATGTCACCTGGGAACTTGTTGGCAATGTACATTCTCAGGTCTCAGGCCCACTGAGTCAGAAACTCACGGCCCAGAAGTCTGTGTTTTAACCGCTGTCCAGGGACTTGTCTATTCTGGTGCATGCTGATGGACGTTTTTTTTAATTTATTTTTTGTTTTTTAATAATTTCAACATTTTCAGTCAGTGTCATTTTAATGAATCATTATTCTAGGTAAAACTTGGTAAATTACTTTTTTTTTTAATATCTATACGGTTCGAGTTTTAGGTATAATTCCCAGAACTGGAACCCCATATCACAAGAGCCCCTTAATTTGATAGCATTTTAAAAGATTTTCCCAGTAGCACCTTAAAATGTTCTACTTCCCACAGAGACAGGAGGGTTACGATAAAGGAGCCATCAAGTAGTCTGCAGACAGGCTGGTGTGTAGATCATTTACGATATTTCCCTCGTGGGCAGTAAATGTCCGTCAGGCTGAGTGTACATACTATACATGGCAGTCTCAGGAAAAGGATGACCTAAGTCATTGTAGAAATGTCCCTTTTCCAGAGACAGCATAATCACTTAAATGCTACCGGGTGTTGTCACTACACCTGGTGTTTGGAGGCCGGGTCGTTTGAACAATGGAGCAGGGGTGCGGTGGGAGCATGCCAGCCAGATGGGCACAGCTCAGCTCAGCGTTCATTATTCATCATGCTGATGTCAGCCGTGTAGGAGAATCTACACAGCGAAAACTGGCAAACACTCCAAGCAAGGACTTAAAGAAATTTGGGAGGGAGAGCTGGTTTACCAGCACGCCACTGGATTTGGAGAATTCAGAGCTGCCAGGTAGGTCTTACTGACTGTGCTCATCTCTTCGGGAATAACAGTCTTTTAAGTCTTATTTATGTTAAGTTTGGAACTCATCTTTATGCTTGTCAGTATATGGTACCCACACTGGGATTCAAAGCAAATCCATCGGAGGATTTCTTTTATGTTACTTGAATATTGCTCTCCCAGCTCCTGCAATGAGGTCTCTACGAGACTTCCAAACTCTTTCTGCTGCGGAGCGCCGAGGCGTCTGCCAGGTACTGCTGTCTCTTGTCTTCTAGGTGTTCAGAGCTGGTCAGCTCAGCCATTTGGGGGTGATTCCCTCTATCCCGCTTCGGTCTCTTTCTCCTTTGTAGTCTACTCCAATATCAACCAGAGAATCAGAGGTTTTCATGAAAGGGCGATTTCTACTTTAATTTATAAATTTCATGTTTACTTAGGGCCTACTCTACTCCAGGCACCGTGTAACTCCACAAACCTGGCCTCATTTAGTATTAACAGAAGCCCCAAGACATAGGTATTACTAGTGAGGAAGCTGAGATTCAGAGAGGTAAGTAAAAGCCAAGATCACAGAGGATTTGAACTTGGAGTGTCTGACTCCTGTCTTTCTCTCACATAGGTCTGAGTCACAGATACTGAACTCCACTTGGAATTAATCTTATACTTGGTACTTTCTTCCTTCAGATTGTGTTATATCTCCCTGGAGCCCGTTAGCTACTTGCGCAAACATATCTGGTGCGTCTGCCCCACTGGGTCACCAGGTGTGCCCAGGATTAGACACAGTTTAGGTTCCAGTTAGGGCAGCCTCCTCCCTCCCGACAGCTAGTCAATCATGATTCATTAAGTGCTGACCACAGTGATTTTACTTCATAATCACCCATAGAGCTTTAAAAACATAGAGATGCTTTGGACTCTGACCCAGAAATTCTGACGTATTGATTAAGGCATAAAGCCTGAGAATTTTTAACAGCTCGTGTAGAGGGCTAGGCAATTCAACACCCTCTTAAGTGTGTAACTGAGCTCTCAAGACAGTAACAAGGGACCTCTGGGCAGAAATCATAGAAGGGGCTGAAAACCAGGCTGGTGAACCCATGAGCTGATTCCGTAGCTTTGCTTGGTGACAAGGTGGGGTGAGAGGAAGACTGTGGCAGTGTAGTAATGTGACAGGGCACCATTTAAAAAATTATTTAGCATTTGATACACACAAAAGAATATTATTCTTTCAAACATGTTACTAAGATCCATCCATGTTATTGCAAGGTGTAGCTCACTGACTTCATGGCTGTGTGATATTCCACTGTGTGATCGTACAACCATTTGTCTGTTTCTTCACCTGTCAGTGGACATTTAGGAGGTGTCAAGATTTTTACTCTTATGCAATTATAAATACGCATGCACATGTCTCCTGGTGCACATGTGCCGGATTTTGTCTACGAATAGAACATATTCAAAAAGGAATTCATGACTCTCGTCCCCTTCAAGACTTGCTCCACCTACGGTCTTCCCCATGTCTCCAGTGGCAACTCCATCCTTCCACTTGCTCAAGACAAAACTTTGGCACCAACTGTATTAGTTTCCTGTTGAGGCTGTAACAAATTACCACAACTTTAGTGGCTTAAAAAAACACAAATTTATTATCTATTTTTTAGATTAGAAGTCTAACATGGGTCTCACTGGGCTAAAGTTCAGGTGTAGGCAGGGCTGTGCTCCTTCTGGAAACTCTAGAAGGCAAGCTGTTTCCATGCTTTATCCAGCATCAAGAGGCCGCCTGCATTCTGGGCTTGGGGCCCCCTCCTCCACCTACAGAGTCAGTAACTTTGGGTTGAGTCTTTCTCAAGCTTCCATTGCTTTGGTCCTCACTCTGTTGCTCCCTTTTATACTCTTAAGGGCCTTTGTGAGTACAGTGGGATCACTCAGACAATCCAGGATAACTTCCCTATTTTAAGGTCATCTGATTAGCAACTTTAATTTCATCCTCAACTTTAAATCGTGTCCCTTTGCCATGTAACCCAAGATACTGGCAGGTTCTGGAGATTAGGATGCAGATATCTCTGAGGGTGGGGGAGGCATTATTCTTCCTGCTTCATCATCTCGATGACTCTTTCTCTCATATGATAAAACCAATCTGTGAGGAGATAGTTTTCAACATAAACTGAAGATCTGGTCACGTCTTACCTCTCCACTATTCTTGCTGCCTGGATGCAGTCCACCACCATTCTCTCAGGATCATTGCAGTAGTGTTGTGAGCATTTCTCTCTGTCCATCTTTGCAGCCTTATTTCAATACATCAGCCACAATGATCCTCTTAAAATGTAGATCATGGCATGCAAAGCTACACAAAGTCTTTTCATTTCCAGAGTCTTTTCATTTTCTCAGAATAAAAGCCCAGGTTCTTCCAATGGCCACACAATTCCTTGATTCATGCATCTCTATCTTATCTCCTATTACTCTCCACATTGCTCAGTCCTCACCTTTAACTCACATTGTAATTTGCTGATTATTTTCTGCCTCTCTCCTTCTAAAAAGTAACTTCCACAAGGGTAGGAATTTTGGGGTTGTTCACAGGTATCTGCTCAGAGCCTGGAAATCGGTATTTATACTAAGAATAAATTTTTTTTCCCAAAGGGTTTATACTAGCAGCTCGGACATGAGATGATGTCCTGGGCCAGCAAAAGAGGGAAGATGGCAATGAGACCCCAACATAAATCTGAGAACCTACAGAAAATTCCTCCCACAGCCAAAGGGATTTTGTCTGTCTTGGGCTGGGCTCAGTCTCCTAGAAGCAGTATTGTGTTTGCCAGGGTTCTGGGAGGAAGACGGAATGGGGAGTGACCGTTTTTTGAGTAGAAGATTTCCTTTTGGGGATGATAAATATATTCTAGAACCAGAAAGTTGCATAACACTTTTTGAATGTACTAAGTGCTACTGAACGGTACACTTTAAAATGGTTGGAATGCTGAAGCTTACCATAATAAAAGTCTTCTGAGAAATTATTACCACAGGCCTGCTGTCACGCGGATTGGGGATTGAATTGATACTACCTGTTTGCTCAAGGGACACCCAAAGCCAAGAAATTAACGTAAGAATCGGTCTCAGGCTGGCGATACCCCTTGAACCCCCGAGAGAAGCAAATGCTTCTGAAATTGTGGACGAGGGATATTCTGGGAGAAGTTCCCATACGCAAACCCCCTGAAACTGGGCTCCCATCTCAATTCCACATCCCACAGGGGAGCACCCCACGTGAACAAACGGCAGCAGATGAAACCTACGGCAGAGTTAATGGAACTCTAGACACCAGAACAAGGTTGGTTAGAGATGTTGGAGTGTTTACACTGATTAAAGACCAAAATAAGCAAATAAGCAGGAGACATGAGGAAAAAAGCAATACTCAAGACGATTAGGAACGTTTGAAAAAGAACAAAATAAAACCTCTAGAAATTAAAACGAGTCTTTAAAAACCTTAAACAGATCAAAGCGTTACTTGATCAAGGCTTAAGAGAGAATCGGTGAGCTGAAAAATTCATTCGTGGCCGTGGCATTAATCCAGAACGCGGCACAGAGAGATAAGTAGGTGATAACGTGACCTGATAGTAGGTGATGACGTGTGGGGAAGGAAAGTCTGTTATCAGTAGTGAAATCTCCAGAAGAAGAGGTAAAAGAGGAGAGGGAGGGGTCAACACTTAAAAAACAACAACAGGGAACTTTCCAGAACTGACCAGGGACATCGGTTTCAGGAGGCATGATGACTCCTGAGCCAGAAAACTCCCTGAGGTGGCTGTGGTGGGCACCGAGGGCAGATCTCCAGACCTGGGGCAGCCCCAGACAAACGGCGAGGGAGACAGAGGCAGGCCTGCCGGGCACGGAACACACACGGGCTCTCTGTGCAGAAAGCACGCTTTTCCTCCGTACAATTTCTCCT
Organism: Pteropus medius; assembly: GCF_902729225.1. Lineage (NCBI taxonomy): Eukaryota > Metazoa > Chordata > Mammalia > Chiroptera > Pteropodidae > Pteropus > Pteropus medius. Next base: position 16,068,276 of record NW_024351073.1, on the reverse strand, counting down.
TTTACGTGGTCAAGAGCTATAGGTAGCTGTGACTGCAGAAAAAAGCAGTGATGTTCTAAGAAATGCGAGAGACTCCACTGGGAAAAAGAAGACCTTTTTTTCTGTTCTGTGCAGCTGTGGAATTTGAAATATGGGATTTTCGAATTGGCGATAAACATTTCTGGGTTGCCATCTCTATAACCAGAGGAACTCTTGGGCAGAATGGTTGCCAGGTAGATCTGCCTGCAGCCATGTCAAGGTGGGTTCACCATGGTAGGTTCTGTTGAGGATCAGGTTACTGCTTCATCTTGAACACTTAGTTCACTAGTGAGTTCACGCTGTAGCTCCATGTGAAAGCTAAACTCTATGACCCTCGAATTAAAGATGCATTAATATAGAAAAGGTAGTTTGTCATCTTAAATTCATATCTGCTAGAATTAAGGCTTGTGATTTTGAAATAACCACCAGACTTTAGCATGGCAGGATGACCATTTGGGTCATCCCCAATATCAGTTAGCAATGATATCAATAAACAGCTCTGCAAGAGATAGCCTGAGTTGTCAGGACATATCTCAGTTCTCCGTGTAAACTCACTATGCCTTTTAGCTTGATCAGGACAGTCCGGAGCATCTCAGAAATATCTGCAGCAAAATAACTAAGCTATGATTAAATATAACACCGATGGTATCAGTTGAAGAGTTGATGCCAATACTCAAGGCAAACCTAACAGGAGGAGGTAGGTTCTCCTGATGGCTGTTTTGGAAAGACTTCCCTCAGCATTCCATGTTTCAGTAAATGGTACCAATATCTATCCAGTTCCTCAAAGTGGAAAAGGTGGAGTCGTCATCTTAAATACCTCTCTTTCTCTCTCTCTTCTCTCCCCCACCTCTCTCTCTCTCTCTCTCTCTCTCTCTCTTCATACCCTGATATAGAGCATAAAAAATTGAGGACTTTTTGGACTTTACAAAATGGATGGCATTGAGATCCATGAGAGTATTGTCAATTGGCAAACAACCAAGTCGCATGATGGGAATGCCCCTGGGGTGTGACCGGAACACCCCAAACCACAGAAACGTCACTCAGCCTTAACTGCAGTCGATAAGTCACGAGTGCAGGAGCTGATTGGCAAAAACAATTCCTCCCTGTAGAGGCCATATAAGCTGAACACCACAGACAGACCATGCTCGAGCCTGACCCGAGAGCATCATGGACAGTGAGCTAGAGCCAAAGACTCTGACCTTCTGATCCACCGTGGCCGCTGGCTTGGGACTGATGTGCAATTGTCCGCACCGCCAGTCAACAGAGCTCGCTTTGGAGACGCTGAGGACTTCCATTCCTTCACTCTGTCACGTGAGACTCTCCCTTCCCCCTGCTCTGTGTGCTGTGTGTTAACCTGCGTGGGTGCCTGATCGTTTTATCTGAAAGGTTCTACTCAGTAAACCTGGCACCGTGGAAAGACATAAGCGCGTCCAAGGGATTTGGGTGGCTGTCTTTCTTGCTAGAGACAATTCTCCTCCCATCACTCCCTCGTCCCATCCATTTTACCTTCTAAATATTTCCCTAGGGCAGCTTGATTGAAATCAACTACTGATGTGGCAAATCGCTAATTTTTGTTTGTTTTATTTCTCCAAATTGAAAACATTTAGGTGAAGTGGGATGATAAATCACCCTCTGAGACACATAAGAGAATATAAACTTAACAAACCTTCATCCAGGTTTAGAACTGAATACACGGAATCTCTGAAAGATCTGAAAATTAAGCATGATGACTTTTTGGTCATTATTTGTAAATTTCTAGGTATGATGCGGGAGCTAAGGCAGAATAACAAAGGGGATCTCCAGCTGGAGGGTCTGCTTCAAATCCGTGGTTACTGTAATATTACGAGGCTCCTATAATACTTGCCTGTATAATCATCTTTTAAGTGCTTTCTCTTCTCCATTTGAGCTTCCTACCTTCCATTATAGTTAGAGGGACCTATTAAAGCACACTTTGATCACTTCAGCTATAAATATTTGTATCCGTTTGCATATACATGTGTGAGTATGTGCGTGTGCGCACTTTTAAGTAACGCCGATGGCTACGTCCACAAAGGATACAGAGACCGATGGCAAAGCCGAAATGCTTCTTGCCCACAAGGAGCTTGCAACTTAAGGGATGGATTTAAATAACTTAATTTCTTTTAATCATTAAATAAGACTATTAAAAATTCTCATTATATGTTTTGTTGACACTTGAACAATGCAGAATATAAATTCCTATTCGCTTAAGTAAACACCGCCGACAATGGCCTATGACCTCACATTGTAGGTTCACACTGTGATATGGGTGCCAAGTTTTGTTTCAAAGCTTTTGCATTCTTGTGGCAACTGTACAACAATACCGCTGGAAACAAGTCAGCTCTGACGGTGTGGGAAAACCGAACAATGTTTATCAGATCTACAGTGCTGTAGATGAGAATTCTGTTTTATGTTTGACTGTTACTGGCTCAAGAGGGTGTGAGTACAGCACTTGTCTTTCAAAGAAGCTTTTAAGGTAGAAAGTTCTGGAAATCTTTTTCTCTAGGACATAAGAAGTCCTGTTACCATTTGATATTGAACTATGACTCTGCTGAAATTGTCTGGATGTGAAAGTTACACTATATATACCATTGCTGTACAATTCTTATCTGAAGATAAAGTGAATAATAATGAAATTATTTGTAAGTGTTTTTCCCCAGGATCTGTGTGATGTTCAAGCTTTACTATATAATGTGTTTTTAACTAAAGCTGATTATTTCTCAAGAGTAGAAACAACTTATATTTTTCCTTAAACACATTGGGAGTTATGCAACTTATGCCGACATACTCTCAATTGCTAGAATTTCATAAACTCTGAGTGAACGAATTCTGCTTTTGGATGAAATAGATGTTTTATTCTACGATGAGCATCTCAGGCAAGACTGAATAACGTATTTAACTGGGAGGGATTACTAATGTAAATTCAGGAACTTTTTTTTTTTTTCCTAAAAGACAAATCTTTAGGTGAAATGGGATGAAAAATTACTCCCTGGAACAACCTAGAGAATATAAAGGTTTAACGAGCTTTCATAAGTTTAAGATTGAATATGTAGAATATCTGAAAGATTAAAAATCAGATATGAAGGCTTTCTTTCTTTCCAATTGTGCTTTTCTAACACGTTGCCCAAGTGACATGCAGAGTAACAGGGTAGCCAGAGCCTGGCTTGTTTGGCTCTGACGGTCCCACCCTGAGGGTTTCGGCGAGGTGCTTCACCTCCATTTGTCTCAGTTTGTTCATCTGTGAAACGGGGTGGACTGTCAGTGCTTGTCTTCTTGGGTCCTAGGGGGATTATCCCTGAAAATACAGGCAAAGCACTTTGAATAGAGTCTGGCAGAACTCGGCTCACAGTGAGTTGTTCTATAGAGATTAGATATCTGGATTTTATATTCTCTCTAAAGAGGCTTAACCACAGACTTCTGCAGAATAGTATGGAGTTAGCTTTGCCTTGGACCAAATGAATATGAATGAAATCGAAACAAGAACGCGAGGGAGATGGTGGAGGGATCTCTTAAGAACCGGATGCCAGACACTGCTGAGCGGGCACCGTTTTGATTTCCAAACAGAGCTGATATGTGATTAGGCTGTCTTCTTTCCCAAACCCAGCTATAGCAACCCTTCTGTGGACCCCTTCTATTATTGTTTTGTGATCATGCAAACAAAGATAAGAAAGCTTTGTGTAAGTAACCTAAATATTGGCTTCAGAGGAATTTTGACTCAGTTATTCTATCTTTGTTTCCTTGTGAACCCCTTAGATATATTTTTTCTTATTTGTTTTGGCTGAAGCAGATTAGAATTTTTAAAAATCAGGCTTTCCTGAGCAATTTTTCTATACATTCAAAAAAGGTTAAATGTTACCGGGGTAAATCTGCAAAACCTTGGAACTGCACCTGAGTTTGCATTATGCTTATATGAGATAAGCTCTCCGAATAGCTTTACCTGAATAGTTAAAGGAGTGTTCATATGTGTCAGCTCAGTCCTCCTACGACGTCAGCCTCGATATTAATTGGAGGAAAACTTACTCGTTGGAACAAAAGACAAGTAGACACACGGCATCCTAAGAAGAGCTGCTGTGTAGACTACTCTCCTTGGCCAGCTGTCACTTTGTGGCAGGTGGAGTTCTCTCCGGAAGTTGTGTTTGTCTCTCAGGTTTGTGTTGATTCCGAGCCTCTGGAATTTCCTGATGCAAGGAAGGCTGCTGTGAAAAACTCTCTCCCTCTCAATTCCCCCACGGGCCCAGCCACCCCCGGCATTGTTCTGCTGAAGTTCGGTACCCACCTCTTTGCTTCTTTACATCAAATACTAGAATTTGCTTCTTTACATCAAATACTAGAATTTAACTTCACGGTTCTTCCAGAATTCTAGGTTCTTGTCAATAACCATCAGGAACACGAACTCATTAAATTAAGTGCTCCTATTTATGCTGGGGATGTTTTAAAATAGCAGAATGTTGATACTGTTAATAATAATATTGATAATGTTGGTAATATTAAATATTTTTGAGTGAGTCTCTATATACTAGGAGAAAAGGAAATAGTTCATTGACTTAATCAGGTTAAGACAAAATTTTACTTTATATTATTTTTTTATTTTTTAGGTGAGGCAACCCTTGGTTGACCTCACAGATAGCAAGGACCTTGTCAGTTTACAATCCCTTATTTTTTTTATTTTTTATGCCTACAGCACCTAGTCTTCCTAGATGTTCTCCCATCCAAGTACTAACCAGGCCCGACCCTGCTTAGCTTCCAAGATCAAACAGGATCGTGCTTGTTCAGGGTAGCATGGCCATAGGCTTAAGACAAAATTTTAAATGAAATATATAAATATTCAACTCAATAGCAATTGTGACTTGGCAATGGTCCTAAGAAATTTAAAAAGTACAACCGAAGAGGAAGTTTCTTTATAATATCTGTAACTCTGAAGTAGTTAAGTGAAAAGATGAGCAGAAAAAACTAGAGAAAGTGATTGTTTTATTGTATCAAAATGATACCATTTTTCTGGGCAGCAATTGAGTGAAGTTAGTTTAGTTTAGTCAAACTGAGTAGAAAACTGCTAAATCCAGTAGGGTGAGGAGTAAAACTTTTCATTTTCACCAAAGTATGGGCTATGAAGTCACATTTTACCTTCGCAATTGGACTGTCCCCATAGGGAGCCAAAAGAAAGCTACTGTACTGAAAGTGGAAAGTAGCAGACACATCGACGTCCCTCAGGGTCATCCAGTGGGTGCTGCCTGTCTCCAGACACCCTCGCCTGTTACCCCAAGTCTCTGTTCACCCAGTAAATGGTCTACTTAGAGCCCAAGATGAAAACTTCTTGACTCAGCGGACTTCCCAGATCTGCTCTCCCAGGGATAGCCAAGAATCCCTGATGGTCAAAATCAAAACAAAACAAAACAAAACAAAACAAAACAAAACAAAACAAAACCCCCAAACTTGCTAAACTGGTTCCTGAGCCACTTGGATTTGAATGAGACTCCACTCTGAGAAGAAGCGAATGTGACAGAGGACAAAATCTGGGTTGTGGTCCCCTCGCATTTCAACCTCAGGGAAGCGGTGCAGCTAAATTACAACAAACAAAAACAAAAACAAACAAAAACCCCTTTAAATCTGGGTGTGATTCTAGGCAATATCCCAAGTGGGGAAAAGACAAAAAGATAAATTACATATTGCAGGTCATGTCTTCTACTTGAAGAAAAATGTAAATTTGACAGACGACAACACCAAGAACCCATACGCAGGAACTAGTCTTTTAGAGGACAGATGGCAGAGATTTGCAAACAGCCAGGAGCTGAGTCTTCCCTGTTTCTTGTGCAACAGAAACATCCTGAATCCACGGCCTGGGAGTCGAGCCAGGTACGAGGCGTTATCCCCAGGTCGGTTTTCTCTCCTTCTTCTGAACTGTGTGGCAAAAGCATTTCTCAGATATATGAAAATTGGCCTGAATAAAAGACTGCAGTGGGGGTTTGCGGAGGGCACCGTGGAGGAGTGGGTGTGGCTAGTGCACGCGGGACATTTTCCTGGAGCGAGTCCCCTACTGGCCGGAGCCCCACCTTTGGCAGTTTATGGGAATTCCCCTCACAACAGTTAGGATGCCACTTTGGCCCACAGACATCTTGAACTTCATCTTAGACCAACATTCGTTTTGATTTTCTCATCTTATCTTTGAGTTCAGCTAAATGACCAAATTATCCTCTAATACCTTCTTTGGTGTACATTTCTTTAATGCCTAGTTTCTAGAGACTGTTTCTTCTGTATTTACTGATTCTTACAGAAAACTTCAGTTATTATCCTCATTTGCCAAGCAGCTCGAGCCTCCGCCCAGTGGCATGGTACCAAGAACGGAAGCACGCCTTCTGGCTTGGAGGCCAGCGTTCTGAGTTATTTCCAGCGCTTTCGCCCTCTTGGCTACTTGCATCAATGATTAAGAATATTTTTACAACTGTAAAACCCTTCACTTAACATCAGGATTCTAGAGTTTTTATGTGGCTGTCTTCCTAGGCACAGTTTGTAGAGGAAAGTACTCTTTTTGTTTATTTACTTATTTATTCAACCAATATTAATTCAGCATATATTGTGTGCTGGATGATCTTCTAGGCTAAGACCTTATAAGAACTTATATAAGAACTTATATTTCAGTACAAGGAGGCACACTGCAAACAAGCGAGACAAAGAACATATATGGTACAATTGAAGTGATTTTAGGGGAAGAAAAGCTTGTCCTCTAGGTTCGGTGGCTGGGGTCTGTGAATTAAACAGAAGGCAGATGAATAAGAAAAGGCATGCCAATTTTAAGATTTTAAATTTTATGTGCATGGAACTTAAGAGATAAGAAGTGAAAAATCTAAATATGTGGTTAGACTCAGGGGCTCTTATACCATTTTGACCAAGGGTGATAAGTTGTAGAAAAATAACTATACAAAGGAGAGTGAGTTTGGGCTTCTAGAGTCAATAAGTTGTGGGAAGGTGACTGGAAAGTATATGGGGAAAACTAATGGTGGATAAATGTCATTTAGTGAAGTTCGTTTATGTAGATTTATCTCTGGTGATAAAGATTGCTCTCCTATTCCTAGCATGGGAGATGGGGACATCTATGCCCGGTTTTGGGGCAGATAGTGGAGGGCAGAGAGCTCTTCCGGTGTCTGCTTTGTCTCTGTTGCTTTCAGCTCAGAATAATCCTTATGACCAATTGGCATATTTTGGGGTGGCATATTCCGTACCCCTTCCGGGCAAAAGCGTGGGGTGGGAGGTGTTTCGCAGGTTTAGGTCGAGTGCTCAGGGAGGACCCAGTGAGCAGGACAACATCTGAATAAAGACCTTGAAGAAGAGTGGGAACAGCCATGAGGATAATGGGGACGCGTGTTCCAGGCAGATGCAAGGAGAGGAGGCAGGAGCGCCAGGGGCATCCACGGAGGGCGCGCTCACGGGGGCAGGAGCGAGTGAGAGAGGAGGCTGAGGAGACCAGACAGAGAGGGCAGGACGGGCTCGAGCATGCATAGGTCACATGCCGGTCACGAGATGCGCTGGAAAGCTGTTGGAGAGTTTTGACCGGAGGAGGGTGTGATCTGACATGTTTTAACAAGATCACCCTGACTTTGGATTGAAAATACACTGTTGGGTGATGGCGGTGGGACCCTGAAACCACAGAGGGACTAGTGTTGTTATACAGGGAAGAGATGGTGGTGGCGTGGTCCAGGGAGGAGGCAATGGGCGGGGTGGGTGGTGGTCACCTTCTGTATATGTATTTCAAGAGAGTTGACAGGATTCGTTGAGAGATTAGATGTGGGGTTGGGAGGAGAGTCAAGGTTGACTTCAGCATTTTTGCCTAAGCAACTGTAAGAATGGGGTTACTATCGTAGGGAGGAAAAATAATCTTCCCTCTACCCTTCTGACTTCTTGGCTGAGACCCCCCGTAATAAAAGACAGAATAACAAGAGAAAAAGACACGAGCTTACTAACATGTACACCCGTGGTAGAAACCCAGGACAAATGAGTAACTCAGTGAGGTGGCTTTAGAATTCAGGATTAAATACCATCTTAATGGGGAAAGGGGAGCAGGGATGTAGGCCTCTTAGGGGAGAGTGAATGATATTTGGAAAGATGAATGGGCCCTTAGGATCACAGATGAGAGGTATGATAATTTGTGACACATTTTGTATAGGTGTGGTGTTGACTTCATTATCCTTTCCTGTGATGAGTCCATCTTCCCTGGTTGATGGAACTCTCGGTGATGGAATCTGAGTTCCTTTCAGAGGCTCTGTCTCTAGGCAGATGGAGCGAGTCAGAGAAAGCCTCTCCCTGCACTTGCTGTTTTTCAAGTAGCTGCAGCTCAGAATAATCTCAACGCAGTATATTTTGGAGTGGCAAATTCTAAAGTCCTATAGCCATATTTTGGGGTGGCACATTCTACTACCTTTCACCATTTACTGAGACTGATGATGATTCTGAGAGAAGTTGGTCAGTTTGAGGACAGGGGATGGTTATCAGGAACTCAGTTTTGTGTACATAAGTGTGAGACAATGATTAGGCATCTCACTAGAAATATCCAAGACACAGTTGGATGTCTGAGTTGAAATTTCAGAGAATTCTGAGCTGGAGATAATTGTTCGGAACATGTAATGTATTGATGATATTTAAAGCCGCGAGACCGGATGAATTCACCAAGGAAGAGTGTAGCCTTGGAATTAAAAGATTTGGGTCTAGATTCCAGCTCAATACTTGGGGCTCTGTAACCAACCTGCTTCATTACCTGTAACATGGCTATGTGTTATGGACCGAATGTTTGCATTTCCCCCAAAACTCATTTGTTAGCTATCCTAACCCCCGATGTGATGGTATTAGGAGGTGGGGTCTTGGGGAGGGGATTAGGTCATGAGGGTAGAAGCCTCATGAACACAATTGGTGCTCTCATAAAAGAGACCCCACAGAGCTCCCTCACCCCCTTTCGTCATGTGAGGACACAGAGAGAAGGTGCCCATCTATGAACCAGGAAGCAGGCCCTCAGCAGACACTGAATCTGCCGATGCCTTGACTTTGGACTTCCCAGCCTCCAAAACTGTGAAAAATAAATGTTTGTTGTTTAGGCACCCAGCCTGTGGTATTTTGGTATAGCAGCCCAAATGGACTAAGATCGTATAGTAACATTAGCATCACAACGATGCCCTTAGAATAGATCTCAAGTGGTATCATGCTGAGTAAATGTTCATCGAATATTGTCAATGAATAAACAGAGTTCCTTTTCCTTATTAACTAAGAACCATTTGTCCTACTCGTCGGCTAACTGCACTCTGACACTGTCTCACTCACCACCAGGGATTCCGAAGTGAGGAGCAGGGTAGGATGGGAAGGCAGCAATTTAACTGTATCTGGACAAATAAGCTACTGAGCATTGACTATGTGGGGAGGTCATATCTCTTTATGTGCATTATCTCCTATCGCTCACATAAGAACCTACGCGATACCCGCCACCAAGTTTCCAGTTTTACGGATGAGACTAGGCAGTGTACCCAAGGTCATGGCATCTGAAAATCAGAACTCAGACTGGGACCCACGTCCAGTGGACTCCAGAGCTTAGTCATTATTCCTCATTCTCTGCTGTGTTGGCAGAAGGGAAGGGTCCCCACACTCTGGTCAGAGACACTTGGTCTTAATGTGGTTCCCCAGTCATCTGTCTTTCCTTTCTCAATGTTGCGCAGCTGCTAAGTAAGTGGTGGGATCAAATGTCACTTGTGACTTCCCATGAATACGGGCTCCATGTTCCATATCACAGTGGTCATTCTGTGACACAGTAAGGTGCTCCTTTCCCCACCTCTTCTCTCCCAAAATTTAAACATAAAGAGAGAAACATCATCTATGGCCGTGCCACCCTAAATGTGTCTGATCTCGTCTGATCTCAGAAGCTAAGCAGAGTTGGGCCTGGTTAGTACTTGGATGGGAGACCACCTTGGAATATCAGGTGCTGTAGGCATTAAAAAAATAAAAAATAAAAAATAAAGAGAGAAATATCTTGAGTAAAGTCTCTGGTTTATAGCTTCCTTTAATTTTCTTGATGCCTTATATGGTGTTTTTCAACTTTGGCCACTCTTTAGAAAATAACTGAAGGGGTTTTTAAAAGAAGTACAGGTCCTGAGCCCCTGCTACAGATGAACTCAATCAGAATCTCAGGAGGAGGCCAGGGTGGTGGTCTTTATTTTTAAGAAATTTATCTGGGAAATTCTAATGTGAGACCTACCTAAGAACCACCGACCTATGAGATAGGACAAAATCCAATGCAGATGCAAATCATGGCCATTGACCTAGACCAAAAATTGAGGTAAAAGTCACATACTAACAAAGTAGTTCTAATTCTTTTTCTCTTCCCAGCATCCATGAAAGATAGACTACACCCATCAGAACCTGGGGTGGTGATACTCAACCACTGGCAGGAGAAGAGAATAGAGAAGCAGGCACAAATGTTTCCACTTGTCCTCTGTTAACCCCATCCTGGCCTTGGGGCCAGTCCCAGATTCCAGCAGGAATGGAGGGATGGCTGAGGAAATCCAGGCAGTCTCGAGGGTAGAGGTGCCGGGAAAGGCAGAGAGCCCCGTGGGCAACAAGACCACTGAGTTGTGAGTTCAGTCTGGGACAGCCATTCCAGTCCAGCTGATGGCTGGAGGCCATTGACATGCACACCTGGGCAAACTGGATTTAGACACAATACCTTAATTTTATTTTTTAAAATATTTAGAGTCCCTGAAATATCTTCTTTACCTATTTTTTCTAATCTGTCCTTTTTTGGGGAAGTGATTACTGTGGCACAGCTTAAAAGCTTTTGTTGTTCTTTCTTATGTGGATATCAACATGTAAAAATATTACTTCTTGCAGAGTGGAGACCTGAATATCACCAGAAACATAACTGGTGTGGCAGCCGCTGTGTTTAGACCTGACTACGCTTATGATCTGGCTGGCCGGTTTGCCAGAGGGAGAGTCCTTGAGTCAGTGGCAATTCCTTTCAACCTAGCAGCTCTTTGTGCACTGCAGATAGACCAGATTACTAAATGCACAGGCAACTTCTGCACCCAAGTTTCTTCTGGGCCTCTGTCCAGGCAGGTGTCTGGAACCGTGATCTAGGAATAGCACAGTGAGTAGGCAGATTAGGGCTTTTTCCATTCTTGTTTGCCCAAGGGCTTACAGTGACCCCACTCCCCATCGCTGGGAGTTTTTGATGTCTAAGGATAAAGATTTAATAAATGATGGTATCAGGCCTCAGTGCACATCTTCTGCTTGCTTTCCTGGCCTCCCTTTCACTGAGGGTGGTCTGACCGGGCCGTAAGCCAGCTGAGGGATGAGGCAGGAGAAGCATGCTGACGCCCTGGCAGCCCTCCTGAGGTTCCAGGAAACCTTGAGCTCGAATGTCTTGCCAGACTCTAAAGCTCCTCGTGGACAAAGGAATCTATACATTTTAAGCAGCATTGAATTTCAGAATCCAGATAATGCAGGACCTATTGCAGACTAAAATCAGAATAATACGTGCATTAAATGGTAAACGCCTATGAGACTCTGCTTCGCTAGCCAGAATGTGGATCCGCTATTTCATTTTTGGTGTAATGGAGCAGAATTGTTTGCTATAGTTTGTTTTTGCAATGTAAAACATTGTAAAATATACAAGCAGTATGTGAAAATGCATATGTATCAACAACACAATAAATGAACAGTTTTTAAGCCACCATCTATGCCAAGAAATGGAACATCGCCAGCACTCCAGAAGCTCCCTGTGTGCTACAACCAGATTGCATATCCTTCCCCACCCCCAGCCCCCAGATAACTGCTGTCCCGAATTTTGTGTTAATCACACCTTTTCCTTTCAGTGCGTGTTTGTGTTTGTGTAGCCATAATGGGAGTGTATTGGTAAATAGTAGATTTAGTTTTGCCTGTATTTAAACTTTACATGAAACAGTATTTGATTTGCTTTTTTGGCTCAATGTTTCTGAAATTCAGCCAACATTAATACATGAAACTCGATCCATTCATTTTCAGTGCTGTACAGTATTCCGTGGTATGGGAAACGGTCAACTTTTAATCATTCCACTGTTGATGGATACTTGTATTGTTTCATTTATGAAGAACACGGCTAACGACATTCATGAGCATGTTTCTTGGTGCATGTGTCACCTTAGATTTTGACAGCTGTCAAACTTCTTTCATTGAGGAATCATCAGGAAATGAGAAAAATCCTCAAGACTGGAGCTGCCAAGCAGTTTTCCCATTTTTAAAAAGTGGGAAGAGTTGGAATCTGGAATATGTTGAAACAATGAGCATAATGAGGAATCTTGACAAAATTCTGAAAAAAAAAAAATTAGATGTGATTTGTTCTTAAGAGTGCTTAAAAAGAAAATGAAGTCCCCACGACTTAGTAGACTGTCGCTGAAAGTAAGCTATGTCAAATTATTTTAATTAATCCTTTTGGTAGGTCCAGGAAATGTTACATGGACCTTATTTTCCTATGAGCATCCTATGAGGCTCTCTCTGTATAGATTACCTGTTATAGGATGGTTCACAGTGGCTTATGTTTATTTGTTTCTCTCCATCTTTTTTAGACCACAAGCTCTAGTGTGCAGGGACCCTGTCTTGACCATCTAACAAAGTACTTGGCTCCCCGCTGGTCCTCCCTAGGGGTTTGTTGGATTTTCTCCTTGAAGACAAGACTGGGAACATAAGTGATACAGGCAGGAGGGCTAGTCGCCTTTAGAAATATCATATCTAATGATTACTGATTAGCAGATAAATATCTATTTAGAAGCTTCTATTTAAGCATTTGCTTTGCTCAGTATTTTTTGAGGGTTCGGATGAGTTTGTTTCTTTGTTTTATATAACAATTTCATTGAGATATGATTCATATACCACACAATTTACCCATCTAAATCGTACAAATCAATGATTTTTTTTTGTAATTGCAACCATTACCACATCAATCTTAGAACACTTATCATTCCAGAAAGAAACTATATACCCATTATTAGTCACTCACTCCCCATCTCTTCCCAACCTCCTCGCTCTAGGCAACCACTAACCTACTTTCAGTGTCTATAGATTTGACCATTCTGGATAGTTCATATAAATGGAATCGTACAATATATGCATTCTTGCGACTTTTTCACTTAGCATAATATTTTTAAGGTTTATTTATGTTGTGGCATGTATTGGTACTTCATTCTTTTTTATTGTTGAATAATATTGAAGAATCATTAAGAAATATTCTGTTTTATGACTATACTACATTTTATTTACCTATTCATCTGTTGATGGACATTTAGGTTGTTTCCATTTTTTTTTGTTGTTGTTGTTGCTATTTTGAATAATGCCGGTATGACTATTTGAGTACAAGTTTTTGTGTAGATGTATATTTTCATTTTTCTCTGAAATATTTTCACTTTATTTCATTTCTGTTGGGTATATACCTACAAGTGAGATTATTGTGTCAAATGGTAACTCTAGGTTTAACCTTCTGAGGAACTTGTCTTGGTCAAAATTTTAATACACAATTTAGGCTAAAACAAAATTAATAGTGATCAAATTTGTGAATGGTATAAATCTGTAAGGAATCAGCGCTCTATGGTGGCACTGTTCAGTCACACGTGACCGTGGAGCACCTGAAACGTGGTTAATCTGAACTAGGATGACTTATAAAACGTACACTGGATTTCAAAGTCTTGGTATGAAAAAAAGAAAAAATTATTTTATTAATAATTTTATACAGATTACATGTTGATATGCTACTATTTTGGATACAATGGAGTAAATAAAATGTTACTAAAATTAATTTCACCTGCTTCTTTTTACTTTTTTAAAGGGCCACGTGAAAATATGAAACCACTTAAGTGCCTCACGCTCTGTTTTTATTTGGCAACGCTGCTCTATTCCTTTCCTGCTTCAAACATTAGACGAATATTAGCTTGGCAGGGTTTGGACTCAGACCGTCCTGGATTCAAAACCAGATTCTTCTTATCCGTAAAGCTGTGGGAAAGTTAACAACATCGCTATGTCTCAATTCTCTTAACTGCGAAAATTGAAAAATAATATGTATTTTATCAAAATGTTACAGGGATTCCGTGAAAGAAGTTATATAAAGTATTAGCTGACTGCAGGCACATAGAAAGAGCTAAATCAATGCTGGTTCTGTTTTTCCTTTCTTCATGTCCATTCTGTTAAGTGATAAGTGATTAACTTTGTCAGATGATGCACAGTTCTGGGTGGTAATGTGCATATATTGTGATTTACGGTATATTTAGTTTAATAAGGGACTTCAACATTTTATACTTAATAAAACGATTTTGATGTTTGAATTTTTGGGGTAGGCAGGATCTCACAAATAATATGAATAACCACTTTCATTTCTTCTTTGATTTCAGAAATTAACTTTGTCCATTTGCAGTTCAATATATGCCAAGTCTTAAAATGATTCCAGGCTGTTTGAACTTTACTCAGCATTAAGGATACATTGAGATTGTTTGCATATGTTTCAGGATGTCATTCAAACCATCCAGAACTCTTTCAATATGGAAAACTAAGTGAGAACTTCTCAAGGGAACTTGTTCTCTCTCCAGAGGTCAATGGAATTTCCTGTTTCTGTTTGGACTCAAAATAACACACAAAGTTCTACTTTCTCTGAACACTTTGGATCCTGGCTTGACCCAGGAATGCATAGAGTAATTTAAATGAAAAACACACACATGTCACAGACTCTTCACCTCCTCTCCAGGTCTGAGGCTTGTCTGGTTGACCAGAAGCTCATTTTTTCCTACCAACATTGATCATGGACCATACTCTCTTCACTTTGTTACAGGGATTAACTTCTCTCTCTAGTATCAGCAATTTATCTATGATTTTTTTTCTACCTTTCTTATACCTTTGGAAGCAGATCAAGCATCAAATATAGAGAGAAGTTGAAAAGGAAGTGGTAACTACCTTTACTTAACTGAGGGAAAAAGTTTGCCTCTAAAAACTGGAGTTTCATGTAACCAAACAGAACATCTTGATGTGCTGGGGGTTCAAGATGGGCCTTTCCTTGCTATAGGTTTATGTAAATGGACAGATACATACAATAATGTTATTGTTTGAGCATTAATGTCTTTCTTTTCTGTGTTTTTCTCCCCTAGGTGATCTGTATCTAGAGCATTCTTATTTGGTATGCAGTTAAAAAAATAATTAACATGCTGTCTGTCTACTTTTGGGAGAAATGTAACGAGCTTAGTCTGGGGTAACAGAATGGGTGCCCTCTGCAGTTCCCCTGAACACCGTGTTCCCATTTGCTTGATTAGTGAACTTGGCATCCTCGATAGTCCTGCTAAAATTTACAATGATTTGGACATCCTTCTGTACTCCCTGAAAGAAATTTCTAAAGACTTCCTTTCAGCTGTCACAAAAAATGATGAAGGGTCATTTACAGACAGAATTGCTTTGATAGTCCCCGCCTATGCATACAATGGGTAGAAAATCATTCATTGCCATTTACAGGGCAGTAAATATTGGAAATATTACACTAACTTAAATAAGTTCTTCGCCTAAAGGATGGACTAGGCCCTGTCTATTGACTGACAAAATTCTTCTGTCATTTGGGATAGCAGCACAGATTATTCAGTTTCTCAGCAAGTTAAGTCAAAGTGTAGATTTACCAGGATAAACTGAAAGAATGTCTTGTAGCTTCTGGTCTATAAAGCCTTTCTCAATATCCTATTTCTAATATATATAAAAAGTATCAGTTTACTCCAACCTTTTTAAACCCAAGTCATGATATTTCTTCAAGCAGGAAAGAGGTCATTGGGAAGAAGCCAGAGACTTTTGTATGTTGCTTCTTCCTCCTCATTTAGAATTTTGATGACTCCTCACCTTCTGAAAAACCATGCAGATGACTAGATATGAGTTCTGAACAAAATTAATTATTGCCCAGTGGTGGTAGCCACATATATCTACTTTGTTTTCAAAATTAAATTGTTTGATGAGGAGCAGAGAAGATGGAGGTGACAATAGGTAACAAGTCTCTTCTGGGACAATAGTTTTTACCTTATTACTATCAACATTGGCTAGAAACTAAAAATTATTCAATTAATCTGAAAATTATTTCAGTTTATCACACAATTATAATCAGAATAAAATTAAAGAATAATTAACACATAATTCACTTCCTTAACATAACAACTCCAAATTTTTCCATATTTTTTCCAGTCTTTGTCCACTATAATCCAGAGAAAATAGTGCTCTTCTTACATTTAACAACTCTCAGATAATTTAACCAAATGGTTTAAAATGAGATATGAAGCTATAGAGCTTCCATGAAACCATCTATCTGTACATATTAAACATGGCAAATAGAAGTACTATTTAATGATAAAAAGATACAAGCCACAAAATTTATTATAGTTATGAGCCTTTGTGCCAAAGAAACATAAAAGTTGAATATAAAGCAAAAACTTATAGATATCTGAAGAAAACTTAAAAACAAAAAATTGTTCTGGGATATTTTAATATATTTCTTTCAGACTTTAATAACCTAAGTTGATAAAAATAAGGAAGAATAGAATTTGAAAAATATAACAAACACCTTCACCATTTTATATATATATATATATATAGATATATATATCTATATATATCTATATATATCTATATATATCTTCATATCCTGGAGAAAAGATATATTCTTTTATGACTATGGGCATTTACAAAACTCAGTCATGTAATTAGCCACAAGGAAAAACATTAATACATTCCAAAAAGTAGAAGTTTTAGAGGCCATATTTTTTTGCTCATAATCCAATAAAACTGGAAATCAATAACAATTGCATGTAGATAACCCTGAATTAAAGAAAGCTTCACATAACCTAGTGGAACCTATCTAACGTCATGTTTTATCGGCAGGGAGTAATACACGGTATAGAGCTCCTACATTAATTGAGAATTTGTGACTACAGGTACAACCAATGGTACCAGGTACTTGAGAGACTAGAATCTCGTTGGAGGCTTCTAGATTCTTTAGAGTACCTTCAATCCTTCGAAATATTCCCCTAGGTTCAGAAAATCGTGGTAAGTAGTGAACTTAAGGATCTGAACAGCTGACAAGGCAGAATGAACTTTAAATATTATTTCTTTTTCTTTCCAACATGAAGGAAATGAGAACCACGGTAACAATGCAGCTTTTCCAAGGGCCGTGATAAGATCTCCCTTCCGTGTCTGGAGCTGAACTCTGAAGCACTAGACTCTTAATCAGCAGAAAGAGGAAACCAGGACTTCCTCCCCAGATCGTCCTGGCCTCCAGAAGGCAGTTCGTTACCTTTTACAAAATTCCCTGCATGCTGTCAGCTCAAGACCCATTTTTTTGTTGGATTCCCCTTGGCGTTAGACTAAACAGAGGACTATGTTGCCATTTTAATGTGTGGTTCTTTAAAAACAACTCTTCCCTATTTCATAAAGATAAAGCGGCTTAAGTTATGCTTAATCAGCCTGTTCTTTCAATATCATGATTATGAACATTAAATATAAAAACATAGTTCATGAAGTAACCAGTCTGGGTTGGGTTGGGCTAGGGCAGGAGTTGCCTTTGATGAAAGAAATCTTTTAAATTTAGATCTAAAAAGAATTACCAAGTATATTCCTGCCTTGTGACAATAAGAAAATTTTATTTTATCCATTCAATAAAACTCGGAAGATATGAGCGGAGTGCAGATGGATGGAAGACAGTCTCTCTCTCTTTGATTCTGTTGTGTAAACAAGTCATCTGAACTCTTTCCATATTTCAAATCCCCATTAGTAAAATGGGATCAATTAAGAAAATGAACGTGAGTTGGCACTGGCCGAATGTGAGTCATCCCCTCGTAAAGCCCCAGCTTCTGGAAGATGCCACGTTGCAAAAGACTTCTAATAACATGCTCTGAATTAACTAGGATGAATTTTAGCTTCATGCTGAAGTAAAATGGCTAACTCAGAAGATTGCAAAAACCTGAAATCCACAGGTTTGCAAATTCTCATTTGCATCTCGCGGGCCTAAACACATAGAATTGTATTGCAACAGTGGTGTTGACAGAGCCTGCTTCATTAAAACAAGGAGCCCAATTTAATAATTACTTCCTCTGAGGCCCTCAAATACTTTGGACTGACTCCTTCTTTTCTTTCTGCACCTTCCCCTTTCAGAAAGCACCCCCCAACACACACACACACACACACACACACTGGGCCTCCTAGTCGGAGGCCTGTTCCCTGGGAGTGCTGTTGGTAGAGGGTAGAGGGAGATGGTGGCCCTGAGGCCCTGAGCGCTCAGGACCCCAAGTTTGGCTCACCAAGTTTTCTGCTTCTCCACGAATAACCTGGCCATGCCCTGGTATTCAAAAGATCAAAGCATCTAGGGAACACCATCAGACTCAAGAGCAATTCCAACTCTGCCACCACCTGACGGAACATTCTACGCACAGGTCTTCTGTGAAGTGTGAAGTCACACAAAATGAGAATTGCGTTGTCACTCAACTTCTTTTATCAGGAAGGGGAGCAAGGTTTATTTATATGCTTATTGGGAAGAAATCTGGTTTGGAAGTTTATAGAGATGGTTGATAGAGAATAAAAATATGCCCGTAAGCCAAAGAGGTTCTTTTTTCTCCTAGTGTTTGCTTAGACTATAAAAGGAATAGTAGTGTTTATTGTCTAATGTGTAGTGATTAAGTGAGAATAGATGCTTGCATAAAAGCACACGAATGCTTTTGAACTTCTTGAAAGGAAGTTATTCTTACGTTTAAAAGAGCAGAAATGTCAGTAGTTAGCAAACATTGACTTTGCAAATATATGATGTGACTGTTTGGAAAATCTAACAAAATTTAGAACAAATACTGTGCTAATAAAGGAAAGGAAACAAAAGAGTAAGAGCGTTTATTTTGATGTGAGTTGATGTTATTTGAGGACAGCATTCTCTCTCATTGTACTGTAATATTTATAATGAACCTGTGGCTTGGCGAAATCTTTTAGCTAAGTACACATTCGGCTCACAGAGGAGGCACTTACCTCTCAAAACACTGAGGTTGGTAGATTCTGTAAGCGTACGTGTTTGTATCATTCCTCACAGCGCTTTCTTTTTGCCTAGCAGAAGATCAAACATTGAGGATCAATTAACAAAGGGTATGCACAAAATCCTTAGGCAATTTTATTCAGCAATAACTTTGGACGCATCCATGGTAAGAGCAAACAATGAAATGCTGTTAAATCCTCTAAACTCACGTTTTGTATTAGGGTCAAGATCATGAAGTCAATTAGATCCTCAGAAGCAATTGGAGGTATTCATTTAGCCAGCTAGGTGGAGGGCTGCCTCAAATTGTTTTATTTACTCTCAGTAAATCCTTATGATTTAGGTAAAATTTAGGACCTGAGGGAAGCTGGATGAGGACTGAGTATTATGTCAGATGATAGCCGACAGTATTGAGAGGCAGCTAGTCTAGAGATTGGTAAAGAGACTTCCTTTTAGCCCACAGTTGAGTCAATCAAATCAAAGTGCAGGTAAAAGAACCTTTCTCTTATTTCCCACAGGAAAATATCCAGAGGAAAACCATCAGCTGAAAGACATAGTGAGTTGAATCAATGTGGTTAGAGCCTTACCTTTTTCCCCACCAGTCTAAGCAGAGTACAAGACAACGTCTTTGTTTTTCGTTTTCTCTTTTTGTCTGGAGTTTAACATCTTATTGATCCACTCAGCTTGTACTTACTTTATGTTGGTCTTAGATGTTGTCTCTCCTTTGCCTGACTTTTTAAAAAGGATTTTGAAGAGGCTTTCTCAGGACTAAGTGGAGAAAGAAGTACCTTAAACCCTTTGAGCACCACAAGCCAGGGAACTGTGAGCTAGGACGGAGCTAAGATGCACATAGACTTCAAACCTGCTGCACTTAAGAATTATAAGAACTTATTAAACATATGAATGTGATGCTGAAGTGTTTAGGGGGAAGGATACCGATTTATCATTTATTTTGAAATATGACAAAAAAGAGCTAGGCATATGATGAAGCAAGTATAATAAAATGTTAATGGTATAATCTAGGTTCAGGATGTACATTGGTTCATCGTAAAATTCTTTTTTTTCCTGCATGTTTGGAACTTTTCATAATAAAGTATTGGGGAAAAAGAAATGTTAGAACATATATAATATTTTCAATAAAAAAGAGAAATGATGAAACACATAGTGAAATAAATGCTGTTGAAGAATGAATCAGCGAATTGTGAAATTAGATTCAGGGACTGTCCCCCAAAACTCAGCCAACTAACCAACCAACAGGAAAGAACAAAGAATTAGAAAATATAAAATTACGAGATATCTGCGATGGTAGTAAGTATGAGGAATCCCAGAAGGATAGGTAAATAAAAATTGAGAAAATGATAGATTTGAAAAAATAAAGGAAATTAAAAATAGCATCATCGAGCACCTTGACCTTGAACGTCCCTGTCTCCAGAAGTGAGAAATAAATGTCTGAATTTCTGGGTGAACCCTAGCACTGATATGTTTTAAAGTCTCCTAGTGATTTTAATGTGCGTCAAGGCTGAGAACTGCTGGCTGGGAGACTAACATACTTTAAAACCAATCAGCTTTGGGAGTACGGAAACAAAATGAAACAAGTGCCATGATTTTAACGACAGCCTGGGCTTTCTGTAGGTTCCAAAAAGTTGGATTTAATCTATTGTTAATATCTCAATTGCAATAAGGACAGAAAAACAAATACTTAATAATTAATTAGTACACTATTTTCTGACCAAATTCTTGTGCTGTTGGAAGTCAGTGGAATTAAACTTCACATACTTATAGCCCAAGTAATATTTTTTGGACTCAGTAAAAAACTTTCCTTTTTTGGTCTTTGTGTTGTTTTTGATGGATTTCAGTGAATGCAGTGGAGTGAACATAGCCTTTTTCTGTCATCTGTAAGTAAATGTTTAAAGAAGGCTTACAGTGACGTATTTCCTTTTCCATTTTTCAGATTAATAAAGTCAAGGAAGAACAAGAAATTTATTTAAGAGCAAGAAATTCCTGATGAAATTGAGAGCTGGTGTCTTAAGATTCTCTGTCATGCCAGTAGTTTAGTGTAGTTCTATTAAAAACATTTGTAAACACCTTTGTCAAGCACTGGGCTGACCATGGAACGTTTAGGTCACTTCTCTCGAGAAAATTATCCTGGTCCCTTTATGGGGCAGAGAGCCATGAAAAAATAATTACAATCCAATGTGCTAAGTGCATCGCCGGAGATGTGCATGGACAGATTCTCTGGAGTTTAGACTCCAGATTCTGGTGGAGTTCTCTCCACACTGATTACCAGTCATTGCATTCAAGGTTATATTTATTACTTCTAGAAGCTGATTTCACATGAGATAGACCTGGATTGCTGCCAGCAGATGAAACCAACAATCCAGGGCCAATCTCAAATTTAGTTTTATTCCAGGATCAACAGCTTTTTGTAAAAAGTCAGATAATAAATATTTTAAGCCTTGCAAGGATACATTCATTTTTTTGTCACATATTCTTCTAATTTTTTATTGTTTTCTTTTAAATGACCATTGAAAAATGTAAAAACCATTTGTAGCTCTTGGGTCGTACAAAAGTGAGTTGGCCAACCCTAACTTTATTCTAGAGTGCATCTTAAATCCATTCCACGCTCTGTAAATCTTGGGACTGGCCCTAAAACCATCAGATGAGAGCTCAGAGAGGAATGTCATTCAGAGTTGACCAAAACTCAGAGTGTGGTGCTATTGTTCTCACCGCTGCTCTTTGTGGGAGAATCGGACGTGCCCGTGCCTGCCATGTAGCTCACATCACTCCACCCTGCGGGCGAATTCACTTCACCACATGTTGATGGTAGGCTTGCCCACACGGCCTGCTTCTCTAAAGCATGAGTGGGAATGCAGTGCTCCATTTCCCAGTAGAAACCGAAACCCGTCCTGTGGCTCATGGTTCCTCCATGGTACGATCTCCTTCTACCTCGAGATCGACATGACCCAGATGCGTTCGATTCCAGAAGGAAGCAAAGTCACAGGCCAACCAACTCTCAGTTGACCTGTAAAATAACCAAAAATTAAATCTTTATTCTTTCAAGCCCATGAAATTTTTTTCTTTGGTTACAAGTACATTTTCTGAGAAAGCTATTTGGTACACAAAGACATTCATGTCCCCGCTGAAGCGATTTCAGTCTAGTCCACCTTTCTGAATTGAGCAGGCATGGACGAGAAGAATGATGTCCATTTTAATGTATGAATAAACTTTAAAATACGTAATTCTCACATTTCTTATTTTGTCTACAAATTTAGTTCATTTTAGAGAAGGGGTAAAGCTTGTTATAAAATGTTTAGAGTTCTAAGCAAGCAAATTGAGAAAAGTAGAATGAGCAGGGATGCCTACCAAGTTAATATTGTCAGAACAGCCAATTGTCCAGAAAACCCAGAGAATAGTGAACTCAACAAATTAACATGATTTTTTATTTACAAATAATGCATGGCGAAATACCAACGGTGTAACTATTTCTAACTAATGGTTGGTAAATAATAAGCATATTCTGAATTACTAGACCAAATGACATAACTAACCCACCTCTAGTGCTGAGCCCTGTTGAGTTTCAGAGCATCAGTTACTCACAAATTGCTACTATAATTTAGCAGAGATGCTATGATTTGTGTCTTTGCATTCCACTGTCAACGCAGGACTTTGTCCCTGCCAGTTAATGAATAGACAGGACGAACTTTTAATGCTAGAAATCCTTTTGCAGATCGCTCTCATGTAGGCTAAACATATTTATTAATAATAATAGCTGACATTTACTTCACAGTTTACACATTCTAGTTATTAGGCTAACCCTTCAGATGGCTTCTTTGTCACACTTGACTTTGGAACAACTCTTTAAGGAAGGTACTATTTATTATCCCAGGTGAATAATGAAGAAGCTGAGGCTCAGAGATGTGGTATAATTTATCCAAGGCCACACAGCTAATAAATGGCAGAGTCAAGATTTGAATTCAGGTCAGTCTGACCCTGGAGCTCATGCTCTAGCCTGGAGGACACTGCCACCTGTGTCTCATGCTCCCTCTGTGGCTGACAGGCCACCAGACCTTGTAAAAGCCAAATGAGACCATGTACATGAGAGCCCTTTGAAAAATGTCTAGTGCTGTGCAGATGCAAGGTTCAAGGTTAACATTTTCTATGACCCTAAATTGTCTAGAGGACGTAACAAACAACCACGTCGGAGGGTTCCAGTGCAGGAGCTCTGTATGTATGCCTTATGGGATGTCTCTTTGGTATGATGAAGTGATAAGGACCCTCCATCAGAAGAGACATGGGAGCTGGTGATTAAATCCTGACTGAATTTCAGAAGAGAATTTGTCTCTGCCCTCGCATCTACTCCCAAGGAGAATCCGTTAGCACAACAGCTCATATTTCCTAGGGTAAGGATAATATGTGACCTGAAAACCAGCCTCTTGAGACGAGTCGCTTGGACTCCCTACACCAGATTTATTAGATCAAATGTCTAGTGTTTCAAGCTGGTTTTAAAAATGGAAGTGAATCAGGAGGCAGAGGGTTCCTCTGGGACCCCAAACTGGTTTTTGTCCTCTTTTTACAGAAGGGCAAAGTTAGGAGATTTGTATTTAAATCACTTTGATAGAAATACCATCAAAGGACAGAGGAGCGGTCAGCTGGACGCCTCGGGACATGAGTGTGAGTCGACATGTTTCCTGCACTAGAATCTTCAAAAGTGGGTCCCGAATCCTTGAGCTGGCCCGGAACATGGCTGTGATCTTCTGTGGAGCTGGGTATCTGTGACTTTCACAGGCCCTGGACTGTACCAGGGTGTTTAATTGTGAGATGAATGAATGAGGCCGAGAAGAAAACAGGAAGCTTAGAAGGATGTAGAAGAATGAGGAATGTGTTGTCCCAACCATCAGAAAGGAAAGGAATCAAAAACCCCATACCAAAAAAGCAATCAAGGAAATCTAGCGTTGAATTTTTTACCTAAGATCCTTGGTTCTTTAATTTTCATCTTCAAAGTATGAAAATAGAATCATATAAATATAAGGCTGACTGTGCCTTTAGGGAAAATCATTAGACCTCAATCAGAAGAGAATGTGAAAATTTCCATAACCATTAATAATTTGAAACAGATGAACCCATGGAGTTCCTAATTTATCTTAAGAGTAACTGTCACTAAATACATGATACCTCCTCAGTTTGAAATAAACCTTTAAAAATTTTAGATTCTAGTCTCTTAACTTTCGGGGCGTCTATTGTTACTCAATTTGGAAGTTAAAAAAATTCGAAAATTCTGAAGATTTAGAATGAATTCTAATTCTGATTTAACACAAACTTTGATACACTCCAATTCTTTGATTTTCATCATTAAAAGGATTAACATTGTTGAGATACTATATATTATGTGCCTTCTTTGAAAGCAGGGGCATTTTATTTTAATTCATTGTTTTTTCCTCATCGTTTTTCCAAGGAAAGCCAAGGTGCTTTCAACACTGTGATTTGTTTGAAATGCCCATCATCCACGTAGTTATAATGGGACACTGAACCAGCTCTTATAAGTTTACCAGGCTTGACAGGAGACACAAACGACCTATTTTAGTTCATGCAAAATGCAGAACTAGACCCATTGACCTGACTTCATCAGCTTTGCTCTGTTAGGGTTTTGGCCTCTGAAGCTGTATCAGATGACAAGAGTTAGCTTCTCATATAAAAATTACAGTTACTGCCATTATAGAAATTCTTCATGCACTTACTTCTATCACCCACGCTTTTGAAAATTGGCAGAATCATTCAGTAGATGGAGGTTTATCCTATAGCAGTGGCAGGAAAAGACTGAAAAAAGTGTCAAAGCTGCATCAGTCCAGCTAAAGGGCGAGTCCGCACTCTGATGAACTCTTAGGAATTCAGAAAGACTGAAGCTAGACGCATATATTTTCATCCATATGTATATCATACTCAAATTTAGGGAGAGATAGTGATGGGGACAGATCTGTTCTCATCCCTGGTGTTTTGAATTAACAAAATAAAACAAGTCTCTTGCAGTGTTTAGGCTGAGTCTAGAGAACTACATTTTGGGGACAAGGTAGGGGAATCCTGTATCTGATATGGGGACTTAGACTAGATAACGTTGCTTACCTTGAGATTTTATTAATTCCATCCAGGGCCTTCCTTCTGCCCCAGGCCTTTACGGGACCATGTTTCGTATGCAGGAAGGACATTGCTGATCCTCCTCACTCCCAGCCATGTGCTTCTGTAAACCATAATAAGTTCTAATAAACGTGGCTAACGAATCGGAGCCAATGTGAGAACCAATGAGGTAGAACACAGGGTTTTCTTGCCTTCTCCAGGAGAATATTGTTGCCTTTCTGAAAACTGCACCTGCCTTGGTGGTTTAGACCCAAACAAGTAGGTGACTCTAATGAAGCGTTTCTTGAGTAGGAGACAAGCTAGAGAGATACCACATATTTCTATTAACCCAACTCCCTAGTCGGAAGCATTTTGCAGTGGGATGCTTTGTGCAATCTCAGTGGCCCTGGGCAGTGATGTTTGTGGGAAATCAGAGGACTTCAAAGAGCCGTATTTTAGAATGTGAAAACATCTGTTTGTCACCCATAGAAAGAGTCCTCTGCCCCCTTCTGCCCGTCTTTTTCTCTGTCTCTGTCTCTGAATGGACCTACACAAAGTTTATCTGTCGATGTGTATGATGCACAGAAGATGCAGGATACAAGGGCCACCTCAGCATCTCCCCCTCCCCCGTCGGTGGCAAAGACTTCCACTACCAAGACAGTGCTCATGCCTGATTGGCAGGGCCAGGTCTTCTCACCTCCCTGTAGACTCCACCTCCTTCCTGACTCCCTCGAATTTGAATGAGATTCCACTCTGAGGAAGGAGCGAATGTGAGAGAGGACAAAATCTGGGTTGTGCATCTCCTCGCATTTCAACCTCAGGGAAGGGGTGCGGTTAAATTACAAAAAACAAACAAACAAACAAAAACAAAAAAACCCCTTTAAACCTGGGTGTGATTCTAGGTGAGTAAATGGACAGGGACAGTGGAGGGGGAGTCTGGCAGTGACCTTTATCCCTCTGTCAGTTGGAAACTGCATCTGAAACTTGAGCGGGGAGGTGCTTGTCATAATACTTACTGCAGCGGGGAGTTACTGTTACAACCTAGAGGACCAAAAAAAAAAAAGTTGGAAAAAGAAACCCTCGATATGAATGCCATGTAAGTCATGGAGCGAGGGTCCTGAGTATCAAACTACAACTAACTGCGGCCCTTTTCTGAGACAGTCGTGGTGCCTGGTTCTGAAAGTCATTCAGATGACCCAGAAGAAGGTCCAGGACACCGGAGAAAAGGCAGCGCTGTTCCGTGGATGGGAATGTATTAATGGTAGTGACTAGTCATGCGGCTACTGAGCACTCGAAATGTGACTAGTGAAAAGGCAGAACTAGAAACTTTAGTTTCATTTGATTTTAATGAATTTAAACTTAGATTAGGAAAGTTGCATGTGTTTGGTGGCTACTGCATCGGGCAGCATAGTTTAAAGGCATCTGCCCATGACACAGCATGCTCTGCGGCTCTTGGAAGGTTTGCTTTTTTTCCTTCCATGTGGGGATGTGCACAACTCATCTCTCGGTTGGAGAAAAACTCCTCTCAAAGGACTTGTGTCCCCATCATCGTCCTCATCCTTCAGTCACCACCTTGTTTCGGGGGCCGGTAAGAAAGTTCAGCGTGAAGTGGTTCGGGATATACCTTTTACCTGTGAATGTCCTCTCTGAGGATGATGCTCCGAAGCCAGTTCCCTGAGGGGGCCGCACAGGGCGCTGGTCTCCGGTCCGCCCATGGGGGCTTATTTCTTAGAGCCCAGCTAAGCTCATTTTCCGAATTCAAGATTCTCCGGGTTCCCGCGCCCTCTCATTGTTCACGCTAACACAGTTTTACCCTTTCTTTCACCTTCAAGTCTATAAATTTAATTGCAGTCCAGTAACTTGAAGAGCCTCTTTGTTTTTTCAGTTGGATTCCTTCTGTGTCTATGCCATGGATTAAGATCCCTGCAAATACCACTTCGAAGGATAAACTGAATCATCCTCAAACTCCTTCCTGGTTAACCTGTCTTGATCAGTGACACCGTTAGAGAAAAGAAAGTAGAAGACTCTATTCATCACCTTCTTCTAGACTTGTTGCTTCATTTTATTGCTGGGAAAACCAAGACATAGGCGTCAAAATGACCCACCCAAGGTCACACAGGTGCACAGGTGTTAGCAGAACCAGAACTATGACCAGGTCGCCAGACTCCCAACCTAGAGCTTTTTTCTCTCATCACATCCCACGGCCTCCCCAGAGGTGCCACACTCCAGAAGAATAAGGTTTACGTCAAGCATAAGAATAAGGTTTACATGAAAAGTGCGATTTAATTCCAAGAGGTCAGATTTCTAAAGGCTTCCTCCTATTGTGAGCCGTTCCTTCAGCCAGGTTTGTAACTGCCACCAACTCGGTCAGGCTCATTCACGTTGTATATTGTCTGTGGCCACTTGCCTGCTACAGTAGCAGATTATATGGCCTCGTGGCCCACAAAGTCTAAAATAGTTACTACCTGTAGCCTTTTATGGAACACATTTGCAGACTCTTGATGTAAATTACAATGTAATAATAAGGTGTTTTTGTTTTTTATTGTCGTTGTTTCAAATTACCACACACTTAGTGACTTCAAACAACACAATTTATTGTCTAAAAATGGGTCTCACTGAGCCAAAATCAAAGTGTCAGTGGACCATGTTATTTCTGGCAGCTCTAAAGGAGAGTGTGTTCCATTTTTCTTTCCAGCTTCTGGAGGCCACCAGAATTTCTGGCTTATGGCTCCTTCCACCTTCAGAAACAGCAGTGGGGCATCTTTAAATCTCTCGCTCTCTCTGCTTCTTTTGTCACGTGTTCTCTGACTTTGGTCCACCTGTCTCCCTCTTTCACTTACAAAGATATTTGTGATTACAGTGCGTTCAGCCAGGTAATCCAAGATAATCTCCTCATCGCAAAGTCAGTTTATTACCACCTTAATTTGATCTTCCTTATTTTGATTTCTCTTTGCCATGTACGATAACATATTTTCAGGTTCTACTGATTAGAATGTGGGCATCTTTCACGAGATCAAAATTCCGCCCGTCACACAAAGAGCAGTGTGGTACTAGCCTTCTCAGAGGGAACTGGTGTTGTACTGAGTGCTACATTGATAGGAAGAATGTCAGTGCTAGATCTGTCATACATTTATGTCCTCGAACAGGTGAGTATCAGCTTAGAGTCCTCATTACTATGGTAAAGATAGTAATAGCTAATTCATACAGTTGTTTGATAAGTGAATAACCTAAAAACCATTCCTTGTACGTGCCTTGGCATGTAATATGACTCAATAAAAGTCATTTCTCCTTCTTTCATAGGCTCTGTGGTTGCTCCCAAGTGATAGGTCTTTTTGTAAAGATGTTTCTTGGAAGTACACAGTCATCCTTTCTCTCCTATTGAGAAGGTATTCCATGACTCCTTTGCATTTTCAACCCTGCCGGCAACATGTATCTGGTTGTACAAAGCTAGGATATTATTATTATTCAGTCCTTCACTCCCTGACTTTTTTGTTTTTTTGTTTTTGTTTTTTTAACAATAATCTATGGAACAGCAACAAATTGTATAAACACATCATCTAGCTTTAAGCTGAGGCTTGGCAGATACTCCTGGTGGCGATTGGTTCTGTGGCTGCTTGGACTAAAAGGCATCGACATCTCTAGGTGCAGGGACCCTGCCATGTCCTGCTTTGTCCTCAGGAACAAAGAGCTGGGCCCACTCATCTCCTTCATTCTGCCCAGGGCCAATTGGGTCAGTGGAAAAGGCACTGTGGAGGAACCAAGCTTAGGTCTTCCTCTACACAGTTTCTTTCTGGAAGTTTATGTATTTTCTTTATGGCTAAGGGTCTAGGTACAGAGATGAGGCAGTATAAAGCCTTTATAATTGAATGTGAATTACAAATACTGATGGTAGGTGAAGAGAAAAATATAGGGAGTAGGTGAACTCCAAGAATATCCCCAAGTTTAATCGCTTTCTCATTATAAGGATTCCGAACAGCATGCCACCTGTCACACATGCATGATCTGGAGTCGGACTCGCTTCCCCTGATGAATTGATTGTACCAGGAGAGTTTCCATTTTAGCAGAGCCATCCACAGTCTAGAGAGCAGTTGGGTGACTCTGCCTCTGGGTGAGGGCTACATGGCTGAAGTTTAGAGTAGAGAGTACTTCCTTCCGTTCCTTTAAGGTCAACACAGATACTAAGCTTTTGACCGTAAGATTATGAATGAGAAGCAAAGAAATTCCTGAGCTGCTGGGAATACTAGCTACCATTTATTAATCACTTTCAATGTACTAAGCCTTATTCTAAGTGCTCTGCGTTTACTAACTCAAGTAATCCTCCCCATACTCCTCAGAAGCAGATCCGATTGTTATTATTTATACCAGGCAGAAGGAAGATGAATAACTTGTACAAGATGCATAGCTAGTAGGAGATAGTCAGATTTTGAAACCAGGTAGGAAGCTCCAGAAATGGCTCCGGAGAGCCCCTGAGGGGCTGAGGTAAAGAATGTCTTCTCCTTTCTTTATCTCTTCCCCAAGGTGGGAGGAAGTTCTAGAAGAGTAAGGCAGTCTTGCCAAAAGAAGGAGCAGAAGAAACGAGAATGAGGACGAGTGTAGGTTAGATCCAGAATTTTCTAGCAGGTCATGAATTAAAACCATAAAACCAAAATTAATGTTACTCTTTTCATTTCTTCCAGATTTCCCTGTTCTCTTTGTTATCATTCTTCCTGATAAGTTTCTTTTCATTATTATTTGAAAGTTGTGGCGAGGGCAAGTTTGTCTTTCTCAGCATTCTTTTCTTTAACAAAGGAGTCCGGCAGCCTTTCCATCCTGTTCCCTCCTGATCTTTTCTGTAGAAATTTAAATTCTGTATGAGCCGAGGACTTTATGCTGTGTCAATGCTTTTAAGAAGGAACAGGAAAGCAAGATATGGCTCGAATCAAACATCCCAACTTCTGGCTTTATATCAGCAGGATTTGCCGTGTGTGCACAGATAATGTATCGTGCTAGAAGCACATTTTACCTCAGAGCACCCACAAAATGCTGAGGCAAAATTCGGAGAAGGGCCACCACCTATATGCATCAAGGTTATTAGAAGTGCAAACTAGCACCTCCATTGTTATGGTGTTGGCGGGGGGCAGCGAGGGGGCAGGGCAGGGCACCTGGAGCCTTATGAGGAAGGACAGCGTGCTAAGTTTGACTGAAATGCATGCATTTTTAAAGCTCAGTTCATGAATACATTTTGATTTACAGAGGCATTTATGAAGTTAGATGATGGGTTTCCACAGTCTGTTGAAGTGTTCTATAGATTAATGCAAAATAATAATAATAATAATAATAATAATTCGGGGAGTACAGAGTGACATAAAGTATCCCAGAATATTGGTGAAAAAGAAACGTGCAGTCATGTGTGGGAAGCACAGAGAAAAAAAAAATCTTAAAAAACTACAAGAACATTAGCAATAATAACTAATAAAGATGATATTAGCAATGTGCCCATTTGATGGGAAATATGCAGACCTAACTGCTGCTGAATCCCATAGGGAGTGGTTTTGTCAACATGCAATAACTATTGAGCTCCTACTAAGTGCTTTCAAGGGTCTGAGAGCTGGTGGTATAGTGTCAAAGGAAGCAGTGTCCTCTTATCAACTTTGCATTTTAGTGCAGGAGCCCATATAATATGTTAGGTGGTGATGCATGCAAAGTAAAGACATAAAGAAGGATGAGAGGAAGAGTTCTATTTTATGTCAAATGGTAGAAGAAGTCCTGATAAGATGACGTTTGAGTTGAGATCAGAAGGAAGCCAAGAAATGAGCTGTGCAGATATTTGGAGCAAAGTACATTCCAGGCAGAGGTTCAGCAGGTGCATAAGACCCCAAGGTACAAACATACTTGGGAATGTTCAAGAACAAGCAAGGAAGCAAGGAGGAGAGTAACGAAGATGAGGGCAGGGGTAGGTGAGTTGAGATTGCGTAGTGCCTCGTAATCCTCCTAAGGACTCCGAGATGAAGGCAGTGAGTGGTTTGGAACAGAGAAGTGGTATGATCTGGCTTAGATTTTAGAAGGATCACTTTTGCTCTATGTGGAGCCAGACTTTGGGGAGGAAAAGACTGCCTGGCTATGAAAACTCCCTTACAGATCTGCAAAACGTCAGTGAGAGTAACTGTTTCAAACGTTTTCCTGGAAGACTATCCAGATAAAAGAAACGAGAGCTTTGGCGTGATCTTTAAATGACCCAAGGGGAAGGGGGAGTATTGGGCAAATATAAGCAACATGGCATCCAAGAGGTGAAGTTGAGACATGCTTTCAGTGCAATAGCCAAGTCATCACAGCACAGTCAAAGCCAGCTGGGACCGCGGAAGATGACTCCATATCCTGTGGATGATCTGCTTGGCACAGTGTGGATGGAAGCCAGTGAGGACAGGAGGGATGGAGGCCCCGCGGCTGCTGCCAACCTTTGTTCAAAGCTAGTGGAAACTTCTGATTCAGCTCAACTCTTCTGCAGCTAGCAAGGGGGAAGGCCTTAAGGGGGAGGTGCTGAGGCTGACATGACAAATGTTATGTGGGCACCCAGTGTTCCACCTGAGCCATTTCTGAGCACTTTCCAGTCCTTTAAAAATTGGTACGTCTTCATGCCGGTGATGCTAACTAGGTCTTAACATTTACTCTGTGCCAGCTGCTGTGTGAAACATCATATTCTTGATCTTATTCATTTAAGTTTTCACTACAGTGTGGAAGGTGTTATTATTATCATTGACAATTTTTTTTTAGCAGTGGGAACTGAAGTTTAGAGACTCATAAGAACTTGGATTCAAAGCCAGAGAATCAGAATCCTGTCTGTATGTTGAAACAATCACACAACTGTGTCTGATTGTTACTTGTCAACATGTTATGTGAGAAATTGCCTAAATGGTGGCAAAGTTTATTCTTAATTGGCTTCCCTTTAGTAGATATTGGCATACCTTTTGCATCATTATGAGGTCTGCTCTTTCCAGTGCAGGAAAACAATAGCAACGAAGTATTAGACTGAAGAGAGAAAATGCATATAACCGATACACAAGCCCTGCTTTTAGCAAACCTGATAACGTGAAACAACAGACTTAAAAAAGGCACTAGAAAGACATGCTTTTACAATAAAAATTTTCACTACTTTGTCAAAGGATTTGCTAGGATACATATATTTTTAAATAATAGGCTTCATAACGCACCTTTGCATACCTTACGATGTGCTCACACAAATCTAGTAATCATCTGTCACTGTGCAAACTTATCACTATATTATTGACTCTATTCCCCGTCACCCGAGACCACCAATCTAAGTGCAGATGAAGCAAACGCCGAGTGCGATCTGATGTGGTTTCTATTTGAGCGCTGAACATAAATCTCCCTAACCCCAGCCCTGTTGGGTACTGAGCAAATGATGATATTATCGGCTAACTGATATTTATGATGAACTCTGTTTTCAGGTTTCTTCTCCTGGTCCACTTCGACACGTCAATCACTCGCTCAACGTTCTTCCTTAATGAGGCTGGAAGTGTTGAGACATTTTCCAGCGGGTTTTCCCCCTAGAGAACTGTAATTCTTTTTCTTCCCCTTCTTTGTAGTTTTTATGTTCTAATTATTGATTTTTTACAATTCATACGCATTTCTTCATCTATTTTGAAGGATTATTTAAAATAAAACCAGTACTTCCCCCCCCCATCCCCCCGCCCCTTGAAGTTAAAAAGAAAAAGAGGAACAAAAAAATCACCACTTTCCTGTATTTAGTTTATCCTTTGGGCAAACTTTTTTTTTTTTAATTCAGTTGAATTAGCAACAGTGACTTCAGGCAGGAGGGGACTATGGAAGTGACCGCTACAAAGAATTTTAAACATCCTGAAAAGCTTCAGCAATTCAAATTAGTTCCACTATATTTTGTATATTTAGAGTCAATACTTTAATGGTACAACTTGGTAGTTTTTGCTTATTAATTTTAGAAAAGCACCCTTCATTTTAATTATTTTTCTTTGGAATCAATAATATTCATTGCTCAATAACCATGTACTCAGCTTTTAACAAAGACATACTAATCTTATCAAAGAAAGCCATTTATGCCGATTGATGGAAGTGTGACAGAGCCTTTAGTCCTTCTCAGGTGTTTGTATTTTGGCTACAGAAATCTTTCCTTGGTCCCTAAACTGACAGAATGGTTGTACTTTTTTTTTTTTTAAATTAAAGAAGAAAAATGAAAGCAAGTGAGCATTTCCCTAACAATTAGATCTCTCAGTGGAAGTAACTGTGGCCACCCCCATGCCCCATCCCTCATCCCCCCCACCCCACCGTCATGCTCTGTATTCATTTTCTCTCCCGTCATTCAAAGTGGTGAGTTACTTCAAGATCAGATTTTTACTGTGCATTATATCTTGGTTCTAGTTGCCTAAGCTCCGCTGATTAACTTGACTGAGCATGCGAATAGCAACTCTGAAGCAGAAATAGCCACACAGTTTAGTAGCTACCATGAATATATCATACCTCAGAGTTAATACACCATGAAGATACCCCCAATAGTTTGCAATCATTTACATATGTTCTTTCCTGAACAGAGTTTGCATTATGATTACTCTATTCTTAAACCAAATGGTCCATTTAAAAGAGATTATACAGAGGAAAAATTATTTCAAGCTTTGTTTGACAGTGTTTTTACTTATATTAGTTCCCAAATCCTATGAATAAAAGGGGTTATTTTTCAAAGAAACTGCTTAACCAATCAGTATTTGACACGCATTTTGTGCAGAAGTGAGATGCCTCCTGAAAGAAATTTCCAGAAATTTATTCCTATTTAAGAACAAAAGCTTAAGTTATGAGATACTCTTAACAGCATGTGTGTGTGTGTGTGCGTGTGTGTGTTCACCATAGAAAACTATTGTAGTGACGTTCAAATGCAAAATGGCACTGACTACAGATAGCCTCTCTCCAGAAGTTTTTGTGATAATAAGGGTAAAATCTAAATGCATATGAGCTACATTGAACCAGCTTCCAGGAAGAGTGCTGCATATCATTTAGGGGAAAAACAGGCATTTGCTTTGAGAATGTTGAACTAGTCTGAAAATCTAAAGTATAGTGGGCCTGTCACACCATCCACTGCATCTATGGTTCCTATCGTATCTCGTTAGTAAAGAATTACTAATCTATCTTTCAGTTTTATCCCCAAACCCAGTCTGCAGAATCTAAAGGGAATTTTTTAAATCATATTCCTCTTTTATAGCAAATCCATTCTAATCTATGTGTCCAGGGGATGAAGATGAGTCAGCCACAGTGATAACTGCTTGTTATAATGTCAGTATCTGTAAAGGCCATTTGATCTATAAACATTTCAAGGCGAGAAGGGAGAATCACACCTTTCAGCCTTTCTCATTGCAATGTTAAGATGCTTATCTTATTTGATGTAAGTAAATGTACGATACATTTCTGCCCCAGGAAAGGAGACGGCAGCTCAGGGCTGGGTGCTGGGGAGGGAAGGGTGAAGGTAAGGGGCCGTGGCAGGAGGAAAGGAAGCAGCAGCCTCTTCCTCTGGGAAACTCTGCTTTAATGTCTGCAAATTCTGGGAATGTTCTCAAGCTTCTGGGCTGCCCCTAGGAAGTAATTTGACCTTCGTGCGGCAGCTCATTTTTGGAGGTGAGATTCCAGCCAAGCGACTCCCCATTTGCAAAGGCTCTGAATATTTCCTTCCTAGTTTTTGTTTCTGTATTCCCTCTGTTGAAAAAGTATCATCTGGGGACCTTCCTAAACAGCCTTTTCAGCATTTTTTAAAGTCTGTAAAATACAAGCAAATTAGAGCTGTGTAATGTCTGTATAACCATTACCATCATTTCCTTGTCTAGCAGCAAACATTTACTATTGTTCCTAGTATGCTATGATGTCCTGAATGCTCGCTGTCCTAAAAATTAACCTGCCACTTATCTTATAAATGATTTTCAAAAATTGTGTACATTCTAGCATGCTTGAATATATTACCAAATTTATCAGTATTTTCTGTTATTCTGTGCGTGTTTTTTAAAAATAATCACTAAACAATTCACGGAGTATAGTAAAATCAAGATTCTTGTGGCATTAAATGCTAAAGCTTTAGATTAACTACCTAAATAAACATCTTTATATAACTGTAGTTTATAACATCCTTGAGTGTGTATGAACTGTGACTCACTTGTATATCCCCAATTCTATTCATATTTCCAGACTTAGACAGGCACTTAGCAAATGTTCAATAAGTCATTGTTTAGGGAATTATTATAAGTCCCAAAGAAATTTAAGGGTACATGTTTGTTATAGGTTGAAGTGTTATGTCCCCCCAAAATTTATATGTTGAAATCTTGATTCCTAAAATGATGGTAGTAGGAGATGGGGCTTTGTGGAAGTGATTAGCTCATAAATGGGGTTGGTGTCTTTATGAATGAGGCCCTGGAGGGCTCCCATGCCCCTTCCACAATGGAGGACAAAGTGAGAAGTCGGTAGTCTACGAACAATGAAGTGGCTTCTTGCTAGACACAAATCTGTGGGTGTCTTGATCTTAGACTGCCCAGCTTCCAGAACTGTGAAAAATAAATTTCTGTTGTTTATAAGCCACCCAGTCTAAGACATTTTGTTATAGTAACTCAAATAGACCAAGCTCTGTTTTTATATATTCAAATGCTATTTGTCTTGGACTTAGTTTTAGTCTCTTTCTTGACTGCCTTAGAATTTATTCAATGGGATTAAGAAAACATTTGAACAACTTACAATTAATATTAACAGTCTATCGAATGTTACAATTATTAACAAATCCATAAATATAAATTTGCATAGAGTTAGACAGAATGAAATCTATCTTATTTGTATGGCGCACCTTACTTAGAATTGGAATTCAGCCTCTTATTACCACCATCCATCCCCAAGGCTCCCAGCTAGTTTGGGGATGTCAGGCAGAGATGAATAAGAGCACATTGATTGGAGACCAGTCCCTCACTTGGCACTATGTGGCCTCGTGGAGATGATACGTATTTCTCTCTAGAAGTTTGCTTTCGTCAATTATTTGATTTAAAGGACACTGAGCCCAGCTCAAATGGTCTTGGAGAATCTTGGAAAAACAAATTCACATTCTTTACTCTCAACTTGACCAACAATTGTGTAATTCTAAATTCCCATGAGGCCTTGGGTTTGACTTTCTGGGAC
Organism: Pteropus medius; assembly: GCF_902729225.1. Classification (NCBI taxonomy): domain Eukaryota; kingdom Metazoa; phylum Chordata; class Mammalia; order Chiroptera; family Pteropodidae; genus Pteropus; species Pteropus medius. The sequence goes on along the minus strand of NW_024351073.1, from coordinate 16,031,951 downwards.
TAAGCCCACAGTCTGGAATTAGCTGGTCTCTTTATTTGATAAGTTCCCTGGCTAAAGTTTCAAGGAGACTGGCAATTATTCTTGAGGAAATGCTATCTCTTTATCTTAAGTAAAGCTTTCGTACCAAAGTTGCAGTGTTCTGGTCGATCCAAATATTAAAAACAGAAGTTTATGCTGTCAGAAAGTCTGGTCCCTTTATTGGTGGAGAAGAAAAACAACCTATTCAAATCATGAGTGGGATCATAGAGACTTTTCTATTCCCAAATCCCTTCATTTTTTTTCAGATGAGGAAACAGAGGCCCAGAGAGGTTAACTGAACCAATACCAAGTGCTTGCTCCGCATTTGGGGCAGGAATGGGATCCTTGGTTTGGGGAATGAAACATGATTCCTTAAACATCCTTATAAATTGCACTTTAAGTACCCGATTATGTGCAGGGTCTGTGAGCTTGGCTGAGTGTTACTGTTCACAAGTGTATCTTTTTACTTAAGGATTAGAAAGTGTGTGCTGACTTAGCGCAGGTGAGCTTTGATCTTGCCCAAGGTCAACGTGGAAAACTGCGTCTTTTATGAAAGAGGAACAGGAAAATCCAGTATGAGATTTCACATACATATTTATTCTCCTGATAAGCTTCACATTTCCTAATGCTGTAGCTTTCACTTGCCTTGTTAATGATTTGATTGAGCGTACTTCTCTATCATGATTCTGGTTTCTCCAAAATGATATAAGTAATGGTCTCAGCCTCATTCTGCCTCACACAGTCATTAGATATGTGACTACGATCTGTCTGTATTATCTAGTTGCTGTTTAACATATAATTCTTTGTTGGTTCCTTTTTTTCTTGGGTGAATTTTATACCACCCTTCAATATAAGCTACTTAAAGGCGACAGGCTTACTTATGTGTCTTTCACATCATTATTCCTAACTAACATTCCTGAAGGTATTGAAAATCAAAATTTATAAGGGGAGCTACTTAGAAGTAATTATAGCAGGCATTAAATTATTGCTTTGGCGAAGATGAATTTCCACATGTCAGAATCGTACAGAGAAAGGTATTCCTACGTTCATGCAACTTCATCTTTCCCAGGGATTCCTCTGTACGGATCCAAGCTCTATAAATATTTTGTCATCCTTTTCTTAGATCCTTTTCTCCAAAATCAATTGTTTGAATTACCAGTTGCTTGATCATCTTCAAGTAGGGGCTGTTTTGGAAACTGCTAGCTATTCCCCTGTTATTCATAATGGACATGTATGTTTTAAAAGAAATGACCTTGAATTGGCCAGTGTTGCGAGGATGATGTCCTCTGAAACTTCTATATATTTACTTTCAGACAATGGACTGTAACTGGAGTGGGAAGCACTGCCCTTGGCTTGATTCCATCCTATCTATACGATGATATTGCTTGGCCACTAATCCTATGTCAAGAGAATATTTCCCCTCTGTGGATGTGCCTTTAAGACAGAAAACTAGTAGGCTTTAAGCCACCAGGCAATTCTAAGAGGGGAGTAACTTTTTGTGCTTCTGTTGACACCTCTGTTCTCAAAGTTAATTACACATTTGGTTAATTGGTTTAATTAGTTAATTGGCTTGCCGAGTCTGCCTCCTTGATGAGGATTACAAGACTCGGTGAAGTGCCAATTCCTGCCTGGCCTTTTCTTCACTGGTGGCCTATAACCAAGGCGCACACGCTACTTACTTTAAAGAGGGTTTTCCTTGGGAGGGGTGGTAAATTACTTCTTGTTCTCTGAAACAAGTTTCCTTTTTCTTAGCACACAAGTCGAGCAGATGCCAGTTTACTGCAATTTCTAAAAAAAAAAAAAATCTGCTTTTCTTCAGCAAGAGAGGAGAAAGGAATGGCAGTTTCCAGAGGTAGGAGATGTGTGTGGGGAGCATTTGTTGGCCAGGAGGCGGTGACGGTCATCTTAGAGGCGTCCTGCTTCCAGGGTGTGTGGTGTGCCCTCTCCCCTCAGCAGAGAAGACCAGAAAACAACAACAACAACAAAACAAAACAAAACAAAACAAAGCAAAAACAGGATTCAGTGTGTCCATTCTCCACGTTCACATTTTCTCAATAACCAATGAAAAGAAATTCTTTCTAGATTGCTGGCAGAATAAAAGGAAACAGAAACATCGTTTTTAACCATAGATGGGTTTTACAGTTTTAAACGAACCCTCTAATCGTTTCTATTTGTAGTTTGCCTAAAACCGTATTTTTCACAGAATGACTATGTGGATGTTGAATACATTGTTAGCATGTCTTGTTTGGCATCCTGGGATCAAAGCTGGCATAAGGAAACCTCCCGGCTCCTTCTTTTTCCTTGATGTTGCTGAGTTCGTGTGCTGAGGGCTCTGGTTTCACCATGAATATTCACTCACATGGTTCTGAGATTTCTGGAAAGAACGCGGCTACAGATTTTAAAGCTGGCCATAGATCCCTTTAACTAGAAGATGGAGCTCATCCGTTTTAGGAATGATGTTGTTTTGTCCTAAGCATCTCTAATTGTTGGGTTTCTTATTTCAATCTGAGGGTTAACAAGTTTGTAACTTCCTTTGTCAGACTCCTCTAAGGATCTTCTTTCTTTTCCTCATAATTAGAGAGCTTTTTTGGTAATCTTTAATCAACATTTCTTTGAACAAGCTTAATTGCATCTCATTCCAGCTCTATCGACCAGTGTGGCTATTGACCCTCCCCACACTCTGCCCCCAACCCATAACATTGCTTTATGTGCTTTAAAGGCAATTATATAGCTCTTTTCATTTTCGTTCTCTCGATTGCCAAATATTCCTTTTAAAAACTATAATTATTTTAAAAATCATAGAAGACAGACGTATAATAGTAGTACTATTTGGCCTTTGTTTTTCCTTCTGAATCAGCCTTTATATTGCCCTCTGCAAATCATACTTCAAGTGACATTTTTCTTTAGACTTTGAGGTTTGAAAAACCAAACATGGGACCAACATCCTATAACCAGTGCGGAAGTTCGTGGCAGAGGTTCTCATGCTTTGTGCCATGTGTGGAACTCTTGTTCGTACATCCCAATGTCAGAGGCCACTTCCTCTTTTTTTTTAGGGAGGCTTGGGGAAGAAAGGCGGGTGGCAACAGTGTCTCATTGATGACTCATGTTCCTGTGTCTGTGAGCATCTGGTGAATGGCAGAACTCTCCAGAACAGTGTTCTCAGAGTGGGCAGCCTTCCTTCATGGGGTCTGATTCCTTCTGCTTTTTATGCCTTTCTGCTGAATTCTGGCTAGGTGTTCGAATAGCATCATCACGTAGTGAGGAAACAGGAAATGAGATCAGGACTCGAGCAGATAGACCAGATTGGTTTAAAAAATAATAAGAAGGAAAAAAAGTGGAAAAGAGGGTGGTTAAAGGTAGAGAAAGAAATGAGATGCACTGAAACAAAATTGAGAAAAATGTGAAGCCTATGAAATCACCTTTAAAGAGTCACTCTTGTTCTGGTTATTTCTGCCTTTGCCATGATGGAAAGGAGATGGTTTAGTGTACAACTCTAAAATGCTCTAGCTGTGAATTTTTGGGCCCAGACATGTTCTGTGTGAAAGGTGTTTTAATCATCTGCTGGCATCTTGGCAAAGGGTATGTTGGTAAGTTCTGTGCAGTAGGGTGAGTTGTGAGGAGGGCCAGGGGCGCCCCAGAGAAGGACGAGGTGGTTCTGCTGGGAGCATCCCCTCCAGGGAAGCCAGCAGCCTGGTGAGTCAGCAAAGCCCAGCCCTGGGTGCGAGCTGATCGGATGTGGCGTGGTCACAGGCGGCTGCTGCAGGACGAGGTGATGGATGAGCGCCCGGGGGCCACAGGAAAGATGCAGTTATGTGGCTCGATTTCCTGTTGGCTGCATTTTATGTAACAAAACAGCTAGGCGAGCAAGGATCATGCGAATTTGCCAACATTCCCATGCTGCATTTTTACCCCACGAAATTAGTAACTTCAGGTGTAACTACAGTGGTTCGTTGTAACCTAACCACCTCTTCTAATGAGAAGGTTTTTGTTTTGTTGCCCTTATCTAATTTTAGCATAAGCTGTTAGTGTCAACTGTAACCTAATGTTAGATATTTGCCTTGGAGGCCAGTAAAGTCAGAGATAAGAAACAGGGTTATTCATGCTCTTGGTTTCACCATCTGCAAAATTATCGGGAGAAATCATGAAGGTGATGTTAATCCAAACTGGTGACCACTTCTAGCACTGACAGTTTTTCCAGAGATACTAATACTGCTGCTGGAAGTATTGTGCCTACTAGCAATAGAAATACTGATAGGCAATCCCTACGTGCGCCTGCTATGCGCCAAAGTACCACCTGCTATAGCCACATTCGATCAGTTAATTCTCCAAACTATGAGGAATGTTGTGTTGTATTAGTCACATTTTACAAAGAAGGAAACTGAGGCCGAGAGGTTACAACTGACCAAGGTCACACACTATGAAGTAGCAGGGCACGATGCAAAGCTGGAGGTTTAATGGTTAAAGAGGTCAATTTACACCCCGCCTTCAGAGAGCCGATAGTCTAATAAGGGAGATGGACCATTAAACTCTCATCTGCAGTTAAGTGTGGTGGTTGGTCCCAGAGCAAGGAGACACATAGCAGAGGTAACAGACTAGGGATGAAGGTCAGGCAGGGCTGACTGGAAAGAGTGTCACATGACCTGCATCTGACAGGCGGGGTGGGGGGAGGTGTCGGCAGGGCACAGGGTAAGCCATTGCTGAGAAAGGACATTGCAAGTCCAAGTTGTGGAATACAGTTGAGATGGAAGAATGGGGTGGAGGTGGTTGAGGCAGGAGGCAGCGGCCGTGGTCGGGAAGGTGCCCTTAGTCACATCAGGGGCAGAATATCTGCACAGAGAAGGAAGGTCACCGCAGGGTGTTGGGTGGGGACGTGAATTGCTCGTTGGCTGCCATGGATTTAGAATGCTGAGAATCAATGGGATTTAAATTAGAGGCAGAGCAGTCTGAGAAGGAAGTTTTTAGTAACTGGGATGAGAGAAAATGGTTCCCAGGTCTAGGGCAATGGCCCTGAGAATGGAGAGAAGGATGTGAAAGCTGATAAGAGGTAGGGCTGGTAGATTCAGGGATTGACCGGAAGTCAAGGATTCTGGCCTGGCAGTGCCATGTGCTGAGGGAAGGAACAGGTCAGACCCTATCATTTCCTTCCCCCTGCGACCCTCTCATGTCCTGTGTTTGAATCTGAAGGGGCGGGCTTTGACCAGTGGAGATGGAAGGTGTAAGCTTCTGTGAAAAACGGAGGCCCCCTGGAAGACCTGTGTAAGGATAATGTGGGAGCCTTGCTCAGGCCGTCTTTGCGTGCGGGTGCACCCTGCCACCTGCATAAATGCTTGAGTGGCCAGAGATTTGCACTGCGCATCCCTCTCCAGAAAATTTCTTTTGGCTCACAGGAGCTGCCTTGCCTAGAGCTAGCTGCCTGGGAAGATACTTGAGATCCCTTCTCCAGCAGGCACACACGGAGAGCGGGCCAGCGAACTAACAGGTGCGGTGATAGGAAGACTCAGCTTCCTTACCTCAAGGTGAGGCCGCCGTATGGTTTGATTGATGATGCCACATCCGCCTCACCCCGTGGACCAGGCTGAAACGAGGCTTTCCTGGACACCACATCCTGTCTCCCCGCCTTCCTCTTTCTCGTCCTCCTTCTCTTACTCCTTGTTCTGGACTGAGTTGTGTCCCCTCAAAATTCACATGTCAAAGCTCTAACACCCAGTATGTCAGAATGGGACTGTGTTTGGAGACAGGGACTTTAAAGAGGTGATTAAATTAAAAGGAGCCCGTTAGAATGGGCCCTAATACTATTTGACTTTCGTCCCTATGAGAAGAGGAGATTCCAGGGGAACTTGTGCCCAAAGGGACAACCGTGTGAAGAGGCAGCAAGAAGGAGGCCATCTGTAAGCCTCAGGAGAAGCCAACGCTGCCAGTACCTTGATCTCCAGACTTCCAGCCTCTGGAATTGTGAGAAAAGAAATTTATGTTATTCAAGCTACCTAGTCGGTGGTGTTTTGTTATAGCAGCCTGAGCTGACTAATACTCTCCCTTACGTGTTTTTCCTGGAGAAAACTCCCTCAGTAAACCATAGGCCTGAGGTTCTGGCGTCAGGCTCTGCTTCTAAAGAACATGACCCAGGAGTCCAAAGTGATGAGGGAAAAATGTTTGGGTTGTATTCCAAATGTGTCAGCTCTTCGTTGGTTATTTTATTAACTCATTAGTGGAGAATTAAGACCCAGGAAGCACAAAGGCTGACCTGTGGCTCCCACAGTCCATCTGTCCTGGATCTAGTTCAGGCTTTAGAGGTGGGCAGGGGTCCCTGAGTTTCATCTGGGACTAGAGCCTCTTTTTGACACTTGCTGAGCCTCCTGCTTCTTTTTTAAAGTCCTGGGCTATTTTAAGTCTAACTTAAAATAAGTTCTAATGTACACATAATTTAATTTGTTTCTGGTTAACATCAGAAAGAAACGATTTAAACTAATTTCAGTCTATGAAGACATAACCATCATTTTAAATTTCTCGATGCCAAATGCTCTCCACTGGGTTGTACCCTGTGGCCGTGTACATAGGAGAAAAATGAAGGAACGAAATGGGTTGAAAAATGGTCCAGGGTCAAGTTCTGATTCAACCAATGTGGGATTTTAGGCCCTTTGCTACACTCAGCTTCATTCCCCCTACGCCCCAAACTAAACTAAACGAATAAAAAAAGTCCCAAACCTCTCTAAGTCCTTTTTCCCTCTAACATTCTGATTATTCTGACAACTAAACTGGGATAGCTCTGACAAAGGTTCCAGATTTTGGGGGTTGTTCTCGTCAGAATGGTTTCACCTCCTTATAGCTGCATATGTGGTCACAACCCGTCCTCTGATCCAGTTTCCACTCGTGAACTTCAACTCCATTTACCTTTCTGTCCTCAATTCCCCTGGCTTGCTCTGCGTGTCAAATAAACCTCTCCAAACAGACTCGGAGTCTGGCTGGGCAGCGCTTATTGAAAACCCATTATGTCCTGTTTACTTACACTGCAATCGGAGACTGCGTGTTTCTGATACCCATTAATGGGAAAGTTTTGGCCAAAGGGGAGCTGATTGTTTCTGCTCTGTCCTGTCCCATGATATCAAACGTTCATCTGTGGAACACATCTGAAACCTTTTGTCCCTTAGTAGCCGCAGTGGTTAACGGAGAGAGAGAGAGAGAGAGAGAGGAGAGAGAGAGAGAGAGAGAGAGAGAGAGAGAGAGAGAGAGAGAGAGAGAGAGAGAGTCTGTTTGGGGTGGGAAGGTGTTGACTTTATTAGCCTGGGACACTTTATGCTGTGTTTTCGAGGAACTGCCTGTATCCCAGAAGTAAGCCTTCTAGTGTGCAGTTTATTTTCTCAGGCCTCTGCTGTCAGCGAGCTGACCTAGAGACCTGTAGGTCCTGAAACATGGCAGGAAAGCAGTCTTTTTGTCTGTCTAGCAGAGTGGGTTCTTATACCTCTCCGCAAACTGTCCAGGGGCCTCCATTCAAAGCGGCTTGAGGTGTGACTTATGAAAGTGTATCAAAATGTGGGTTAGATGCACTAACTTTTTTTTTTTCAATGCACAATGACAATGGAGAAAGCAATGCTCATTTTCATAAAAAGCAAAGACTTGCTAGAGCTCAGTAACTCCTAAAAAGTAAACTCCTCAATGGAGCACCCAGGCTTTATTTAGTTTTGTACTGTCATAGTATTAAACTGTGCTTGGTGCATGGTAGGCCATGAATAAAGTGATGAGTAATAAAATGTGGCTCTGAGACTCAAATTCTGGATCATGCACCAGGCAACAAAGCAATATTAATCCCGTATTTTGCAACTGGCAGTAGATTAATTGCGACTTGAAATTATCTACTAACCTAGCACTCTGTGAAGGCGGCCACTCTCTCCCCGATGACCCAAGTTAATTTCTTCACAGCATCTTACAAATGGTCCCATATACCCCACTGTAAGGCATTTATTGTTCACCTCAACTAGAATATGGGCCCCAGAGGACACAGACCCTGTGCATTTTATTTGTGACCGATCTTGCCACCTAGACATTCTCAGGCGCATGTAGTTGGACCATAATAAATTGCTGTTGAATGAATGAATGCACAAATGAATGAACAAATGCAGAGGATGTGAAACTATCATCTAATTAAGTACGAATTGAGAAAGCAATGTGTGTGCTGTAATATTGGACCCTATCAAAGAACCAGATTCTGTTTTCGAGGAATTTACAAACTTCTTGGAGAGAAGAAACAAGTATTAACACCCCTCCCAAGCCACCCCCCGCCCCCAGCCCCGGCTTTCACTCTCTTACTGAATAGACCCAGCCCCCTGACTCCATGGTTAGTAGGAAAATCTGCTTCCTGAAGATGGATTCACACATACGCTTCCACCTATATCAAGTTCTGGAACAGGTAAATTAATCCATGGACACAGAAATCAGAACAGTGGTTGCCTTCTGGGGTAAGGAAGAGGTAGAATTGACTAGAAAGGGTCACAAGAGAACTTACTGGGGTGTCGAAAAGTGTTTTTGACTTGATTTGGGTGGTGGTTTGCACGAATGTACACAATTGTCAATTCCCATTGGACCATAAAGACATGTGCCTTTCAGGATCTTTAAATTATGCCTCAATTAATTAGCGAGTGGACAGTGCTTGAGCTGAGTGCATCGAAGCCCGTTTTCATCCCCACACACGTTAGATCTTAATTTGTCCTTGACCAGAGCCCACTGCCCTAGTGGGTCCCTGCTCTGGCACCGACATGGAGAGGAGACAAATTTTGGAAATTGCTGAAACATCTTAGGTTGGTTTGTATTGCCAAAGTGGGCAGAAAAAAATGTGATTTCTCCAAAAAAGTGATGGACTTGCACCTCGCCTGATGTCAAGAACCTTCATCTCTCAGAAAACTGAGGCCCTGATGAAGGAAGTAAGTTTTCCTAAGGTCGTACAATCTCCCGGTAGCACAACTGGGTTTAAAACACCAGCTCCCTGCACCTAAGCCCAGTTTTCTTTCCATCATAGTGTGTGGTGTAAGAAAGAGTGTTTCGTTGGATCAACCCAGGTGCCAATCCCTGATCTGTCATGTGTGAACTCAAAACAGTTTACTTACTGTCTCCATGCCTCTGTTTTCACATCTATTAAAATGAGATACAGTGACTTGCCTGTGGCTGGGACTAAACGAAATAAATGTCTATCGAGGCTGGGTGTCAGCTCCTCTTTCTGATCCTAATGCATTACTAATTCTCCATACTTCCTCGCCAGACTCAGGCCCTTGGTATGTTTATTCACAAGGTTATACTATAATGAATCAGCTATTTAAATAAATATTTTTCTTCATGAGAATTAAGAACTCTAACCGTTTAAGTAGAGTTTTTAAAATTCCCTAAGCCTCTTTTTCCCCATCCCCAGCAAACTCCTGATCCAATAAGAAAATCAATCTCATAAACATGACAAACTACAGTGTATTGCGAAGAAACCAGATATCCCTTTTTCATAGAAAATATGTGAAAAGGTAAAAACACTTGAATTTCTCGCAGACTTTCTGTCATGTTTGGCAAATCATTTCGCTTTGCTGTGCTTATTTAAGAACCCCTCAAAATAAAAAACGGCTGTTTCTCTTGCAAAGTTGAGAACCGTAGAAAGAAATTATTACTTTCTGTATCTAAATACTTTTTAGGAAAATCTCGAGGTCCTGTTTCAGACTGCTACGCGGTCTGGTCCCTCGGATGACCTTGAGGATGTCCCAATGCGGAGAGTCTGTTATTCGAAGGGGCCAAATGGGACCCCTGCTGTCTGGATGGTGATGCATTTCTTGTGCTTCTCGGTTCCATAAGCAGCCCCTTCTCTTTCGTTACGTACCATTCTGTTCCCACTTTCCTCCCCACTGATTCCTACCTGGCAACAGCCCCTTAGATGTTGACCAGCCCACCATAAGCACATATGGCCAAAAAAAAAAAAAAAAAGTCTTAAAAAAAGATAATACAGACTTGATGGAAGAAAAACAAGCAGTTCAGAACCGAATGATTAATGTACCCGCTGCCCTCGCTTCCCACCACCCAAGGCCTAAGCTTGGCCAAGAAGAGTTCTGTCATCAGACAAGGCCAGGGGAAGAAAAGGCACAACCACGAAGAAAGCCGCAAGAGAGAGATCGTCCCCAGCATCCTCACAGCCTTCCCTGCAGCGACAGGACTGGCCTACGGCGATTTGATTTCGTGCACAAAGAGGTGGCTTGTCGAGTGCTCACCACTCCTGCTGCAGGCACGTAAGTGGCCCCTACTTTTTATTTCCAGATAGAGACAGTAAGCTCTAAGAAAGTACACATCGCACGCAGGAGCACGCAAGACAAACACACTCGTCAACCCCCACGGAAGTCAGGCCAAGCCGAGAAACAAACTCCGAACTTCCTTATTCATACAGGACTGAACTTGAGGAAGCTTGAAGGTCCCCTTGGAAATTTCAAACACCAAACTTCAGTTCTTTCTGGGCCCATCTCTCAAACTACGTACCCCAGGGTGTGGAGGTGGGGGGGGGGGCAGATGGACGCGGTGGGCTTTAAGCTAGTCATATGCTTATGCTTTAAAAAAAAAAATCACATCCTGTGGATTCTAACTGCAGTTCTCAGATTAGTCTTTAGCACAAACTATTCCTTTGATTACATGGGAATAGAATTTGGCTTGAGGGCACCGTTTCTCCAGGAATGCCCCAATGATTATTGGGCTGTGCATATCACAAATCGAGACTTAGGTTAAAGTTTGTGCTGAGATAAGGTTTAGTAAATATCTAGCTGCAGTAATTTTATATATCTGCTTTATTTCACGCAGCAAGGAACTGGTATATGGCAAGGGGTCAGGTTGCAGAACCGTGCAATATAGCAGGCGAGGGCCTTGGACCTGGAGTTCAAGCTCCCCATTGGGTATCCTTTGCAGAAGCCACAGATTTTGTTTTTAGCAACCGTGTGTTTTTAACCTGACCATGCTTCCCCAACCCAAATCTCGGTCATGTTTTCCAGAAGCCCATGTGAATGCCTTAACTCAGAACCCACAAGATGGTGGCAGTGCTGGCACGAAGCCGCAACTCCCTGCCCACCTCCAGCCGGGCAGATGGATGTGGGGGACAGGGACTGTTAATTCTAGGTCCCCTCTGATAAAGATACAGTGGAGGATGTTCGTTGATTTGCTTCTGAATTGTATTTTCTAGTTAAAAAAAAGAAGAATTCAATGGAAACATTTTTCAGTTTGGTTCACCAGAAAACTTTGGGATTGACACCTAGCAAAAAATAGATGCTTTGTTTCATTTGCACGTGCTTTGAAAAACTTTAATAGAATGCTGAGTGGTCCACAAATTGGTCAATAAATCAATAAATAATGGCAATGTCTGGCTTAGTGGGGTATGGTGTTTAAGCACTACTATCTGTCATCAATAGTCTCATAATAGAGGAATGGGGCCTTAATTTTAGGAGTCGTACATGTGGAGCAAGGGCAACCCTAGGCAGGATTAAGGACAAATCAGGAAAATCCTGAAAAGAAGAATATGTGGCAAAGTCTATATGCCCGTTAAGAGCTTCCTCTTCCAGCATTCCAGGAATTTGGACTCTAAACTCTCTTCTCCTAAAACTTGGGGTTATACCTCCGAAGGAATAAGAGTCTTTCTTCTCAAATATTTGCTTTACAACCAAATGGACTGAAATGTATTGGCATGGGAGTGGAGGTCTACTTAGGGAACTTCATTTTCTAGCACAACAGAATTATCTTAAATAATGAATAAGGAGCCATTGACTGTAGAGCTCTTATTGAACAACTGCAGTACGCTGAGCTCTATATGTTACTAATAAAACTAAGAAAAATAAAGACGGCACTTGGCCTTACTTCATTCGCCGACTGGGAAATGAAGTCATGAACATGCTTTATAAGTGGTTGGCCAGTTTCCATCAGGTAGAATGCCAAATTTAAAAATAGGAAACCGAACTTTGAAGTATATATTACAAAGGTTCTTCAATGAATTCCACATTTTATAAAACTGTACGGTCAGTCAAAGCTTGCTGTTTGGAGGGGACGCTCGGTTTTAAATTCTTTTTCCCTCGTAAGATGTTTGCAAATTCAAATTACATACTAGTTTGCTATTATTCACAACTGAGAACAAAAGGAGCCCTCTTGTGGTCAAAAAGCGCAAACTGCTTTACTCTTGCCAAGTTTCGGGGTTTAGTTTTAACATTTTTAACCTCAGCTCCTGGGTCTACCAACGTTTTACCATTAGAAAAAGCATAATACAAATAAAAAGGCAGTTTGTTAACATATAGTCTGAAAGGATAGAACGCATACAAAGAAACTGGTTAATTATAAGTTGTAGTTTTAAGGAAAGCAGAAAAACAATCATGTTGTATAGGTTTCATAACCGCCCCTCCCTGCCATGACTGTATTGTGGGTTTTATAAATTAGGTGTTTCATCATCACGTGATGAGCAGCATGCAACTTGACTCGTTGGCACTGATTTATGGATTTAAGAAATGGATGTTTGGGACACCTTTCCTTTGTCACTGGGCTTCTGAGAAGCCACTTCTTGGGTTTTCTACAGGAGCTGCTACCTGCAGTGCCTGGCTTTGCCAAATATTTCTTGTTTTCCTAAAGATCTTTTCTTTTTGTATGCAATTAAAAAAAAATTGCATTGTTGCTGGTGTTGAGCTATCACATTTAATAATAATAGTCAGTATTTTGGGGGCACTTAACCATATGCCAAGAACTCTTCTAAGTGCTTTGCGAATTAACTTCTTAATCTTTCATAATAATCCATGAGGAGGTACTATTATTATTCCTACTCCACAGAAAAGGACACTAAGGTACAGAAGGATTAAGTTACTTTCCCTATAGGTAGCAGAGCCTGGATTTGACCCGAGCGTTCTAACACTTGCTCACTGTGCTATTCTGCCCAGTCAAGTCTGCTGTCTTCTGACTTCTAAACAGCTCCGACATCTGTTCACGTCCCTCCATCCCCATTGCCATCACTCAGATCTCCATGTTCTCTTGCCTAGACCTTTGTCTTGCTCCTCTCCAACTTTTCCTCCACAGTGCAATCAGAAAAATTTTTTATAAAATACAATATATCTATGATTTCTTTAAAAGCAATGAAATAATTATGAATTCATAGGATTTTTTTTTAATTAAAAAATGGACAGGGAGAACCCATGCACTGTTCACCCTGTGTCCCACCATGGTTCCAAGTTACCTAACACAATGCACTATCAAGCCCACAAATTGACACTGATACAATCTATAGAGCTTCATTCAGCTTTCACCAGCTTTACAAACGTGTGTGTGTGTGTTTTCTGTAAAGTTCTATACAATTTTATCTCACGTGTGTATTCACGTAACCACGGCCATGGCCAGGATGCAGAATTGTGCCATTACGGCAGGACTTTCTCACGTCACCCCCTTTGTACCCACATCTGACTTCTCCTCTACCAACCCCTAATGTATGGCCATCACTAATCTGTTCTCCATCTCTATATAATTTTGTTTTTTTTGAAAATATTGTATAAATAGAATCATACAATATATAACCTTTTGGAGATGGACTTTTTTTTCTGCTCAGATCACCTCGAGATCTCTCCAGATTGTCTCATGTCTCCAGAGTTCTTTTTCATCGCTGAGTCGTATTCCACGGTGTGGCTATACCTCAGGTTTGCTTAACCATTCATCCACTGAAAAACATTTGGGTTATTTCTGGGTTTTCGTTGTTATGACTAAAGCTGCTAAGAACACTCTTGTGTAGGTTTTTGCTAAATTACAAAATGCTGTGGAAAGATATAAAAGCAAACCGAATAACCCTTTTTTAAGGAGAATCGATTCTGAAAGTCACATTTATTAATCCGATATTAGCCCCTTTGAGGGCTCCTTATGGGAGCCCACTCTTGACAGAGTCCTCCTGGGCTCTGAGCTTAAATTTTTACCCTTTATTATACGACAAGATCCAACATCATTTACTGGTGTGATTTAAATCTTCATATATGCACCAATGGCATGTTGCTTTCATCCTTGCCATCGTCCCCATCCCTGAAGTTTAGTGTTAGGATCAGAGGTTTTTCTAAGAGCTAGGTGCATCCTGCACGGTTCAGCATGGGAGCTGCCAGTCACATGTGCCTATTGAGCCTACAGAATTCTTAATGGAGAGGTGCCGTAAGTGTAAAATACATGCCAAGTTGAAGTCTAACTACAAAAGAATATAAAAACATATCATTAGTATATTTTCATAGAGATTACATGTTGAACTATTACTTTGGATATGTTGGGTTAAATAAAGTATATTGTTAAAATTAATTTTATTTACTTCTTTTTGTTTTCTTTAATGTGACTAATAGACAATTTAAAATTACGTATGTGGTATGTATGATATGTCCGTTGGACAGTGATGTCCAGTGAGGAATGAAGGTCTAGGGCAGCTAAATAACTTGCCCACAGTCACGCTGTAAACAAACACTTTACGTGATGTTGTCTGTTAATGCTTGTTTTTATTCCAGTGACTATAAATGGGCTGTGTGTCGATGTCGTGATTTTGAGTTAAAGATGTGACAGCAGGAGTAGATCTTTCTGTTTCTCTTGATGAAATGGTCATGGACTGTCCAGTCACTTCTGGAGGACGTTGAGCTCCATTTCAGAGTGCCACCGATGCTGGCCTTTTGTGCCTCCTGGATGCCATGCCATATGGCAACCTCGAGAAAACCTTGCTTCATATGTTCTACGTGGGGTAGAAAGTGTTTAAATTGCTTTCTACCTTCCACTGTTCACCTGAAAGCAGATACTAGCCGCTGTCCTTTTAAACCCATTTCAGGATTTATATTGTGTCTGAACACGTCTGGTTAATAATGACTAACATTTATTCAACATTACGCTAAATGCCATATTATAAATGGTTTAGTCCACACCACTCAGGAACGAGATCATCTCAGGCAAGTTCCCAAACCTCCCCAAGCCTGTGCCCTCCTCTGTAAATGTGGATAATGATAGACCTAGGGCAGTTGTGAGCCGTTAGCACAGGGCAACAAAGTCAGATGCCGCTATTACCGTTGCTGCCGTTGAGATTATTACAAGGTACAAGTTTAGAGGCAAAATGATCTGGGTGGAGCAGACTCCGTTTGCTAAACGAATATTCCTCAGAACATAGTAGCTCTGAGTAAAAAGCCAGCATGATACCGGGACACCGGAAGCGAAGCAGGAATGCTTGGGAAAGGCGTCTCCTTTCTGTGTTCCACCATAGTCCAAAGTTCGCTAGAAAATATTTTTTGTCTCGTTTGTTTCTGCTGTTAAAAAACGATGTGAAGAAACCAAAGGCACAAAAGGACGTCACTAAGGATGACCATTAGGTCCATGAGAAAAGGTTCGACGGTGTGGTATTGTTTGGTCCAAAGAGAAGCAGGCTGAGGGAGGCTTAAAGACGATCTGTGGATAAACGAAAGGTTTTAGTGTGGAAAATGCACACCAGTTTTCATCAGTTTTGTGGAGGACCAAATTAGTGGACATGGACTTAAATTAAAGAGGAAGCATTTCACATCCATGACAAGTTCTCAGAAGTCACAGTGACCAGCTGTTGCAGGGAGCTGCCAAGGGAGAATATGGGAGTTGGCATCCAGAGGTTTAAAGAAAAACAGAAACACGAGTATGTCATTAAGATGCTCTTTCTACAAATCTCTTCCAGGCCGATAGGTCTGTTTTTCTTTGGATCTCACTCTAGGCAAGGAATGTAAAAGCTAGAGTAAAAACTCATGCGATTTTCATATTTTTAGCTCAGACAAAGTTGGTATTTTCTCACTGATATCTAGAATGTTTATCACATTTTTCTGTTCCTGGAGCCACTTTCTCCTCTCTCTTTTGTTCCTCTGGCTCCATTGTAAAGCTGGGCTTCCTGTTAAATCTGACCCTGGTGTTTATATCTAACAGGCTTCTCTTTCCTTCTGATCTGCCCTGCCGGGACTCATCCTCATGCATCCACTCAAAGTTGTTTGGCTCCTTCCTCCATTCTCTGAATCCTCTGAGTTACATGTGTTTGTTTCCTCTTTTATTATTTATATTTCTAGGACTTAGAATCAGGTGATGCCTTGACAGCATCTGTGATCACCTACTGTCATGAATCCAGACACATTCAACCCGGAAAAGCATTTCTAAAGTATATTTTCTATCTATGAAAATGTACACGTTCAGCCTTTCATAAAAATAAAATTAAACTCCATTCTAACATTATATAGTACTTATAGGTATGGACTAGTATGGTACGAGATGGTGTATACAAGGGTTTGGCGAAACCCTTGGGTCAAATCTGGTCCCCATCTTGTTTTTGTACCTACTGTGGGCCAAGAATGGCTTTTACATTTCACAAACGTTTGAAAAAACACTAACATTTATAGTTGGCATCTTCAGTTCTCTTGCTCCTTGAAGCCATGAAACAATATGGCAAAAGAGGGAGACAAGCATATCAAGGGGTGCAGGGCAGAAAGTTCTGCCTCATTTCTGACACCAAGTGGAAATTCACATGCAGCAGCATTAAACCAGGCTCACACGTGTTCGCAGTAGGTGCTCACGGCGTTCATTGAATCTAGTAAACCGCTTTCCCAGGACACACATGCACTCTCTCTCCTTCCTTTCTCTCTCTCTTTCCATGTCATAATGTAGGATTTGTAAACACTCGATTATTGAAATATGACTTAGAGAACTATACAGTGGACCAGGAGCCAAGGCACAAGGAGATGCTATTATAATCTCTTCTCTCATCCTACACATTAGCCCATCACACAACAATCTGTTTCCAGGACAACAGTTCTTTTGAGTTCAACAAACATTTATTGAGCACCCATTGGGTGCCAGACATCGTGCTAGGTGCTGAGGGTGCAAAGGACAGTGAAGCCTGGTCCCTGGCTTTAGGAGCCTGCAATCGAGTGAACTCATGGAAAATGGAACCCTTTAAAGCCTTGTTTTTTGCTCTGAAGACTCTAGGAATATGACCCAGAAATTCCAGTCCTAGCTGTATACTCCAAAGGATTGAAAACAGATACTCAAATACTTGTACCTGAATGTTCACAGTAGTATTATTTACAGTCGCCAAAAGGTGGAAAAACTTTGTCCGTCAACAATGAATGGCAAAAAAAATGTGGCATATACACACAATGGACTATTATTCAACCATAGAAAGAAATGAAGTTCTGGTATAAACTACCATATGATATGGATGAACCTCAAAAATATTATGCTAAGCAAAAGAAAGAAGACACAAAAGGTCACATATTCCACGCAAAATCCAGAACAGGTAAATCCACAGAGACAGAAAGCAGATCGGTGATCGCCAGGGGCTGAGGGGCGTGAATGGAAGGTGACTGCTTAGTGGGTAAAGGGTTTTCCTTTGGGATGATGAAAGTATTTTGGAGCTAGGTACAGGTCATGGTGTACAGCACTGTGAACATGCTAAATGCCACTGAATTGTACACTCTGAAATGTCATGTTCTGTCTTCTCCCCGGCTTTCTTCCTTTGGCTTCTAGGACATCTGCTCTTTCCAGTTTCCTCCCGATTCAGCCTTCATTGCTGATTTCATCTTTTCTCTCTGACCTGTTAGATTGGAGGCTCTCACAGCTGTATCCTTGAACCTTTTCTCTTCTCTACTTGTATCATTCTCT
Source organism: Pteropus medius (assembly GCF_902729225.1). Classification (NCBI taxonomy): domain Eukaryota; kingdom Metazoa; phylum Chordata; class Mammalia; order Chiroptera; family Pteropodidae; genus Pteropus; species Pteropus medius. The sequence goes on along the minus strand of NW_024351073.1, from coordinate 16,014,296 downwards.
TGGTGACATCATCTAGTCTCATGACCTTAAAAACTGACGACACCCACATTGAAACCATCAGCCTGGACTGCTCGCCTCAATTCCAGACTCACATATTCAAGTGAATCTCCATGTGAATGCCTAATGGATACATCAAACTTAAGGTATTTAAACTGAATTTCTAGATTTCCCTAAAAGCTCCTTCGCCCACAGTTCTTTCCATCTCAGCTGATGACAGTGTCAGCCTTCCACACGCTCAGGCTAAAAATCTTAGAGTCATCCCGATCTTCTCTTTCCCTCACTCTGCCACCACATCTGTCAGAACACCTTTATTTATGTCCTACCAGAGAAGGGATACCACTTTCTGCAGACAAAGGTCCTGCATGCTTAGTTGCACACAGTGGCATCCTTTAGAGGCCCGTCTGTGCAGAAGCCATGCATGAAAGCTAGCAGCAGGTCTACTTCTACTTAGGAAGAGAAATGAAAGCAATCATGGGTCCCTTAACGTGCCTAAAGTCAAGTGCAACTTAATGGTTCTAACTATAGCTTCTAAACACTACAAGCCCTGCTGCTTCTTTTTGGATTCAAACGAGCAATTTTATACTGTGGTAGATTGGAAAATGGCCCCTAATTCTGTCCCTCCTTGCATCCATGCCCTCGCAATGTGACAGTGAAGCTCTTCCCATCGAGAGATGGAGTCTCTTTCTCCACCCTTTGAATCTGAGCCGAACTTATGACTTGCTTCGATGGACGGTGTGCAGCAGAATCTTTCTCTCTCCCCCGCTCCCTTCCCTCTTCCTCTCCCTCTCCCTCTCCCCATTCCTTTCTCTCCCCATCCCATCCTCCTCTCCTCTCCATCTCATCCGTCTTCCCCCTTCTCCCTCTCTCTCCCTTTTTCTCTACCAGCCTGGGCTTTCAGACAACCAAGGTGCCCCAGTCAACAATCGATCAACTACTAGACACGTAAATGAGGCCCACAGGGATGAGCCAGCCTCTAGAGCACCCACCAACCGACCTCAGGACCAGGAGCTGATCACAGATATATGAGTGACTGTAGCTGAGAACACAGAAGAATCACCAGCAGAGCCCAGCCCAAATCACTGACCGACACAATCGTGAGCTAAATAAAGAACTGGGATTGGATGACGCTATATTTGGAGATAATTCGCTATGCAGCAAAAACTTAAGTGATAACAGATAACCATTTCAAATTTATTTCTCTTTAATTAGCATGATTAGATTAAATGCAATAATATGTATGTAGATCATCTTGTTTTATAATGTAAACATCAAGTCTTTTACTTTGATAAATATTGTAATTCTCAAACCTCGCCGATGGGGTCAGTTATGTCATTTAACTGCATCACCCTTAGGAACCATGTCTAGTTATAAAAAGGCTTATATTTTAAAGAGCCCAAAGCAAAGGAATCACAAAGGCAAACTTGAAATTTTCAAATCCTTGAATTGACATTATGTCTGCTGGTTCCTTGAAATCCTTTAATCTATAGACTCCAAATGCAAAAAACAAACAAGCAAACAAACTCCTCAAAGTTACAAGGAAAAAGACCTCACCTATTACCTGTCCAAACATATTACCTTAGAAATGGTTAAGTAGTTTAAAACTAAAGGTTATTCTCTCTCATTTATCTAAAAAGCAATCATTCTAAACATTTTCAGTGCTCTGTAGGACAATAATTAAAAGGAGTATTTAAGGGTATTTGCTCTTCGTGTCAGGATATGAAGGTTACAGTTGTCATTCTACCAGGTGGCAGTAATGATGGACATGAGTGAGTGCCTCGTTTATTTTGTAAAATTTGTAATAAATGACTAAATTGGGAAATCAGAAGTCCATTTTCCAAGTGGCATGGGCAAAAGCCATTATGAATGCCGGAAATTGTTTTGGAGAATAAGATTCTTTCAGGAAAAAAAAGCAAACAAACAGAAAACAAAAAACAGCTGTTTTTAAGCATTTGACGTGCAGAAAAATGAATTCCACTCTAACCATTGTTTCACAAAGTGCAAGAACTCCCAAGGGGTTCTTTGCATCGTAAATGCTTTTGTACCCATTATGAAATCACGGTATCTGCTTATAAAGTCTGCTTTTAATTTTCATCAAACCTGGAGGCAAAAATGAAAACTATGTCACCCTTTTCTTTTGAACTTTAAAATGATTTATGTTGGCCAGTGTGGAGAATATTTCCATATAGACGGCGTTAATCTCCTCATCGTAAAACAACATGAAATGTACTTTGAAATGCCAACCGAAAAACCAGTTTCACAAGAAACACATGAGATACTCATGCTAACCATTTCATGTTAATGTGGGGACAACAATAATGGTGTGTGTGTGTGTGTGTGTGTGTGTGTGTGCGCACGCACATGTGTGTGTGTGTAACACCTTTTAATAAATATCCCAAAGGCTTCCATTGAAAAAACATGCTTTCATACTGCCATTTAACCAGGGGACTAAGTAAAATCCTGTTACGATTTAGGAATAGAGTCTATTAAACCATTAAGCATAAACTGTTGGATTAGCAAACTAATTTATGAGGTGCTTGTTTTTCTTTATTTTTGTTCTTTAGGTAAATGTTCTGCTAATCCTTATTCGAGTTGTCATTCTTTCGAATGCATGAGTTATAACTAACGCCTTATTACTAAATCCGACACCCGGGGAATTCTATGGCTTTATAAGCACCTTGTGGGAGTAAGATTACTTTAACCAACAGTAATGGAAATCCTGTATATGACAGGAGTGGGAAAAAAACCATTCTCAGTCTATGTGTGCTTATGTCCTCTTGGCTAATAGCTGCTTGTCAAAAGCCCGTGGTTAGTATCTGTAAACTACCACTTATTCACAGTAACGAGCATCCATTGTTGCTTTCAATTTTAATTTCTCACAGCTTAGAGGAGTTAAAATAAGCAGATGACGGAATACTTCCAACAGGTTCTGTGTCGTGACCTAAAGATCATGCAGCACACTTTCTCCAGTGTTCGTGTTCCACCAAATTCATCACTTGAAATGCCTCATCTTGCAGATGTCCAAGGCTTCCTTTGCTGTCATCAGTGCGGGTTGCAGATCTGCGTAGGCATCTGCTATGGGCGATGGGATCTTCTATCTGAAGGCTTTGAAAAACGAAAAAGGTGACTTGAGGAGGGAGAGTGTTGAAAAAGTGCACTGCAGAGGGTCCACGCTGCTGATAGAATTACTCACGTGGGAAGGTTTTGCACAAAGAGTTTTCTCTGGCTCCTGGGACCCCTCAGCCACGGAAAGATTTTCCGTTTTAGCGGATAAATGGAGTGCAGGATCCCTGAAACTAACATTCCTTTTTGATCTGTTTGCATTTCTCCGTTTTCGTCTATTCTTGGTAGCTAGCCACAGATCATATAAACATCTATGGAGCCCATTACTGCCAGCTCAAGAACAAAGTCTGCAGTTACATTCATTTCAGAAAACGTTTGTTTATTGCATGCCTGTGGCATGAAAGGCTTTGCCCTGGGTCCTGAACGTAAAGCGTGGGCTTAGCCTTCCGTGCGTGGAGCCCAAGTCCCCCGAGTCGGTGCGTGCTTGCATGTCCACACGGAGGCAGGCGCTGCTGGCCTGTGGGTCATGAAATCTGCACATTGAGTTAAAAAGCCATTGAGGATGCCATTTACAATTTAGGGACATCCTGGCTGTGAATGTATTCCAACGTGATATTCCAGACCTGACGACGTGAAATGTTCACAAGTGTGGGGACGGCTGCGGATTCACTTTCGGGGTTCAGCTCGCCAAGTTGTTCCAGTTCACGGTGAGACACTTTCCAAAGCTAAGCTGGGGTGCAGTGCTCACCTGGGAGCAGGTCGAGGCAGCGTTATTACCTACTTTGGTCTATCACTTTCATCTAGACATTTCGATCATCATAGTAGATACAAGTTACTCAGGAGATAAAGGATGCTTCTGATTTAACTTTGATTTCTCATTATAGCATTCTTCTTTTGGACTTTGGGTAGGTTGCAGTTTTCTTAAGGCTCTGTTTATCTGGAGGAAAAGCATGGATATCCTTCTTATGTTGACTCACCCGTATTACACAGCAAGGCAAATACAGTCCAGCACAACCTAGTCTAACTTATGAATGCCGGGCTAAAGACTAGTCTATTCGTAGAACCTGGCAGTGGAGATGGTGGACCAGGAATGAGAAGAGAAGATTCCAACCCTTCGCTCTCTTTAGGAGGGTAGCAACCTTTGTTTCTCAATTTCAAGCACCCCAAAGTTATTGACCTTGACCAACATCTTCCAGGCTGTGTGCAGGGCTTCTTTAGGCAGGGTGACCAAGCATCCTGATTTGTCCAGAACTGTCCTAATTTTAGTCTTGAAAGATATGCATCCCAAGTCCCCCCACCCCCCGGCTCTGAGAAAGTCAGGATGGTTAAAATCCACTTAGCTGGAAGAGAAATACTGAGCACAACATAGTTCTGTAGTCAAAGAATTTTAGAAATTTTTCCTGAGAAAATATAAGGTAAAGGTTCAATTCCAAGTTCATATGCGTTGGCACAGGCTCTCTCCCTTTCAAATAAATGGCATTATATTTTCTATAAAACAGTGCTGCACTGTCAGATCTGATTTCTTGAAGTTTCATTTTTTCAGGAGCCACATCGTTTGTGGCTCCTCAGCGATAGAGATGAAATGAAGGACGTTTCTTAGGGAGTGTTTTCGAGACTGACACCGATAAAAAAGAGAGGATAGACGGAAGATTGAGAGAAGTTAGGCTGTGATGCAGTCTTGATAAAGACTTCACTAGGAGCTCTGAAGCCGAGGTGGCCTTTCAGAATTGACTTATCCTAGGGCAAGGGGGCTTGGCCTTTATACCCCCTGAAACCAGTCATCAGATGCATTAGGGAAAGGGGATGTGACTTTAAGTGGAGAAACTCCTTTTGGCCATGGCAATCCCCATAGTGGGTGACACCCTGAGGGTTTGGGGCCTGCAGCACAGTCAGCGGCTGGGGGAAAGCCTTCGTTCCGGAGGGGACTCTGAGCTGAACATCACAGGGCCCACTGCGTGGCTTGGCCCAGCTTTCCAGGAGTCTTGCTTCCTTCTGGGTAGGAGATTATTAGGTTCGCTGTTCTACACTAACTTTTGTAATGCACCAAAGAACACAGACCGAACTCAATTCAGAAGTTGCTATATAGCAGATTCGTTTTTGAAAGGAACCCTGAATAGGTAATAATAACTCTTTTAACGTCAGCCTTCTGGAAGCTAATTCTGTTTCCTTTGAGAGAGATCGGTGGTAAAAAACCAGAAGTCTGGGTTAAAAAAAACAAAAAGAAGACAATGGTGCCAGAGTATAGACATAGTAATTATTAATCAATTGTTTTATTATTTTGTATATTTCCACACAATTATGTCTTGCACACCAGTTTTTTAAAGAAAGTTTGTGTTGCATGAGACAAACACGAATTCCTGCCCCTGCTTTTGAGGCCATCCGTGCAGCCCTGCACCAGGCGGGCAGCACTGAGGGGTGCTAGAGCCAGTCTGCCTGGGTCAGTTTCTCCAGGTCTGCCACACACGGGCTGTGTGATCACAGGCCCCGGTTCCTGGGATCCTGATTCGGAAGTTGTTTGGAGAATTTCACTGCAAGGCCCGGCTCAAAATGTACCACCTCTATTCCTTCCCCTAAGTGATACCCTTCTGTATTTCATCCTCTTCGATTCATCCGCTCCGTGTAGACCTCCATCCTAAGTTTTTAATTGTGCCATCTGGAACTTTCCGTAAAGACTTTCTCTGTATCTCCGATGAGTCGGTTGTCCTCCCGCAGGGGGCACCGTTCTTCTCGAATCTGGCAGTCTGCAGTGGGGGCTGCTCCTTCTCCTGCAGTCCACGCATCCTTATTCGGGGAGCCCGCGTTACCACTGTCCTCAATCCTCTTCCTGTGCCTCGACACTGCTCCACTTCCGCTGCTTAAAATCCCTCTTTGTTTTGGGTCACGCCATCCACCTAATCCGCCCCACACCCCTGTGGATCACTGTCCTCTGATCTCTCTTTCATGTTATGGACGACCTTGGCACTTGGTTCATGGTCTCCTCACTGCATTCGAGCTAACCTCTTTCGCTAGCACATCCTGTACGCTTTCTTTCCCCAAATGGTGTCCCCTCTGAAAACTTGAACAGCCGTAGCCTACTCTTTGGCTTCGAGTCTCACAAGAAGCAGAGGCCACAGAGAGATCTCAGTATAAGTAGTTTATTGGGAGGTACTCTCAGCAAGGGAGTGGCGGGGCCTGAGACAAGGAAGGGAAGAAAGCCGAGCATCCTTCAGGGGTCCCTCCTGGGGGAAGGCGAAGGACACGGGCAGTTACCCACCCATTTCCATCAGTCATTGGCTGAGGGCTGCTTCTCGTGGACATTACCTGCTAGGTATTTCTGGCCTGAAAAGACACTGAGACAAAAATAAGTGAGAGTCTGGCCAGAGTAGGGGGCATAGAAATAAGGATGGCTGCAGAGATCTGGGGGCACTTGGTCAGCTCTGCTTCACCTGCCATTTCGGCTCCCTCAACCCTGCGTTTCCCTACATATGTCTTTCGTCTTTACTGGGGTCCCTCATTCCTTGACTCATTCTTCTTCAGCTAAGTGGTCAGGCTCCCGGGAACCACAATTCCTTCCACATGAAGCCTGGGTCCTGTGGACAATTTGAACCTCATTCTTGCAAACCTCTCCACTTCATTGTCTCCTTCTCGTTGTTTTCTCTTTCTTTGTTCTTTTTCTTTTTTAACCACAATTTGGTATTTCCCAACTAAGTTCAGACTATGATAGCTAGAAAGAATTGCCCACCCAGGCAAACTGGTGCCACTACAAATTACTGGAAGTCTGTCTCTCCACTTCATTACATGTTTCCACTTGTTCTAGGTCAGCTCCCTCTTTAATAACTCTCAGCTGCTTGTCTAAACTTCCCTCCTCTCTTCTCAGAGCACCTTCTCTGCTTTTATCCCTTTTATTCTCAGTCGGTGACTCAAGCAAATGCCTCAGTAAAATCGCCTGTATTCACGGTCTCCATCTTCCTCTCCCACTGATTCCTCAACCTGCCTCTGTGTGATTTTCGGCTTCGTTGTCCTGTGAAAACCGTTTTTGCTTAAGCCTCGTCTCAACTCAACGGATGTTTCTACTCATGTCTTCCTTCTTGGTAACGTTTCCTTTTTCTGCAGCTTTCTCATCTCTTATTTTCTGTGCCATGGAGCTATCTGAGTTTTCCTATCGTCTCTCTGGCCATTTCTTCTTTCTCTTCAGTCTCATCATTGTCTATCTACCCGGTGAATGTTCAAGTGCTTCCAGATTCTGTGTTGGGCCCTGTTCTTTCCTTTTCCTCTCTATTTTTTATAAAGATCTTTCTCTAGCAATGTCCACTCTTTATACTTACTGTTTAGACTTCTCCTTTGAGATCCAGACTTATACGTTCTGCAGTCTAATTGATATTTACTCTTGATGTCACATAGACACATCAAAAGCAACATAGATAGATGGATGAATGGATAGAAAGATAGACAGATAGATAGAGATAGACAGATAGAGATAGATAGATAGATAGATAGACAGACAGATAGATAGTCAGTTAAATAGATGTAAACTCATGATCTTTTCTGCAAACCCAGCCCACTTCGGTGAGCTTCATTTTAGCAATCCACCTAAATGCGTGTGGACTGGAAACCTAGGAGTAAGCCTCGATACTCTTGTCACCTTATCTTATTGAATTTTATTTTATAAATACCTTTTAAAAGCATCTTCTCTCGATTTTCACCACGGCTATCTTTCTGAGCTGTAGTCATTTCTTCCCAGGATTTCAGAAACAGCCTATCTGGTCCTCTCCTAACTCCCCTAATCTAGTCTCCGGATTGCAGCTAAAATCAGCTTTATGAAATATGAATGTGGTCATGTGACCTCTGCCCCCAGCCCTTCTTAAAATTCTTCAATGGCTTCCCACTAATTTTCGGATTAAGATGAGTCTTCCCGGCATGTCCTGCGAGGTCCCATCTGGTCTAGTTCTACTTATGTCTCCAGCTTCATCTTTTGCCACAATCCACCTCGCTCTTTCTGCTTCAGCCAGACTGACTGTCTTTTCGTCCTGGCTTGGGCAGGTGCACATGCTGAACCCTCTTCCTGTCTCTTCTCTAGTCGATTCCAACTTGTAGATTGGAGTCACGTCCCTTCATCGAGTGACATGTCCTCTAGACTCGTGTTACCTCAGCGAGGAAGGCTTCAATGATTCCTTCCTAGGCCAATTCCTCCGAGTGTAAACTCTTATTGTACCATGTAAATCTCCTTAGCACTTGTCATAGCTGCAATTTTACATTTATTTATATGATTTTTTTGATTAATGCCTGCCTCCCCACCAGCTCTTATGCTGCAAGAGGGCAAGAATAATGTCTATTGCAGTGCCAGGATACTTGGTAGGTGCTCAGAAAATAGTTCTTGAAAGAATGACAATTAATGAACGACTCATTTCCTATTTCCTAGAGAATATAGAGTTTCTAGTTGTGAACGCCCTCATTTTCCAGCCTGCACCTTAATGAGCCTGGAGTCTCTTTCCTAGATGAACCCCCTCAGCTGTGCTCTCATGGCGTGCCTTCCCGACCTCGTTCCAGTCACTCCATCCTTCTCACATTTCAGTCTCTCCCTCTGGCCTTATTCCTTTCTTGCCCCCATTAATATTTTCAGATCTCATTAGAAAAAAATAGCCTCTTCGACTTTGCATTTTGTCTATTTTCCTTTACAAAGTCCCCCAGACGATAACCCAGCCTGGCTATCTCCACTTCTCGTGTTTATGGGCTGTCATCTCTCATGACTGAAATAAAACTCGAATGTTGCTCTTCAACTCCAGACCCAAATTACCAACTGGTGACTCAACAGATTTATCTGCATGTCCCAAGGGCTCTTCTACTTCAACCTATGCCAGCCTTTCAGCCCAGCTCCCCAACACACCTTTAGCACCAGTACAAGTGCTAACTATCCTTCACTCGCTTACCAAAGCTAGGCTTCTGGTAGTTATCCTAGTCTTCCTCGACTTACTCTTGATCTTGATTAGTCAATGTGTTTTGTCTAATGTGTTTCTTAAACGTTTCTGGGATCTCTGCACTGATCAGTATTGATGCTCAGCTTTAGTTCTCAGACTATGGTGAGAGGCTCTGAGTGGCCTCCAGGTCATCCTGGCCTCACTTTAATCTGGTATTTATACAGCTTCGGTGGTCTTTCGAAAGCACAAGTCTTATTATGTGTAACCCACTTATTCAGGCCTAACTCGCCCCTCCTCCCCCAAGGCTCCTTATACTCTCAAATACATCTGCATAGGATGCAAGTCCCCGCATGACCGCCTTCAGCTTCACATCCGGCTATTCTTCCCATGATCCCCTCTGCTCCAGGTATTCCCGAGTCCTTGCTAATCTGGTAATGTCAGGATGTCACACTATTTTACGCATCTGTGCCTTTTCACATAATGCCTCTTCTCCTCAGCCTTTGGAAGACGGGACAATCACTTCTCCTGCCTCGAGGTCCAGTCAATGACACGTGTTTGATACAGCTTCCCCTGACCTTCCCAAGCAGAGCCGAGCACTCTGCCTGCTGTGGTCCCAGCGTGCTGTGAACACGTCTGTTAGAGCATGCGGTGGCAGAGCTGCGGCACAGGGCCGCGCAGGTTGTGGACTGCATGACTCTAGGGTCCCAGGATGGTGCATGGTTAGCCCAGTCATACATCCTGGTCCCGCTTTTGAGTGGTTTTTCCATTCTTTGTTCTCCAGGGTCACGGGAACGGAGAAGAAAGGATAAAATAGAAGACTAAGAAGGTAGCCTGTGGGATATGCACGCACTAGATTGCTACGTTAACTCCCGAGGAACGAAGGACAAGAACATGGGTACGTGCTGAGTCAGGGCGCTGATACACGTGACGCAGGAGCTTCAGAGGTAAGTGGCAAATTGTGCAAGACGCATAACAAGAGGAGCTGGCTCGGGGTGGGGTGTGGGGGGGTGATGTGTGCGCACAGCACCAGAACAGGAAGAGTTGGAAGAACGTAAACAGACCATTTAAAAATGACCAAACCACAGTTGGCCACTGAGTTGATGGAACTGAAGAGGGATGTTGACAGTGATCTCTCAAATGAACCTTCCAAGGCTGGCGTACCCTGGGGCACAGACTGGGGCAACGCTGCTGGAGCTCGGAGGGCTCATTTGTTGATACATTTACCCTTCCCCTGCCGCCCCTCTCAAACCGAGAGCTTCCTTTGGCCAGGCATTGAAACTTTAGATTTTAAACCACCAGTCTCTCAGGTCGTGCCTGGTGCATGACGGGCCCTCCCACACTGGCGTTAGCCAGAGAGGCAAAGGAAACGGGAGGTTTATGAACTCTGACAATTACAGTAATAGTAATCAGCGCTAATACAGTGTTTGCTATGTGCCCGGCACTTTTCTAAGCACTTTCTATGTAGTAACTCATTTTATCCTTGTATAGATCATAATAATTCTCATTTTACAGATGAGAAAATTGAAGCTCAGAGACATTAACCTGGCCAAGGTCACATAGCTGATAAGTAGTGGTGGCTCTTCTCTACTACCTATTGTGGTGGCGGTTTTAATCCGAAGAGGGGTAGAGGATTTTCAATGAGGCTTCTGTGCAGTCTCATGCCTCGGAGCCCCCACATCTCAGTGGTTTTGTGTTATTTATTGGCTCTTTTGTCTTTCATCCTTGGAATCCCGTATCTGTGAGCATCCAATCAGTTCTGGGCCTTCATGCACATCCCCTCTCTCCAGATAGTCCTGGCAGGTGAGTCAGGGGACAGAGGCTGAAACTTCCGTTCCAGGAAGCTGTCCCCTGGGCCGCCTACTTAGCCCCGCAGGCTGCCTCCTTTAAATCGGGGAGAAATTCGGGAGGATTTCTCCCAACGTTTTGCCCACTCATCTTCTTGGCTCTGGTACCGCTTCTGGGGATATGACGCTAGGAACTACCTTCCTGTCTCTGCATGACATGTTTCAAAGATTTAATATGGGTTTTCCCTCGTCATTTGTTTAAGGACAGTTGATGTAATTTATTTTTCTCTAGCTGTGCTTTTCCTCATTTTCTTCCTTGGCTTTTGAAACGTGAGCCCTTGTAAATTTTATAATTCAAATCCACTTTTTCGTCCGACCCCAGAAGTCAAATAATTGTATTTCTTCCAGAAATATTCATAATTTAAATTTCTGTTTTTACTTAGCTGTATTTCTCTAACCTGTGGAAAGAATGAAACACAGAGTGATGAGGTCTGTGAGTCTGAAGTTTTCTGGTGAAAGGCAAAAAAAAAAAAAGAAAAATTCACACCTGGCTTGCATTTGACGAGGATTCCACATGCTCCGTTATGTTCTTGGGATCCCCAGTGGACTTTTAAACTTATATAAGTTAGCATTTTTTTGTGTAGTGCATATTAAAAAGTAAGAGCTTTGCCTTTTTATTCTCATTCTAAGAGAGAAAACAGGCGTTGTGTTTAATATGCACTATATTAACAACTATGGCCAGATTTCAATTCATTCCTTGATTCAGATGTTAAAGAATATTTTAGTTTAAAATAATCTTCCTCCTGCCCCCTATTCTGCCCCTTCCCCTGGAAGTTTTCTAATTATGTAGTTGGTTGGCCTAAGAGTCTGCCAGTGCTGGCCTATGCTGTTCCTCTTATAGGATTTGTCTTCTTGAAGGCATTCAGGGTTCTTAGATTTCCTCTCTCCTGAAAATAGAACAGTGTGTGTTTACAGTAATTTAGCCTACACTTACATGTTAAGGACAAAAAGTCTGTGGATTTCTGTCCTTAATTCTCTCTAAATTACATTTGGTTTGGTTTCTAAATGGCGTCAAAATGCATGGTAGGAAAACTTCAGTTTCAGAATTGAGATTTGGTTCATTTCCAGGGGTGGCGATAGAATCTCTTCTAAGATTTTATAAAGAATTGAGTAAAAGTAGTTTTCTAGGATTAAGTCAAGTCCTCTTTGGAATTAAGACTATGGATCAGGTATGGCTGGGTTTCAAGTATAGGATATTCCAGTCAATAATATAAATCACTTGTATTTGTCTGGTCATGTGTCCTAGTTTTTTTTTGGAAAATATAGTCCCTCTATTTGTTTTCTAGGACTGCCAAAACAAAACACCACAGGCTTACACAACAGAAATGGATTTTCTCACAATTCTGAAATCTGGAATTCCAAAATCAAGGTGTTGGAAGATTTCGTTTCTTCTGAAGTCTCACTCCGTAGCTTGTAGATAGCCAACTCTTCATCATGTCTTCATGGGATCTTTCTTCCGTGTGCACACTTGTCTGTCTTAATTTCCTCTTTCTATAAGAACATCAGTCAGATTGGATTAGGACCGAACCATACAACCTCATTGTATCTTAACTACCTCTTTAAAGACTCGATCTCCAAAACAGTCATATTCTGAAGTATTTGGAGTATGAACTCGGGGAGGGGGCACAATTCAGCCCATCACAGTCCCTACAGGACTGGTCATCTTCTGGCCCCTGGTAGGTACTTGGGACCTGAACTTCTTTAGAATATTCATTACTACCCTGAAGAATGATGATGACCTCAAGGGTTTGACACACTGCTTGATATCACCAAAGAATACAGAATGTTTTAACCTTAGGAGAAAGTATAATAATATAAATATAATAATTTAGTATGTTTATTATTATTATATAATAAACATAAAAACTCAGACGGCCTTTAGATAATAAATCATTTAGGCTAGCGGTCACAGAATCTTAGACCACCAATTGTGATAAATGACATCTCGGTACTTTCTAATTAGTTAAAATTTATAAAGTGATGTATTAATCTTTCATCACCTATTATTTAAGCAGGCACTGTGCTCTGACAGAAAATGAATACTCTATCTTACTCAAAGAGTTCCTAGTTTAAGATCTCAAAGATTTCAGATACGATGGGTTAAATATTTGAGTAGACCAGATATCAGCCGGGCTACCCCCACGCCTTTCTTAGATCTAGATCAGATCTACTCAAACTCTCCGTCCACCGGACACTGGGAAGTTCAGTGCTGTTGCCAAAACTTCTGTACATTCCTGGTGTCACATTCCCAGTCTCCTCTGCTTTTGGCGTCCAGCTTCTGCTGAATTTTTGTCCTCTACTCTATGTCTTACAGCTGTTCCTTTATCTTTTCCTTGGTGTCAGCCCAAACATGGGACACAAGCTTTGATTATTTGCTCCTTCCATTAAAATACAACACACATGATGCAGCTGTACGCAGTAGATTTCTTCTGGCAATTCGATGACAAGAAGGTTACCTTGCAGGGCTGCAGAGTGATTACTTTAAAATTGAGTACCAGAACCACGCCCCTCCCATTCTTTAAATGTTTCTCGGGCCTTTCTACCAGCTCTAATTCCATTCCTCCACTCTTTCTGCCAAATCTCGTTCTGTTCTCTTCCGTCTCCTTTCCTTCTCTCCTCCCCTGCCTCCCTTCTGTGTTCTCCCCTACCTCACTTGATTCATCCATCTAACTCTCTTTCATTAAATAAGCAGAGCTGTTGAACTATCTATCTGTACTTTGCTTCCAAATTATACCTTCAGGGCCTCACCTGCTACCCTAACTGGCATCAAGTATGTTTTTCTATACAAACACAGTTCCAACCCCAAAGTGGCTGCTAGAACTAAGTGGGAATGAGTTTTCTTAACTTGATACTTATGCAAACAGATTGAATTTTGTTCATATGCCTCTAAACAGTAGAGATTTGTAAGCATTCTGTGAAATTTAGGAAAAGATGTAACTGGCCATGTATGCAAGTGTTTGGACCTTGTCACAGCTGGACGTGACACTTTAAGGAGGTCTTGAGGGATGAAGGGACACTCTTCCTCTCCTCCCTCACCCCTCCCTCATTCTTGGAGGGAATGGCCTCAGGGATGAAGCAGATACTCTTTGGAGTTGAGCAAAAGGACCTAGAGGTAAAAGGCATACCAAGGAAGAAAAAGGCTGGTCCTAAATTTCTGATAGCCTGTGGCAGGTTTGAAGGTCAAAGCTTGAATTAGGGCTTTTCTTCCTTTCACCCTTAACAAAGAATTTTTCTGCAAAGGCTTCTACAGACCAGAGATCAAAAGCCAGAGACAGCTGGCTTCTTCAGAAGTTTCAATCTCTCCCTCCCAAACTGCAGCACCTCTACTCAGAGAACAGCAAGATGATGGGAGGGAAATTTCTTTTTGTTCTTTGCTTGTCTATCAAGAGGACAGACTTTCTCATAATATGACAAGTCTCAGAATCTTTCCTGGGTTCTTGGTTTTAAAGGACAGGATTTTATTTTTTGAAAAAGCAAAATCATGACTCTCAAGAGAATGAACACATGTCAAAGATATTCTTTAACATAGTAATTGCATGAGGGTACTAATAAGAAGTTATAGCTCGTTCAAAGGACAATTCAAACAGCACACACCTACGTAGGCAATCAGGAAAGATAAAATGAACTTAAAATAATAAATGCATAACTGGTCAATGTCAAGAGGGCAATATTATCAGTTGTATTGCACTGAACAGAATTCATCTGCAATTCTATGGACAAGAATTACTCCCATTCCTTTTACTTGTCTGCAACTTAGAGAGTTGTAAAATAGCTCAAAGATAATGAAAAGTGCACACTCATAAAATCAGATAACCTGGAAGGGTAGCTGGATAGGATATCCATTTGGTTTATTTATGTCTGTCCATTCAAAGTCTTTCATTGTTTTTCTTCATTTTGGTAAATAGACAGACCATATGGGTTTACCCTGGTGAAATGTGAAGAAGTGGGGTTGTCTGACTTTGCTCCATCTTGGGGTAGTTCGCTTAAAGTTTTCACCCACTAACTGGTTGACATAGAATGACACCTTGTCTAGGAGAGAGTCTATCTCAATCTCTCTTCCCTAATCTCCTTCTGTGGAGCTTCTCCCCATGCATATTTTTAGTGTTCTGTCTCCTTTATTTTAACAGGTGATTTTTCCTTGGGATTATAGATATTTCCTCCCTGAACTGTACCACTCCAGCCAGAGCCTTTCTCTGTCGTTACTTTGGGCAGGTCACAAAAGCAAATGTAGATCAAATATGTGCTCTAGAAGACTACTACAAATAACATTTGATTTCGTAATAGTTAGAAAGATGATGATCCGTATTGATTTCAACATTTCCACAACACCATGAAACTGGAGGTAGAGTCATTATAAAATGAATAGAAAAGCCCTCCAATGATTCAAGTGATTTCTTGCTCTTTCTTTTACAATAGCAGCCCCAAATGTCAATCCAAAACATTTGAATTTAATGCTATGATCCCCAGATTGGGTATGCGTACTCAGAAGATGCAAAAGATAATTCAACTGGGAACGGGCAAACGTTTTAAAACTAATTATTTTGAGTTTTATCTTACACTTTCATTAAAATTCAGTTTTTAAATTTACATATACTAAGTTGACTCTTTATCAGTGTACACAGTTCTCTGGATTTTAACATGTATGTAGATTAGTGTAACTGTCACTATAATCAGGACACAGGACAGTTTCATCATCCCAAAACAGGACACAAGGTATTATGTTATACTTCTAAACATGTTTTCATGTATGTATTCTTTTGCAATATGCACAATATATTAACACAGTAATACATGTTCATAATTTTGGAATAAATAATCATATTTTAGAGGTATGTGCTCAAAATTTTTTTTCCTAACAGAGGCAAATGAACAAAAATGTTTGGACACAATCTTTATAGATAGTAGTAATTTGGTAATAAGATGTAACCTGATTTTTTTAAAAGATGTTAACGGGGTTGCCGAGCTGGCACTAGTGTGCAGAGAACCTGGAGGTTGGTGGACCAAATATGAAACTATTGCAAATATTCAAGCCAGGAATGCTGGAGGCCCGGATTAATTAGTGGCAGAGGAGAAAGGCTGGCTATGAGAGACTTCTTCCGGGTGGAGTGGGGAGGTGTTGGCAAATGCATGTAGACGAGAAGGGGAGGGGTAAATTGAGCCTAGACGTTGGGTTTGCTGCATGGGAGGCAGAGTTGATACCATTGATGGAGAACTTGACTGCAGAAGGCAGAGCTGGTTTGTGGGGTCCAGGGATAACGATCCATGTTGGTTCTATTAAATTTAAAAGAAACTGATTGAAGTGACATGAACGATGTGGAACGGTGAAGGTTTGGGGTGCACACTGGGGTCACCCCTGGATGATTGTTAGAGCCAGTTGCAGCCAGTTAGAACATACATGGGCCCATTTCCTATCTGTCATGTAGGAGGCCTCATCTCACACTCCAGGATTTTAAAATGCTTTGAAAGGATCCATTCTTTTTTATTACTTATTATTTTTAATGTTTATTTTTTAAATTGAGATATAACTGACATACAACATTGTATTGATTTTAGGTGTACAACATAATGACTTGATAAATATATATAGTGCGAATTAATCACCACGATAAGTGTAGTTAACACCCACCACCACATATAATTACAAATTTTTTCCCTGTGATGAGAACTTGTAAGATCTACCCTCTTAGCAACTTTCAAATTTACAATGCAGTATTATTACAATAGAGTATTAGTCACCATATTATATCCCCAGAACTTAACTTGTCTTACAACTAGAAGTTCGTACCTTTTGACCACCTTTACTAACAGGGACACTTCTTAATCCTCCTGAAAAGTTATAGTTCAGACTTCTGCCAATTCAACCTCAGCTGTGTTCTCAGCTGGAAAACAGCTTGGCTGAAGAACCACCAGGAGCCAGCGGCACCTTTCTATCTTAACTCCTTCGCTACCGAAAGTGCAGCAGGCCTGGAGCAAAAGGCAGGAGAGGAGGGATGTGAAGATGGAGGTGAGGGTGAGGAAGACTGGGGTGTGTTTCTCTGAGCAGATACCTGTTTATAGTTACAACTTGGGCCCAGATCTGAGGCTATAGTGGGCAAAAAAAAAAAAAAAAAAAAAAAAAAGCTAAAATAAACCCAAGTAAAAGCTAAAGATCATCAATTGCAGAACTTTAGAGAGGTCTTCATTATGATCCGATAGCATTTCAGATAGGTTTGCTCTGGTGGCTGTTTTGAAGGGTGGTCTCACAAGTTGCAGGGGAGGCTTATACCCCAAAAAGTATGCAAGAAAATATTAGAAGAAAATTGGAAGCAGATGTGCTCTTTAATCTGAAAGAAAAAAGAAAGACAGTAACTTCGCTGATATTTAATACACTACTTCAGAGAGTGGTACATGTGTGTAATTTATAAATAAATTTGGAAATACCTGTTCAGAAATATTTTACTGACAGGGACACAATTACAGTCTTTTGCTTTGACTTTAAAATAAATGCAAGACCCTTCCGGATTTCCTTTTTTGTCCGTGTCAGGGCAGAGGGGAGGGGGAGGGGAGGCAGTTGGAAAGAAAGACGAAGAGGCAGATGCCAGTGGCATTCAGGATTTGGTGACTGATGGTTTATGATTGAATCTTTGATCGAACCTTTGCCCCTCAGTGGAAGACGTAGTGCCTTTCTAGTACTTCGGGAGAGCTGCCATCATTTCTGTTATGGCATTGGAATCTAGTTGTTTATCAGTCATTTTCCTCTGAGTCTTTTGAAGTTGTATTCCTAACAATTTAGCAGATGCTAAATAAGTGTTGCTATGGGCATACTACATTAAATGTTTTAATAGCTCAAAAATGGAAGAGATGCACATTTTGAACAAGAGAGTGTTCCAAATCATGGTAGGCACTCTTACTCTTTGCTTCAAGAATGAAATAAGAATGCACCATGATATGCTGTGTGATTAAGGTGGTTAAAACTGACCTTGTGATTCTGCATTACAGGTTGGAAATTGCTGGGGTCAGTCGTTGGTTAATGCCTGCTATTTGAAATTTATATGGTGATTAAGGACACTATTAAATACTCACATTTTTCAAACTGCAAGTAAAAGAGTCCAGATGAATCATAAAAGTTATTTTTTCCCTACGAAGATGCAAGAGTCAAAATTAACCATAAAAGCTATTTTCAAAGCATTTCCTTTTGGATACCTAAGGAATGCTGACTATTCAACAAACAGTAGTTGCATAAAGAAGATTTTTGGTCCCATGATCTGGCTGAAACTTTGCACGAACAGCTGCTTATCTCATGAATGGAATTTCCTGTTAATATTCTTGCAGGCTAATTGTTCATCAAAAGTATAACAAATGTCAACAAATATCCCAAATGTGTTACGTCTTATATTGAAGAGACAGCAGAAATAGTTCAGATGTTTGACTTGGTTGTGCTTAAAAGGCAACAATACAACCTTTAGCTTTTGTCACAAACTACCCTTGACAGGATTAAAGTTTTTCAGAGAAACCAGTTGGTTTAAACGCCCTTTCTTTTTAATTTACAGCAACATATGGCTTAAGATAAGACGAGCTAAGAGAAGAAACAAAATCGTAACTTCAAACATCGTTATTATAAAGCACCTTTTTTTTGGTGAATGGATTTCATATAGTTTTCATCCCAACTACATATGGAAATAAATTTTTTAAGAATAAAAACGCTTCAGATGGACTCTCACATTTCTCGGCAGTAACCACAAAGACATGTATTTTTTCCTGTGAGACGTTAGGTGCTTAGGGTGGAGGACCCAGCAGTGGTAGGTCACCTCTCCCGGACACCAGTGTTCAGATTAGAGGCAGAAATTTCGTGTCTCTAGAAACTTACTGGAACACAGGACAACAGATTTTTAAAAAGCGTTTCCAGTTTTTTTTTTTTCCCTCTGGTAAAATAAGCCTTTTGCACTAAGATGCAAATTGAGAAGCTGTTTTAGGAAGCTTCTCAGGAAGGAAATTTTAGCACAGCCTTCTGACCTCCTTCGTACTATTAACTGTGCTTGATTTTTCTTTTGCCTTCGCCCTAACAAACTCAGAGTGCCTAAGAGCTAGTCTCCTCCAGCTGGTATCAGTCTTTATTCTTCTTCAGAAACAGATGAGAATGAAGTCGGGTTTCTAGAAACCAGAGTTCCTTTCTCATCCTGTTGGCATTTTCTCCTGGGAGGAGGGGTGTACCTTTGCAAGCATGAGACCCAGTTCTGGGTTATAAGGAAGGAAGTCTGATTACTCCCCGCTCTGCTGTCTTGTATATTTCTGTACATTTGTAGCCATTAACTCTCTCTCCTGGACACTCGTGCTTAACCCCAAGAAGCTCCCCCTCCATGACTATCAGCACCCACACCCGCTTCTCACCCTTGGAAGAAGGCTTGGCGAGTGAGTAAACACATAGGGTGTCATTACCCACAGGTTACTGTTGGTAACCAATGCTCTATGTTTAGACACAGTGTTTTTTATAGTTCTGTATAGCTCAGTATTCTGGATTAATAAGACATTCTTATAACAATGCTATATAATAATATTACATGTTCATGAATTTAACGAACATGTAGTGACCATCCCTTCCCATATGCTCTGCTATAAGGGGGTCACATAGGGATAAGTAAGACTTTTCCTGCTCCAAGGTACGTACTTGAAATAAAAAGATGACATAAGGAAAGTGTTGACAAACTATGCAAGAGCCAAATCTGTTTTTGTCGGTCCCGCTAGCTAAGCATATGAAGAATTATAAAAAAGAAGAATATGTGATAGAGATATAGGTGACTTGCAAAGTCTAAAATATTTACTATCTGGTCCTTTACAGCAAAAGTTTGCTGACTCTTGACATAAAGGACTAGAATGCAAGGCAGAACTCTAAATGTTTTATTTTGCATGTAGGTCTTATCGGGAATGCTCAGAAGGTTATAGGAATCCAGAATTGGAGAATGCTACTCTCCACTGATGGAATCCCAAGGACTATGGATGGAGGAAGTGAACCTTAAAGAAAAGGTGGTATTTCAATAAAAGAAAATCAGAGAAAAGCCATTTCAAGGGGAGGGACCAGGGAGAGAGCTAGTGAGCCAGTTAGTGCTTGTCAGCCTGTAGCTGCACCCTCGACTCACTTGGGAGCTTTTAAACTATCCTGAGGCCAGACCATAAAATTGAAAAATGGGAACAAACACATCTGACTGTATATCATGTTGGAACATAACCACACAGAAAAAGAAGGATTTCGACTGACTTTTGAACTCAGTACTCTGACTGGACATTCCTAATGGGAAATACAGAGACGAAAAAAATTGCAAAGAAATCTTAAACTTCTCTCAGTAGTTTTATTGTTCATAGTCACACTGGCATGGTGACTTTGATACTATCTTATTTGTATGATGAGATAAAGCAAATCAGTAAATATGTTCATTTTATTAAGAATTATGATTTCTGGTAAAAGGGAAAAAGGATACAAATTAGAAAATCGAAGAAGCTAAGAAGGTTAAATTTTAATTGGAAATATTGGTATGAGTTTATGATTTACATACGTGTATGTATCTTAGTTCTTAATTTAAATGTGCGTGTGTGTGTGTGTGTGTGTGTGTGTCTGTGTCTGTGTCTGTGTCTGTGTTGATACCTCAGTAGCCATGACTGAGTTTCTAAATATAATTTAATGGAATTTAGCCTTTTGGAGAAATGGCTAATTCTAGGCCTGGTTCAAGGACGTTCAAAGTGAAATGGGTCTCTTACTGTGCCAGAAAGGAAAAAATGGTAAAGGCTAATGAAGTCATGTCAAAAGTTCATAGGACCAGTTTGACAGCATTCTCATTAGGCAAATTCGGAACATTTTGAGAAGAAAAAATGATAAATGTTATTGAATGTAAAATATGGGATTGATAAAAATTCTTAAGTCCATAGTTAGAGAAAAATATAGCAAGAAACAGAGAAAAGAAAAAGAACACTTTGCTTGCCCACCGCTGGAAGTGGCTACCATAAAAACTCTTTACTCTGAAATTGGTACTTAATCAAAAAGAATGATCATTTACTCAGTTTTTATAATAAGAGCTATAATCCATCTCAAGTTGATAAGAAAATGCTTTTTCCCTCCATGGGAGATCGCCAGCTAGGAAATGTAATGGATGACAGGATTTTAAAAACCATCGATTAACTCTCACGTATTGTGAGTGGCAATGTATCCCAAAATACAGGCACTATGAAAAGAATTTAGCTGTTTTTTTTCTATATAAAGTAAATGGTATTTACTAAACAACCCAGAAATCCTTTTCCTAAGTATTTACCCAAGTGAAATGGAAACTTATGTTAACACGGAGACTTGGATGAGAAGGTTTTTATGGCTTTATTCACAATTGCCCCAAACTGTAAACCAAAATGTTCCTCAACTTGGGATCAACAAACTAACACACTTTTACGATGGACTTCTATCCAGCAACAGGAAGGAAAGAAGCACTGATACGTCTAAGGACACAGTTGGATTGCAAACGCATTTTGCTAAGTGAAAGAAGCCAAACTCAACAGGCTACACAATGTATGATTTCACACACATGACTTTCTGGAAAAGACAAATCTAAAGGGATAGAAAGCACATTAGTGGTTGCCAGGGGCTGAGGTTGGGGGAGGCGTTGACAATAACAGGATTTGGAGGAATTTTTTTGGGATGGTGGAACTACTCTATAGCTTAATGGTTGTGGTGGTTGCATGAAAGTATGCATATATTCATCAAGACCCTCAAAACTGTACAGGAAAACTATATGTGAATTACACCTCAATGCAAAAGTAAAAAAAAAAAAAAAAAAAATGACCATTCTGCAACTTCCAACCAAGTAACTCTTTCAGGCAAGGGTTATCAATGGGTATTCAAGCTAATAGATGGAATTTTATTGGTGCCAGAATACTGCCTCACAGATTCCTCGCTAATTGCAAATAGAAAAATGTGTTTGAATGGAGAGATTTGACGATCACCCCCTTAATCAAGGGGTCAAAGTCAGCATATAATATGCTAATAGTATGACAATCTGACATCATATGCTACCTGGTGTGATGTAAAGTACACATCTGCTATAAATTACACTTGCCCCAAATACTTGATTTGAGTCTAGTCTCTTTCAACTTAAATTTTAGTTTAGGACTTACAAGGAATAGACATATAAGTTAAGTGATATCATGAATGGATGATCAGACCAATATAGATGGTAGCCTGTTCTACAAGACAGCTGGCCTGGTTGCTTTAAAAGTCAATGTAATTTAATGACTGACTGACTGACTGACTGACTGAATAAATAAATAAATAAATAAATAAATAAATAGGAACACGATAAACTAAAGAATGTTAACAAGCAAATTTTATGCATGAAATTTGGGTGCTTATGTTTAAAAGAGTAAAAAAGATTTTTTGAGACAATAAAGGAGATGTAAATATGGGATGGATATTAGAAAATTGCTGTTATTTTCTGAAGCATGATAATAGTATTGTGTTTACGTAGGACAGTGCCCTTATTTTTGGATACTTCTATACCTAGGTACTTAGATGTCAAATGTCATATCCGCAAGTTATTTTCCAATGGTTCAGAGTTCAGCTCTGTCTATCTATCATCTGTCTGTCTGTCTGTGTGTCTCTGTCTGTCTGTCTATCATCTATCTATCATCTACCTATCATCTATCTATCATATCGCAAAATATTCACAGTTATAATGGGTCCACACATTTTCACATTTCCAAGTATTATTTATTCAACTCTTCTTGATGTTTAAAATTTTTGTAACAAAAAGTAGGGAAAAAATTAATACCAGATCCTACTCCAGACTAAATAAATCAGGATGTCTTGGGGACAAGACTAAGCTACAGCAATTTTAAAAGCTCTCTAGATGATTTAAAAAAAAAAAAACAACTCAGAAACATAAAACGGCCATTTTATTGGGCTCCTGGATACTGTTGGCCAGAAATTCAGAGAGCAAAGAAAAGATAACTTATCTGTCTTCCCCCATGTCTGGGGCTTCAGCTGAGATATCTTGGGATCGTTTGGATACATCTTCACGCGCGGTGGTTGAGCCTGGCTGTTGATGTGAATGTTAGCTGGGCAGTCAGCCAGCACACCTCCATGTGGTCTTTCCATGTGGTCTCTCCGTATGGCCTCCAGGTGATTTTAATGTGAAGTCAGCATTTACCCAAACTCAAACGATCATAAGAATTATCTGAAGCATTTATTGAAATCCAAATTCCCTGGCCTTGTTCCTGGATCTGGGATGGGGACTATTAATATTTCCAGTTAAAAGTCACCCGAGTGAGTCTAATGGAGAAGCAGGTTTGGAAAGCACCTAGGTCATCGGCCTTGTTGTTCTTTTAAGGGCCCAGATCTGTCCAGACATCAAGTCCCAGATACCACAGATGAGAGGAAATGTCATATTCTACTGCCTTATTTTTGAAACTTTGTTCCAGTTTCTTGCTTTGATTTCTAGATTGTCCTGCTACCTTCAGCTTGTCCTTCTCTTGCCTATGATTATGGTTCTCCCGTGGTTATGTGGTTTTTGTTGTTTTCGTTGAAACACTTGTCTAATTTGACTAAATTCTTGGAACTCCCTTCAAAACGCGATTATGTGGATATAGAAAATGGATGAATTTGAGATAAACTGAGAGAGAAGAAAACGAGGCGAGGTCGTACTGGGTCTCAGATGCCAAGCTGAGGAGTCTGGCCTTAAATCAATATGCAGTAGTAATCCAGAGAGTTTCCTGATCATAAGAACAAAAGAATCAGAGCTGATTCGGAGCAGTGAGAACTTTGAGGCATGGAGAACAGGTCAGGGCTAGGAGAAAAGTTAAGGAGTATTTAGCAAGATGGTGAAAATCTCAATGTTAAGGAAATAATGGGACATATTTTTAAATCCCTTACAGACCATTATCACATTCTCTGGCATTGCCATTGGCTTATAAAATGGAACAAACATTTTATCCTTATGAAAGATGACACTGCTGACTTATAGGCCACACTTTGGGTTGGTTCTAGGCTAGTCATATGCATTTGAGGTGGTCAAAGGGGGTCATGCTCTCTCCTACTTGTCTCATTATCCTCTTGACCAAGAGAACTAAAGCTGAGCTTGCTTTGGATCTGTGGGCCTTCATCTCAGTAGCATGATTTTTTTCCAGCTAAACTGAGCCCCCACTATCATACTCTAAAGCCGTGGAAGATCTTCAATAACCAAATTAGAACCAGAGAAATGGATTATTTTCCGAGGAGGTTCCCATTGGTATCTGTTAAGTGATTACTCAGATGTAGTGGTGTTTTTTGTGGGGTTGTCTTTGCTAAAATTCTGCCTAAACTTAATGAAGGTATAGTTCCTGCTAGTTATTTAGGTATAAGGAATAACTTCTAGGCAGGTCATCATAGTATAGCCCACAACTGAATGAAGCCCAGTGCCTGTTTTTGCAAGCAAAGTTTAACTGGGACATAGCCATACTCATTGTTACATGTCCCCTACAATGGCAGAGCTGAGTAGCTGCGACAGAGACTGTAAGGCCCACAAACCCTCAAGCATTTACTTACTGTCTTGTCCCGTGTGGTAAAAGTTTACCGACTCCCGACCTCCGATCCAGGAGAATGACTTTCTCATCAGCTGGTCGTGAGGTCCTGCACATTCAGGATGTTGGAGGGAGGACAATGAGAAGAATGAAAACTTCTTTATCCATTTTCTTTTAAGTCAGGAAAGTCTAGCTGGGAGGAAAACATTCAAATTTCCTTTTGCGTGTATGTTCTTTGAAGTTTTTTCCTCTTTTTTCTTTTTTAGAAGGAACTCTTACTAGATTTATATTTGGCAGAACTACAGTCAGGTCTCACCTATGATTTGTGGTGTAGCAGTTAAACTCATGCGCTCTGGAGCCAGACTTGAACGTGGGACGTTCACGTCTCAGCAATACCACTTGTTTCCTGGACAACCTTGAACTGCTCCATGTGTCAGCCTCAACTGTAATGAGAGAACCCTCTGTCTGTGGTTGTTGGGAGGATCAAATGAATGAACGCATGGGATGACTACAGTCAGCTCTGTAAACACGAGCTCTTATTATATTGATTTGCCGTAGGGTCATGTGCAGCCAACATTCTCTGATGAGACCACCAGCATTCTTCTTGCCAGCGATGACTTACGGCCAGACGAGAAACTTGTTCATTGCAGGGCTCTCTGAAAATGTTTTCCAAGTGGTTCTCGAAGTGTGGAACCTGGACCAGTAGAATCAGCATCGCCTGAGAACTGAATAGAAATGTAAACTCTTGGGCTCCAACCAAGATTCACTGAATCAGAGACTCTAGGGATGAGGACAAGTCATGGTGTGCTGATCAAGATTTAACAACTGGCTTCCCAGAGTCTGCTGAATCCCATGGTGTAAATTCTCCCACTACGACTGATTTCAAGCCCCCAGTGTGATGTTATTGGATATGAGGCTGAGAAGAGATGCACACCATCAGCTCCCCCGAGCTGATAGGGGAAAACTGCTGAGCACGTTGCTGGCCCAGAGATCTGGGTTTTAACAAGCTTTCTGGATGATTCTGATGCATGCTGAAATTTGAGAACTATTGCTCTAACTGATCCCCAAAGAGCTTACTCATCTAGAGGTCTGGAGAAGCGTGGCAGCGTGCCTGGGCTCTGGCAGTAAAATATCTGGGCACCAATCCCCCTCTGCCATGTCCTGACCTTAGGCAAACGCCTGGCATACGGTTCAGCATAAACACACATTAGTTGTTATTATTATTACCCCGGCTACATTCCTCCTGCAGTCAACTGATACCTTCTCAAAGACCTAGAGGAGCTCTGAGGACTTTTACTGCTCCCCGAGGCCCCTGGGTAAGCCAGTGGCGTTCCCAGTGCAGTTTTGCAGGTAGATTAGCAGGACTTAACCAAGGGATCTGTTATATCATCTGTTATGCCTCACGGTGATTATGTGAAGTGGAAAAATTTTTTATTACCCCATTTTACGTGACAATCGTAAAAATAGCCAACAGCGTGGTGATTTGCAGAGCCCTGTTGTAACACTAGGTTGGGGACCGGGCTGTAGGCAGGCTGGAGGTTCATTTTTGTCCTTTAGGAACTGAAACTACTCAGACGAGGGTCTAAAAAAATCCTTCCTGATGATTTTAATCTCCACCACCATCCAATAGCTGAGCTCCTATGTGCAAGGGAGCCTTGTGGCAGAGAGGCCAGCACGGTAAACTTGAAGTCTAACGAGCCTTTCTTAACTTCTTTTGAACACCACGTTCATACCCGGGTTTCTGATCTCACCCACAGCTCTGCGGGTCCCCCTCCTGCTCCTCCTTCGTCGTCGGTTACCAACCCAACGGCCACCCCTACTTCTTCTCTGTGAACGGAGCCTTGATTTCATTTAGGCTCCTGGAGGACATGCGCTTAGGGTAGGTGGGTCCTTCACGCATGAACTCTGATTTCGGCTCTGTCCAACAGAACTTTCTGTGAGGTTGGAAACGGTCTATATCTGCCCTGTCTGCGATGGAGACCTCCAGCTCCGTGTGGCTGTCGAGCACTTGAAAGGTGGCTTGTGTAACCGAGTGACCGAATTTCTAATTTTAACTCTTTAATCTTAAACTCTAAATCACTTCATGTGGCCATGTTAGATAGTGCGAAGACTCTAAGCCATGATAATTCTAGTCCTCTTTGCCCAGTATCGTCAGACATTGCCATGTGGCCCTATCCTGATCTGTGGGCTCCAGTGTGAAAGGATAGGGGTGACCGGGGAGGAATTTTCTCCCTGCAAAAGGAAAAGGAGGGAGATGCTCGAGAGAAGTTCTTGTCATTCTCATCCCCTGCTATGTACCTTCCTGCACTTTCTTTTCTGCCCTGAATGTTGTCATGTGCAGTGTGAAACTTGGTGCCTTGGGAATGCTCATGGCAATGACAAGGTGATATTAATAAATAAAGATGATAAGAACTAACACTCGTATAGTGCTTATTACTTGCCAGGCCCTGGCTCAGTAGTCTACATATACTAACTAATTTAATGCTCGCAAGAACCCTGGAAGGAAGATGTATTGTCAGCTCTAATTTTACAGAGGAAGAAAGCGAGGCTCAGAGAAGTTTAGTAGTGGCAGAAGTCCCACAACCACGAAGCAGCGAAGCTAGGGTTTGAACCCAGGAGAACCGATGGGGGAGGGCGTGCCCTTCATCATTGCATGGTCCGTCTTTCTAGAACCAAGAGAATTGCATAGCCCTGGAACCACCTATCTCCAGACTTCTTGCTATGTGACATGACTACACGTCCTTATGTTTAAAGCCATTTTTAGATTGAGTTTCCTGTGACTTGCATCCTCAAACATCCTAACTGATGCCGTGTTTTTTGAGTGAGTCTCTCTCATCCGGAGCACCAGCCTATGCTAGTCCATTGAGTCACTTCATCAAGGGCTGATTCACAGAAGTCATGGATTAGGAAACTATCCCAAGATGAGAGGAAGAACAATCCGTCTAAGGCCTGGGATGAGAAATGTAGCTGGAGACACCCACGGGGGCTCCACCCGTGTCCAGCCCTGGAGCTTACGCCAAAGCCCAGCTTCTAGCATCTGCCCGTTTTCTCTGATACTGATAAGTGAAGTCCGTCTAGGGGTATTATGGAAAAGAGAAGCTCGAAGACATAGGGAGACCTGAAATATGCCTATGAAAACCTGCGGTGCACATTCCCAAAGTTTATTCATTACGTTGTCATCATGGAATCAATGTCTGGGCATCTCCAGTCTCCCAAGCTCTCTTTAGTAACTAAGAAATCAGGCCGACTTGAAGTTGTATTTCACTGATAAGCAGGGTGTTTGTCTTTCCAGGCTTATGAAATTTTGATGATATACGAATGTTCAATCCATTCGGTCAGAAGTAAACAGGGACTTAAGGGGATAACGCTGCACATACATGTCTTGTCCACGAGAGCACGTGACGCGTTGAGCTGGGACGGCGCAGGCTCCTGTGTGCAGCTGCGGCAGGAAACCCTCCCGCCTCCCCAAGCCCACCCTTCTTCCTTCCTTGCTGCTGGGTGGCCCTTTCTCTCCATCCCCGACCTTCTTCATTGCCCGTCTCTCCCCCTGACGCTGGCATTTATTTTTTATTATATCTTAAGATTAAGTAGAGGCAAAGCTGCAATGGCAGAAGGAATGGGGTGACCCAATGAGGTGACCACACTCGTCCTTTATTCCTTCCTTCATTCGGCAAAGCATCCTGAGCACTGACTACTCAGAGCACTAGAGATGCAATGGAGGGCACACTTCCTGGGAGAAGACAGAAACTGCTAAGATCCTGAATAGGGTTTTCTTTCTTTATCTTGCCTCAGGGTTTGGTGTATCCAAAAGACCCATCATTATTTTTTCTATCAAACCTGTGAGATAAATAGGGTAGGTACCATCGTCCCCTTTCACACGGGAGAGCAGAGAGACTGAGGTCAGGTCATGGGACGCAGGGAAGTGGCAGACCCAAGACTCAAACCCGCATCTTCTGATTCATTTATTTCCTCCTAAGACAGCTCACACGTGGGCTGGCCTGGTAGGGTCAACCCCCGCAGGTGTGCACACGGCTCCCACGCAGTTCTGCTTTCACGGTCAGCCCCTCATCGTAGGGAGGGGAGGGGCAGCAGTCCGCGTGACCCTGACGGTTAGTCTTTGAAGTAAAAAAAAAACCTTGAGATCAAAGGAAATATTTTGTTGAACTCAGTTCAGTCATTTGTCCTTGATCTGCTAGAAACCTTAATTTAATTAGCAATATAAACTCTGTGAAACTTCACTTTCCCAGCTTGGTTTAACATATACCATTTCTCTTCTTTCTAAGCGACTTGGAACAAATAAGGGAAAAAAAATTATGTAAACTATCTCACATAAGACAGTGACTATGTAATAAGTACTTCTATCTCACGAGTGTTTTCCAGTAGTACTGACCCAGATTTGTATAATTTTTGTGCTCCGATGAGTAATAAGTTAGAGTGGGAACTATTTTGGACTATATTATCTAGTTGTATTCCAGAAAGGCAAACTTCCCAGATTCCTTCATGTTTGAAATCGCAGCATTTTAGGAAGGAGGATTCTAGCATTATGACATTTTCCATAAATCAAGAACTTTATGCATGTTTAAAGAATTCAATCCTGCCGAGAACCTCTGACATAGGTATTTCTCTCTAGTTTACAGAAGAAATCAAGCGACGGTCCCACGGTCACACAGCTTAGATGCGTGGAGCTAAGGTCTGACGCCTGCGGAATCCGAGTCCTGCTGGGGGTTCATAGGTCACCATGGACTTAGAGCCTCCTTTGCACTGTCAGAAATCAGTTGGCCCATGTCCTCTGCTAACATCGGAGGCGAAAAAAATGAGGCCTCGAAACTTCAAGTGCTTGCCCATCTCTGATGGAAAGCGGACAAAACCCAGGCAACTAACCCTCTGATGATGATCTTTTCCCTTGCACCTGCGCAGGTGGTCAAGAACGGGAAAAGTTGTCCCAGGTGGATGCAGGTCACCTGTAGGGTCCTTGAGGAAACTCTTCCATCACAGGTTGTTTGACTGATGACGAGAGGCCTGCCAGGGCACTCATGCCCCAAGACACTGAGTCTCCTCATTTCTATGTGCGTGTGGTGTGTGTGTGCGTGCTTGGAGGTGTGGGGGTGTGTGTGTGTGTGTGTGCGTGTGTGTGAAAGCTATGGATCCACCCTTCTCTCTGGGACTGCATTCATTTTGGAGACATATCTGCTTTGAGCATTTTATTCCAGGGAGGAACACACGTGGAAGTGGAGACGCCCCAGCCAAGATTTACACCCTGATCTACGTCACGCCAAACCTCCAGTTTGCTGAGAGGTAGACGTGGCCGCTATTTACAGGCAGGTCCTCTGAGTTCACCAAACCCCGCGATGCGAGGTTTCAAATGTCTCTGGTAATGAATCGCCTGGCTAGATCTTGAGCTAGAATTGGTACCTAATTCTCATATTTTTTTTCCTCCTCTCATTTTCACCCGCTAACAGAAAACAGAGGATCTTGGTGAGTGTGACGGCTCTCACTGACGATATCAATTCTTTTTCTCAATAAGGCCATGCTCTTAAAAAAAAAAAAAAAAAAAAAAAAAAAAAGAAAGAAAGAAAGAAAGGGAGAAAGAAAGGAAGGAATGGAGAAAGAAAGGAAATCACGCGCTAACTTTGAGAATTTCGCAGCACATGGGCCACTTCCTCCTTATTCAGAAATTGCGGACAATTATTCGCCTCCCTAGAGCACCCTCCATTCGCAGCTCGAAAGCCAACTGCCATGGAGTCTTTTCCTTTAAAGAGTCTGAAACGAAAACTCTCATGACTTGGCTGGAGTTTTCAAAAATCAAATGTTACTTGTACCACCCCTTTTCCCTGCCCTGTCCCCACCCCGCATCCTGCCACCACCCGTGTTCCTGTAGCCGAGAAAATTTAAGCTTCTTACTGGAATTTGTCGCATGTGGTTAAAATCCCCGACAAGTAAAATGTGAACTTGGCATAAATAATCAGTGTTGTTTCAGAATCGCATTCAGAATAGTAAGTTATAATGAGATAAATTCCTTTTCAAGGAGGCTCCAATTTCCTATAACTTAATGATTTCTCTGAAATCGAATTGAAATTCAGAATCCAGGAAGAGTTTGCAAAACAGATCGTGTGTAATTTGTGTTGAGAATGATTTCAGTCTGGGCTCTGCTGGGAGTGGGGAATGTGCTCCCAATTTTTGTGCAACATTTAAATGCATTTTTGTTTCTTTTTCTTCCTTTTTAATATACTGGCCAAAATGAGTTAGTTGATAATTATTGAAGCTGGGTGTGCATGTTTGAAACTTTCCATAATAAAAAAAGTAAAAGAACATGGAGGCCAAGAGAAACGATGGTGGCTTTGGCATTGGTCTGTTCTCAGCTTGCATGAGCCATTGACTAGAGTTAAACAGAGAAGGAATGACATTTGGTTCTAACTCATTTTCCAGGGAGACTTTTTTTAAGTGTTTTCCTGGAACCTTAAAAACATACTAACAAAAATGTTTCAACATGATCCCAGCTGGCAGGGGTCAGAGATGGCAGGAGTACAAGACGTTTGTTGAGAAAGCCTCTGACATACAGTTAGTGGCTGGTCGAGATAGTTTCCAAATAGAAATAGGACTGGAAGATGAGAAAAAAGAAGAAACCAGTGAGTTTGAGATCAGTCACGCGTCTGCCGCATATTTTACTTTGCACATATTTTATTTGGGGGCTGGGATAGGTGCTTCGGTTTTAGGTTCTGAATCGTGATAATGACTGCACATCTTGCTTTGCTGGTGACTCCCTGTCCTACCTCTTCCAGAGAAGCAGAAGGTACAGGCGTGCTTACAGAAAGTTGTTCTCTGTTCCAGATTTTCCAGTGGAAAAAAGGAATGTATATTAGGCAGATTATTTACCTTCCCGCCTTCACGCTGGGGTAAGCTGCCTAGCGCAGCTAATTCTGCCCCCGCGAGGACTGGCAGCTTCCAGCCGTCAGCTGGGCCAAAAGCACAGCTCCTTCCTCCTCCACCACATTCGTGGCCCCAGAGAGTCTCCTTCCTCCTGGGTGGCCACCAGCCGACCACAGGCCCTGACGTTCTGACAGCTCAGAGGACGGGAAACAACCAGACACTAGCGGGCTCCTGGAGGCTGGCACGTCCCATTGCCCACGTTCTGGCCCCTCCGGTAATGTCTCCCCTTTTGTCCTCATGCACCTGCTGCCCTGAGGGTCTTTTCTGTGGACTCCTGACTCTTCTCCTCTCACGCTCGCCCTTTCCACTAGACCGCCTGGGCTCCTTGCTCCACGGGGGAGAAATCTGGTTCTCTCCAGGTTACCCTGGTTTTTCACCGTTCCGCATTTCATCAACCGGGTTGGGGATTCAGCGTCATCCCAATGTTCCGTCATCGCTTGCCATCCATCGCTCTTCTTCCTTTTAGAAACTATCGTCTCTCTGCTGAATCCTCGATATTTTGCGATTCCTCTCCCCATCCCTTCCTCCTTGCTGTCCCCCGTAGGATGTCCTGGTAGTGACTGCTCCCTCCTACCTCTTTAATTCAATTAAGATGTGTGAGTATGTGTGTGAATGAGTTTGTTTGTGAGGGAGGGTGCGTGTATGTGCACATAGTGTCGAGACCTGGCTGCAAGATCCGATGACTTGGATTCTAATTTCGGTGTCCTACTCACCGGTCTGGATGACTCTGGCCATGTTACTGAACGTTTTCAGTGTCGTGAGCTCTCTCTTTTTTAAACTCTTCTATAAAATGCAGATGACAGTGCCTCCTGGAGTGTAGAGTTGCAGCGAGGATGTAATAAAGAGATCCACACAGAGTGATTGGCACGTTTCTGGCATAACTCAATAGTTGTTCATTATTATCATGTCTGGCCTGCTTGTTTTCCTTCCCAAATCTCACCATCATTTGGGGAGACTTCGATGGTTCTTTGGAACTTCACAGACTGGTCCCCACTAGAGACCCCTGCCTTCTTTAGCTCGGGACATGCGTCTTCACTGCATGCTTAGCCCGCTTTCTAATGAAAACTTCCTGGTCTCCATGTCCACCCCCGTCCTCCTTCCTGACAGAGTTGCTTTTTCCTCATCCGTCACACCCTCCGTCGTCTTGCTGGAGCACTAGCTTGGTGCCCGTCAGCCTTGGTCAGATGGTTTACTTTCATTGCAGTATGTCATTCTTCTTGCATAAATGTCACATTTATTCTATGGTTATCTTTTCATTACTCTTCCATTTTAAGGATCGATATGAGGCTAAACCACTCCGTATTGCCCATCACAGGCCATAGCGCCTGTGAAGCACCTCATCATCGACCTCTCATCTGAAGATAGGGTCGTAGGCCAATAACGGCTTTGATCTTGGGGGGCAAATGGTCTTGGAAACTGGCTTGACAGGGGGGGTGAGATGACAGTTTTCATATGGCAGTGACTCCGAGCTGGGACACCAGGAGAGCACAAGGTGGTCTTTATCGTCCGAACCGAGTGTATGTGCTCCCATGAGGAAGGGGCCACCCCCTGTGAGCCGTGTTGCTGTGTTTCCATGACTTTCTTTGATTTCCTTTGATTTTTTTTTTTTGATACTTTTGGAAATTCCAGTATGTCTCAACTCTGCTGAGTCACAGCAAAGATAAAGGAATTTGTCCTTATGTGGGCCAGACCTTTAAAATGGCACTTTCTCTTCAGGGGGCAGAATGGCCATGGCAGAAGGGACCAGACTGAAACCTCACTAAGGCCTTTGGGATGACCTTGGCGCACAGAGTCAGTGACCTTGTGACATTCCTGTCACAGGGATATGTGGATTCAGGAAAGATGGCGAGCAGGTTTAGCTTGGGTTGTGCCTCATCTTTCCCATCCTGCTGAGAAGGGGAGCGACTCTTAGAAAGAACAGGGAAGAAGGGAGAAAAAAATCTTGTGGACACTGGGAAATTAGAACATGACAATGTACTGGTACCATTGGGTTTGAGGTTTTATGAATTCCCAGATTATCAGAGACATTTTCAATCCAAAATATATAAAAAGGTACTCAAAAGGCCACTCTTGATTGATCATAATTTTGGAGCATTTATTCACTCTCCACTTATAGATGGTTAATTAAGAATAAAATAGTGTGATGTTTAAAAGAGACTAAAAGGTTGGGTGGGTCTATATTTCCTGAAGTTTAAAATAATTGTCCTTTAAATTTTTTTTTTAAATCTTTAACTTAAAATGTCATAAAGAATAAGGAACATTTATGTCAAATACTTTGAGCAACTCAAAGGAGCAAAGTGCTTTAAAAATGCCAACTGGACTGTAAAGTTTTTAGGTACTGAGATGAAATGCTCTGGGGGAAAAAACGAACACGTCTCTGGAAATCACTAAGAGCTGTGCATGTAAAGATAAATAAAAGTAATGTTTCATATTTAAAACATTGGAATATTGAGGTTGGGTAGGATAAAGGGGAAAAGGGAGAAAACAGAAAAAATCCTTTAAAACCTCATGCTGAGTCAGTTATGTATTTCTTCATCGCCATTCCCAGAATTCCATCCTACCTTTTCTGATTTTGGCCCAAAATGATTAGTTTCCTAGGGATGTGGTGACAAAGTACTACCAACTGGGTGGCTTAGAGCAACAGAAATGGATTTCCTCACAATCCTGGCTGCCGGATGGCTGGAATCGAAGTCTGAGCAGGGCAGGTTTTGTGGGCAGGTTCTGCGGGAGAACCAGTCCACCTTCGCCCCTAATTGTCCGTAGCTGACAGCAATTCTTCGTGTTTCTTGTCTGGTAGATGCTTTACCCCAATTTCTGCCTCTGCGGTCACATCACATTCTCTGTGCATCTTGGTGTCAAAATTTCCTCTTAAAAGGACAACAGTCGTATTGGATCAGGGCTCACTCTAATGATCTCATCTTAACGTGATCACATGTGCGAAGACCTTTCCAAACAAGGCCATATTCACGTGTAGGGGGTAGGGTTTCAACATATTTTGTGGGGAAGGGGCGGGGGGCGACACCATCTCGACTCACAACACTGCCCAAGTAAAAAAAAAAATCTTCGCTTTGCGTGGGAGACCCAGGCTCTGGCCGCTTCCCTGTGGGGGGAAGGCCTCGTGGTGGCTGCCCTACAGGGACTGAGGCTCAGGGATCAGAACTGTGCTGCTATCACCTTAATGTAGCTTCTTCACTTGGCCCTCGCCAGGCCCTCTCCTCGTCCCCAACTTCCTTCCACTCTCAGTCCGAGAAATTTACTGTTAGTTTAACAAATGAAGGCTTCTAAGAAATAGTTATTTTGATGAAAAAGTCAAAGATTTTTTTAAAAATGGATCAGAACACGTGTTTCTACTCTTTTACACTCTGCTCCATTTTTCCTCCTCTGCCTTTGCCGCAACCACACGAAGGCCCCCTCTCAACCTTCAGGGGCTGCAGCGCCCCCGGCTCCCTGGAGGTCACACCCTCACTCAGCTGGAGTCAGCTGTGATATCAGATACATTATGAAGTTCAAGGCCCTCTGCTTCTAGATCTTACTGTAAAGCTTCTGTGAGTCATGTAAATTTTCTTGTCTGTAGCTATCAGCAGGAGCGGAGGACGGGGAGGAGGGGGGTGAGGACATTTTCAGCAGTGTGACATTTGCAAGACAGGATGTTATCTCTGGCCTGACCTTGGTTCACATTCTCAAGTGAACACGTGTGTATTGACTTTAGTATAGGACCAATTCTGGCTGCCAAGAGTCAGCTACTTTTTAGCGACTGCTGCCAGAAAATGGATTTTTTCCCCCTTTGGCAAAAATGTGAAATTGTAGCCTTTCATTTTATGAAAACAATTCATTTTTGACAATATTAATGAAATGACCTGAGTTTACCCGTGCTGAGTAAAGGTTTTCAAGGCCATTCTTGTGTGCTTTGACTGCAGTGCCCCCTCGTGGACACTTGGATACTGCACAAGGTTTTGGCGTTAGAATTTTCACAGAAATCTAGGAATGCATTTTAACAGACTCATTGTTTTCTAAAGTGGATCCATATTTTGTTTCTTTTTTTCCCCCTCCAAAATGAAGTTCACTTCAACACATAACCAAATTGTGTGTATGTTTAATCCTCTGATTGTTCATATGACATTGTCTACATGTCCCCTCCTTCCTCATTTCAAGAAAGAAGGCAGAGAAGGCAGATACAATAAAATAAGCACAAAAGCAAGTGACTGTATTGAACTGTGCTTGGTAACATGCTACATGTATCTAGAAAGCGAAAATGCTGAAAGTATGACTATGGGGAAGCTGCAAAACAGATTACCCTGATTTAAAATTTTTAAATTAAAATAGGGATATAAATTCATTCAGTGAGAGTCTATTTGGTGCCAGAGGGTTTGTGACAAGTGAGTGGGGGAGGAAACAGCAGGTCCTTAGATAAAGGCCACTTTCTTATCATTTTGCATAAGGACGTCTCTCCTGTGACTTTATTTCCAACTTATTCAGCTAAGACCAGGATCTCCAGTTGCCCTGTGCGCTCCCTCCTTCTGGTCCGTATTTGGGGTGACGGTGAAGGTCCTGCCTCACTTCCTTCCTCTGTAGCTTCCAGGAGACTGCAGGGTGGCAAAGCTCAGGGACTCCAGTATAGATTGTCTTGGACAGGCACAGATTTGGGGAGTTCTCAACTAATGCTAAGTTCTTTAAAGTAATTGTAAAGCCATTGCAGAGATGCCCAGATTTTTAGATCTTACAAACAAGCCAAAAAGAAAGAAAGTTTTGAATGGAGGATTAAAAAATTGCTGGTAAAAAATTTTCCATGTAATGGCATTAAAATAAAGTCATTAATGATTAAACAACTGCCATCGCCTATCGCCATCAGTTCATAAAAGAAAGAACAATTTAGTACAAAAGGTAATTTTAGAATAACACTTCTTTTCAGGAAAAATATATTTTATACATGTTTTTTGTGTGTATATGTGTATATACACAAACACACACACGCACACACACACAATTTTCCTTTCTAATCTTCCATTTCATCATGGAACAGGGAAAAGTTTGTATTGAACTATTACCTGTCTGTGACCAGCTTTTGTGGACGGTGTGGAACTTTGCCCCTGAATTTTAAATGTCCTATGTGATTTAAAGAGCGCCTCTTCTCTGTTATTTTTTCAACGTTAAGACTCAGCCTCCTCCCACTGCTGCATAAGGATGGATGAATCATAAGAGTGGCCCTCCAGGGTTATAGGACTTATTGCCTGCTGGCCTCTGCTTGCTGTGGAATGCATGTGGGAGTATCAGACCTCCGAGACTTTTGAGGACACACAGGACCTAGAGGGACTGCCTGGCGAATCCTCCCTGTTTGGTGCAGACCCATGCGTCAATCATCCCTGATGGGGGCGGAAGGATTTCCAAGCATCCAGGGGCATCGCATTCCAATGCTCAGGAAAGCTCACTCTCAAAAAGGAAACGGAGAAATTTAGAGCCGGAATGGGCCTAAAATCACATAGTCGACTTTCCCCCTGTTGCAAAGTCATTAATTCACCTGAAAGAGGCAAAGAACGAGCAGAGACTCACTAAAAGTGCCTCTGGAGAGTCTGACACTACTCCGTATGCTCCACTTAGCTCGGCACTGCTGCCCGGAACTGGGTCGCGCCTCTCAGATGGCGGGTGGGCTGGGCTGGGGACTCCTGACACGCATCTCACACCTAACCCCAACCCCTGAGAGGCACCCTTAACCTGCTGGTACCCCTGTGAGTTGAAGAAAGGCCAATAGCAGAGGCCTTTAAGAGTCGTTACCTGCTGGGCTGGGAGCTATCTATTATTTTATCTCCTAAGCGTTCTCTTAGCCATGCTCGATTTTTTTTTTTTATCCTTTCTTTAAAGGCTGTATTTTACAAATATTTACTTGTTTGATTTTTTTTTTCATATTTAGTTTCCTTTTCACAAGTGTTGTTCCAAATGGGCCACGGTATCCTAATGTCCAATTGACATTGACCGTTTATCCAATTTTTGTGTCTCCCATTCTGTACGTTTCGAGAGTCTGTACACTGCGTACCTTTGTTCAGATTTGTATTCGCTGTGTATCCTTTACTTTGCCTTGTTTTGTCTTCCTAACCTTTGAATTAGTTGTTCATTTCAACTGTTTAACTCTGTTTGTCTTTGATGATGTCTCTGAAGTGAGCTGAATGGCAGCGGAGCTGAATGGCAGCCGCCCCAAAACGTCCACATCCTAAACCCCAGAACATGCGAATGTTAATTTATATATATGTTTACCTTAATATATTACTTTAAATACATATATAAAAATATATAATTTTTTTTTACTTCGCGCATATATTGTTATTTTGAGATAGGGAGCTCATCCTGAATTATTCTAAGGGGCCCTAAATCCAATAACAAGTGTCCTTATAAGAGACATCCATGGGAAAGACGCACAGAGAAGGTGCTGTGAAGATGGAGTGATGAGGCCACAGGCCAGGAAATGCTGACAGTACCAGAAGCTGAAAGAGGCAAGGACGGACTGTCACTTAAAGCCTCTAGGGAGTGTGGCCCCGCCAACACCTTGGTTTTGAAGGTTTCCAGAATGGGGAGAGAATAAATTTTTGTTGTTTTAAGCCACCGAATTCGTGGTAATTTGTTGAAGTAGCCACAGGAAACTAATATAGTCTTTAATATTCTAAGACTACGCTTAACACTTTTCCTATACAGTGCTTCATTCAGCTATATACAATCATTACGCCCGCATTTAACTCTATTTCCCAGCTGTCAATATTTTACTGCACCTTTTAGGTCTCTGATCTCAGTCGTTTTGTGTATTCTAATCGTGGTCTCTCATCTGTCCATTTCCGGGCTGTTCTAGAATTGAAGGCTTCTGTGTCTCTACTAATCAACGGAAGATAAATGGTCTTTTTTTCTAATGTGTAGATTTTGCAGCAAAAGCCTGGAAAACTTGCAGAATCGAACAGTTTGACGTCTTCCAGGGAAATATGTGTCATGGGAAGGCGCTCTAGGGCAATTACACAGATTGTACTTCATAGCATTTAGTGTGTAATTTGGAGCTAGACTCCCTGGGTTGGAACCCAGTTTTACCAATTAATTGTGGACAAGTTATATTTCTTCCCTGAGCCTTGATTTCCTCATCTGTAAAATGGGTCCATTGACTCTACCAAGTCACATAGGGTTGTTTGGTGAAGGTGAAGGAGGTAATGTGTGTATCAGGTTCTTAGAACAGCACAGGGAGCATGTTGAACTCCACAGAAGTGCCAACTATTGTTCACGTGTTTATACCTTAAACCTCCAGTCAGTGCGAAAGCACTTTCAAAATATCGAGGGGTTAAATAGTGAGGTTATTAATAATTTAATAATCGTAAATTGTTTGCTTAGAGAATCAAGAAAGTGGGGTTCCAAGCAGAATTATATACACTTATATAGGAGTGAACAAGGAACGATGTACCCTCAGAGCTAGTATTAATTATCCTACTATTGATAGCTGTATTCAGCAGGCGGTGCAATGACAAACGCCCTCTTTTATTAAACCAGCCACCTCTGTCTCTTTTCTTGGTCCTTTGCAGTATTTCTCAAATTTATTCCATCATTTAATAGAGAACTCTCATCTAGCTCATTAATGCTTCATGCCTGCGCCATCGTAAATATTCA
Organism: Pteropus medius; assembly: GCF_902729225.1. NCBI lineage: Eukaryota > Metazoa > Chordata > Mammalia > Chiroptera > Pteropodidae > Pteropus > Pteropus medius. The sequence goes on along the minus strand of NW_024351073.1, from coordinate 15,975,433 downwards.
TGGAACCCTACCTCATATGTCTAACAAGTCTTTTCCGTCCGGGAGAATTTTGGGCATGGCATTCAGCAGTCCCCAAACCTTCTGACATTCCCATTACCTACAGCAGTGGCCTCAAAGCTCTTTTGATCCTGCATGCAATCAATATTATACTAGGTGTACAACACAGTGATTAGACATTCATATAACTTACAAAGTGATCACCCCATAAGTCTAGTACCTACCTGACACCATATATAGTTATTACAATAATATTGACTCTAGTCCCTATTATATGCTTGTGTCTTATCTCCCCAACTAGATTGCTTTCTCCTTGATGATGAGCCTGCGCTTTATCATTCCTTAATTAAAAAAAAATTAATATGTGCACACAATTTAAAACATTATCGATACAAAAAGGCTTATAATAAAAAACTCTGCTACTCACTCTTCCTCATCTTTCTTTCCACCTTCCTGACAGACCTTCCCTTCCAATTATTAGTTGGTTCTCCTGATCATTTCCTCCAAATTTTACTGCTCATTCTTTAGTCCTTGAATCGTTGCTTGCAGACATCATCTACTGAGTTTCCGCTAAGGGTTATAGGAATAGGGTGTTCTGACAGCTCTTCCTCCCAACTTCTCCTGTCTCCTTCCATCCTTGCATTTTCTTAGTATATTGCAATTTTTTGTTCAGTTATTAGTCAGTATTTGCGTTATTATGACCGCTATTTAAATACGGTCTAACACTGAGACAACTAGAGTAGATGAGCTCATTTCTTTTTACGAACTTTTGTTTTTCTGAAGTTGCCACATTTTCTCACTTGTTTTATTGACTCTGAAGCTATCAGTACATTTTATTTCTAAATGTTCTCATGACACTATACAGAGTTCGTCAGTATTATTTTCCAGTTTCTCGAATGCACCACATAATCTTCTGGTTCAGGTTTTGCTGGGAGACCTTCGCCCACAGACATCCTTCACTTGCTCTAACCAGGACCAGCTGTTGTCTGAATTGGTGGCGCTGTGATCTTGTGACTTCCCTTTGATGTTCTCCTGTGTCGGACATCCAGATTTTTGGATCCTGTGTTCTGCTCCTCCTTGGTTTTAACTCTCATTCTGATGACTTTGAAATCTGAAAATGTCTATTCTAACCTCACTTTTGGTGCAGAGATTAACTGGGTATAAAATCTTAGATTAAGAACGTATTTCCTTTAGAACTTTAAAAGTTTTATCCTCTTCTAGCATTTCTGTGCCTATTTCTCATTCCATTTGTATGTTTCTTCTCTGGAAGATTCTCACATCTTCTCTGTATCTCTGGTTATTTTGAAATGTTGTGATCTTTTCATTCATTGCGCCAGGCACTCAGTGTACCTTTTCAATTTGGAGATTTGGGATCCTCGGTTCTGGGGAAAATGTTCTAGTTTCTTCCCTTCTGTTCTCTTTCTGGAATTCCAGAGATTTCGGACCTCTCGTTTTGGACCGCTGCCTTTCCTTTTCTCTCCCATTTTCTCTCTTTTTGATATTTTTGTTTTACTTTCCAGGATTTACCCCATACTGTAACACTCTACTGAAATTTTCATCTTAGTTATCCTATTTTTAATTCTCAAGGAATCTCTCTTGCTCTTGATGCTTGTTTCATATCTATCTTCCTATTTTTATTTTATGAATAAAATCCCCATAGTCTGAGGGTGTACACACACACACACACACACACACACACACACACACACACACTCATTTCCTGCACCATCTTTTTCTTCTGGAGTCCTTCCTAACAGTCTCCTTATAGTTGTGTTGCAAGTTTTCTTAATTACTCAATAATCCTCCATTATCCTTTTATAATTGAGACTTAGATACTTGAAAGCAATTTGCAAGCTCTCTCTGTGTGAGCAGAGCAGTGGACAAATGGGCTTCACAATAGGTGCCACACTAAAATTTGGCTTGGAGGCCAACTGGCCTGTTCATTAGGGGCCTGTTTCTCCAGAGAAGCCCGCAGTCTTTTGTGATTGTGGGGCGGATATTCCTCGCTGTGACTTTTTGGCGTCAGGTTCCTGGCGTCATCATTCGGCTGACCTTCAGCTAACTCCCTGATTTTCCAGTCTGTGTCTCCCCCTCTCTGTGCTCATCAGAAGCAGACTGGCGCCTCCCAGAGTCGGTTTCTGGAGGGCCCATTTCCAGCCAATGGTGGGGGGCAGGGAGTATGGAGGCGGTTGCCTCTGTTGAATGACTAGGTGAGAATCTGGGGGTGCATCTATTCTACAAAGACACTTTCTTTTTAAAAATTATTTTATATTAGTTTCAGGAATACAGTACAATGGTTAGACGTTTATATAATTTATATCGCGATGCCCTGATTACTCTGGCACTACACACAGACATTACAATAGTACTGGCTGTACACTCCATGCTGTATTCCACATCCGCATGACTATTTTGTGACTGCTAATTTCTACTTTTTCATCCCTTCACCTTTTTCACCAAACCCCCAACCCCCTGCCCTCTGGCAATTGCCACTTTGTTCTCTCTGTGAGTCTGTTTTCGTTCAGTTTGTTTGTTTCTTTTCAGAAACTTTTGACCGATCTGCCCCTCTGCCTCTAAGTCCTGGATGGATATTCGAAGGTTCTGCAGGGCAAACTAGCTTTCAAGCCCTCCTGGGAAAGAATTACAGTTTAAAAGCACTTTCTTTTTTATTAAAGGGGCCAATCAAAGAAATATCGTTGTGAATTTTCTGATGGGGTGAAATTCATGACGCTCGGTCTAGGTTGAAAGAATCAGCAGGAACTACAGGTCAGAATCTATGTCACTCAGGAAGTTGGCTGGTAGCAGGCAAATATTTAAAACTATACTGAGAACACTAACTTGTCACCAGTTTCAAAGGCAGTTTATGTTCTTTGGGACATTAGAATGCATTCTTGCTGAAACAATAATTCAAATTTGGCACCAAATAGATTTTGCTTTGTTACTGTACCCGAGGAGCGAACACTTTCTTTTCCTTGGTGCCAAGAATTCATTATCGTAAGTTAGTGAATTAAAATTATTTAATGGAATGGAATACAAAAATTAGAATATTTTAGGTGAAGTAATTTATTTTCATTGATTGTATTTGGCAGTCAAAGAACTGTGCATCTTCTGAATAAAAGAGGCTGCAGGAGCAGAGTAGCGGCATCAGGAAATTAACTCTATTCAATAAATATTCTTTAGTATGTGATGGCAGTTAATCATCCACATTTTCCATCGCTTTCCATGTAGAAGATATCTTAGCCTCTATCGGACTCTAAATCTCATTTAAAACTCTTACCGATGCCAAGCCTTGTAATGCAAATTAGAAAAAGCCTAATTTTTGTCATGAATACATATGGCAGGTAACATGAATGAATGAATAATGATCAATGACATTAATAACCTCACATTTTCCATTGTTTAATATATACCATCCATGCAGCGGAGTATTTTTGGTATTAGTTCATTTATTTTCACAACCACCATATGAGATATCATGTCAAACAACTTAAGACTGGGTAAATTAGGCTGCAATAAAAAATAGTGCCCAGATCTCAGAGGCTAATGACAACACAGGTTTATGTCTCACCCATATGACATGTCCATCATGGGGCTGCATAACTGGAGACCTAGAAGGTAGACCAAGACCTGGGTGGACATTGCGAGTCTCAGGTGAAGGGTTACAAGATGGCAAACCATGAGCTGGTTCTGAAAACTTCTGCTCAAAAGTGACACATGGCCAAAACAAGTCACACGGTCACTCCTGACCTCAATGAGTCAGGGAACTTTTATTCCATTTCATGGAGGGGCATCTCAGATCATGTGATCAGCTTGTTACCAGTGGTGGGGAAGTACCCTTCCCCAGGGGGGGCAAAAGATGTTTTGAATAATGCAGTCTACCACAGACAAAACAGAAACAGCGACACACACACACACACACAAACCACGGTGTGCAGAAATGTTAGAATCAAACTCTGTACGCCATTTTTTTTTAAATCTATAGTTATTATTCCAAGGGTTACGCAGTTGAAAAAGAAACATAAAACATTACGATACTATGAGGAATAACACCAAGAGATTGCCTTACAAAAGGGCCAATCTAGTGTTACTTATGCAAATGAATTCAGGTTTTAAAAGCTAGATTTCTGACAGCCCAGGTGGTCTCAAAGAAGAGCCTGCTTCACTTTGGGGATTCTCCAGTGTTTCATATTCATTGTGTGACTCTGAAATTTTCCAAATGTGAGAAATAGCTGAGATGCACGAAGTGTGATTGTTTTAAGGGGAGAGAATTTGAAGAGGAAATAATTTCACATCATCAGAAGCATATCTTAAACTCATGGGTACCTATCCAATCTTTACATTTTATTTCCTTTCTTGTGGTTGCATAGCCTTGTATGTCACAAGACAAGTAGGTGTATACACACTCCAAGGCTATAATCTGTCTTCAAGTTTATTAGAATCTTCATTAAAAAGTCACCACTTTTCTGGGCTTAACATTTATTGCACTATAGAAATGAGCCAACCAGGTGACAGTTTTCTTGAACGAGCCTACCACCTAGTGGTTATTTGGAAAACCAGACTTGGCAAAACTAGCACTTTGCTGTACTTTTTCCTTCAAAAATATTTTTGAGTGCCTAATGTGTACCAAGCACTGTTCTAGGTGCTGAGCTTACAACAGTGAGTAAAATGGGCAAGAATCCCTGGGGCTTACGTCTTATAGCATCAGGACCTGCGTGCATAAGTTAAAATTTGGAAATGTGGTCCATCGTCATGACCTGTTAGCCTAATATCCTACCTATATGTGTTCTCATCTTCTCCAAAGCTATATGCTTATGTGAGTGAAATATCCCCACTCCTCTAAAGGTCAGCTTTTCCTTCTTCCGTTCCCTGGATTCAAACACCTCTTGCCTTGTCAAGAGCTCCAGTACTTTGCATCTATGATGATGGTCTCTTTCTCCTACATTCTCACAGGCTTCCTCTCCCTTGCGTGTCCCCTTCTACATAGATAACAGATGTTTTGAATAATACAGTCTACCATAGACAAAACAAAATCAGTGATGGCTTTTGTTAAAAAAAAAAAAATCTTTCCTTCATCCTAAATTCTTTCTAGCTAATGCTGCATTTCCCTGCTTCCCATCACAATATAACTTCTCAAACGTTTTGTTTATCTCCCCCGTGCCTGCAAGAACTTCATCAGCCTTGTTTATTGCTGAATCCCCAAGCACTCAGAAATAGTTTCTGGCATGTAGCAGGTGCTCAATAAATATATTTAGTTTGCATATGAGTTCATAGTGCAATAATGGCAATGCCCACTCTGCCCTGGTCTGTAGGTAATCTGCTATTTGGAAAATAGAGGTGGAAAGGTCATTAAATTGAGAATCATGCTTAGCATTTGGGAAGATTTTGTAACCTTATGGATTCCCAGTTTGTAAAAGGAGGATTGGACTACACTGGCGGTGACATTTACGTATCATGTAAGGTATCTTGGAGTGAGCTCTCATTGGCAGTGGCATCTTGGGCATAATATCACAAAGAATTGTTTGGCTATGAAAAGAATGCTGTGACTAAATAATATATGTCACCTTGGGTGTGGGGGGCCGTGCTGGCCATGCATTCCTGGGACATTTGGTTTTCTCTTGCTCTCAGTGTGAACAGCAATTGAAAAAGGAAGAATCCCAAAACGTTTCCATTGCATTTTAGATTTGAACTAGACTTATCTTCTGTACAGTCTTCAACATTTAATGATACGGTGAGAGTTAAACTCAGACTCAAAATTATAATCTAAGATAAATAGAAATGGATTTGCATCTACTTATTTACCCAGAGTTCATCTGAAATCCTATGTCACGGAGGAAAAGTATTTTACTGTAGAACATTTTAAAATGTTCCTTTCAGGAAAATGTTCTGCACTAAGGCTGGTATTTATTATGCTCGATATTTTATTTCCCTCAGAAATGTGTGATTTTTCCTTCTTTTCTGGTTGGCCGATCCCACTTGTTCTCTTTCCCCTTATTTTGCTTCTCCATGAGGAGATAATTCTAGACGAGACTGACAAATATTTCAAGCTAGATTTCAATTACTGAGAGAATAAGTGTGAAATTAATGAGGTTAAAATAAAATAAACCTCAGAGGAAAGCGTAAGCCCTTTTTAATGGAAATCAGGATCAAATGAAAATTTTCATCACCTTATGTGCCAGACAGTCACAAATGTCTTGAGTGGATGAAAAAACATCTGTGTGAATTTGAAGATTTAAAAGAATGTAGTTTACCTTAGCGGAAAAAACAAAGATAGTGATTAACAATTTTAGCAAGAGGAAATTATTATATTAATGGTCTAGATCACGGGTAGGCAAACTGCAGCTCTTGTGTCGTTGCTGACCTGCTATGTGTTTTTGTTAATAAAGCTCCATTGGAAGGCAGCCGTGTCTATTTGTTTTCATGTTGTCTATGGCTGCTTTCTGAGACACTGGCAAAGTCTGCCAGCGGCTGACAGAAACCGACAGTATCACTATTTGGACCCTTCTAAGTGATAAGCTCCTCCATTAGAGTGTATGTTTTCGAAGGCATGGACTCTACGCTTAATCTTAATTTTGAATTTCTCTTTAAAAAAGTATCACTACCTTCAAAATAATCAGTTAAAAACATCTTCTCAAATGCTATATGCTTTTGTGAGTGAAATGTCCCCGCTCCTATAAAGTTCAGCTCTTCCCTGGTCTGTAGAGTGTAAAAATTGATTTATGCAGTGGATGGTATTTTTAAACATTTCTATCAGTAGTTACATGGGTCGATTAGGGCAGCCCTGTTTTTCTCAGCCCTTGGAGGAAGGCTTGTGTCCCCTGCTTCTCCTCTCCAGCAGGTTCTTCGGCGTGCCCCACCCTGGAAGGGCGCTCTGCTCAGCTGACATTAGGCCCAGCAACTTTCCTCCTGGAGCGCGTTCCCAGGAGCCATGTAAGGCACCTGTGAGCCCGTCCAGCTGGTTGATAGAGAGCACCCACCCTTGGAAGTCTTCCTGGCTCAGGACGCCTCTTCCACCCACGGTGCTTCCGGCCTCTGGGGCTTCTAGTCAGCAATGAGCAGACCCCCTGAGCCGATTTTAAGTAGCTGTCAGGAAGATGTGGGGTAGCCATTGCCAGACTCCACGGCACTCTGGTAGGCAGAAATGGGGGACCCCCTTCACCAGAACACAATGTAAGTTTCAAAGAAGAAGAAAAACTTAACATACAAATATTTCTTATTATTTTTCTGTCAACACATCCTTGAGAAGTCAATTTCTTTTTGCACTGCAGTATTTGTTTAAAGTGCACACCAAAATGTCTGGCATTTAGTGAGAGAAGCTAAGGGAGAGAGAGGAACTGCTTGATGGCCATCCTGAAGTCCCCTGGGAGTCTGGAGTCGCCAGGATGAAAACTTCTGCTTGAGACTCCAAGCTGGTGGGGTGGACATGTATTTTAAACAGATCTTGCTTGCCTAAATCCAAGGAGGCTTCTTGCTTCTTTCCTCCACTCTTCATTCGTGGAGAATCTTTGTATGTGCTCCAACACAGAGTCGCCTGTCTGGACCACATTATTTTTACCTTTTTATAAAAATGCATTAGCAGAATTATAATATGATGGTTTCTGCACTTTGCAGGTTCATATAATAAATGAGAAAAACTATATGTTCAGTAAAAATCATGATTGAGAATTGCCCTTTATAGAATTCAGTACCTTTTATATAAAGAAATACAGCAACATATTCCTCTTAAAGTTGATTACTAAGATTTGTCCCTCTCGACATATTAGAAATATTTGCTTTTTATTAGAAAAGTTAGTAAAAGTGTCCGTAACATTTTTTTTTTCTCTCTTGGCTGCCAGGAAGCTTAGAACTAAATTCCTTGTATAAACATCGTGACGTGCTTCAGGTTGTCCCTTACAGTTGTCTGTGTCCTCCCATCCTCCCCGATTCAGTACTTAACTCTTATATTACCTCATCCTTAATGATCCTGTTGGTGGTGCTTCAAAATCACGTTCTCTAGGATACAGTTTCTGAGTGTGTTTGATGAGCTGGCTAAGGGCTTTAAAATACATTTTCTTATATAATCCTCCAAACGACCCAGTGAAGTTGACATTTCCCCATTTTCCAGATGAAAAAGACTAAGGCTGAAAGATAGGAGGAATTGCGCTTAAACTCAAAAAGCTAGAAAGTAGAGGCAAAGTCAGGATATGAAATCACCGCTACCTAAAAGTCAAGCTTGTAAACTCGACCACCGAGATGCACTGTCTCCCTTCATCTGATTCCGGTAGAGCTCGACAGAAATCAAAGAGAACCGCTCCGTGAGAATGGAATGAATTTTCTTGGACGAAACCTAAACAGTGAATCGATATTGTAAAAAACAAAGTCTAATTAAATACACGCAACTCAAAACCATTTTGTACCTATGGAAGGTTGTGAAATGTATACTGCTGTTAAAGCTCTTGGGACACAGGTTCTCTTAAATTCTTTTGGTTAGACAGAATTTTTAAACCTCATTGGAGGGCAAAAGCCATACCAATCAGCACTGTGATGATTGATGGATCCCATTACTAGGAACTTAAACTGAGGAAATATTTTACAAGATGAAAACTGTGTGTTTAAAGCTGTTACAGCAGCATTATTAGAAGTAAAAAACGGATCGGGTGATAATTGGCCTTCACCAGAAGATAAAATGCGTAAGTGGTTTTGATTTGGCAGCAAGGTTGTGTACTGGAAGTTCATTCAGATGAACTGAGAAAGACACGAAAACCAATGTGATACATAAAAAAACAACTTTACATTGGTTATGGGTCCACCGATGCCAAAAGGAAGTTCAGGTACGGATCTAGCTATAGGGGAGTCTAGCTATAGGCTAAAATCTTCTTGTTCCTGCAATCGACTCAAAAGCCAGGGGTGTGGGGAGGTCCTCTGCATTTAGAAGTGGACTGCCGTGGGGCACCCTGGAGACCTGGGGCAGAAGCCAAAAGGGGTGCCAGGGCCGGAGCCACAGTCTTCATCCAAACTGAGCCATTGATTTAAAGATGAAGAAGCAGGAAGATGCAAGAAGCAGGGGTGCAGAGTTGAAGCAGGGGTGCAGAGCTCAAACACAGTGCACGGAAGGCTGATGAGAAGGCAGTCTCCAAGCAGAGATCGCTCAGCCCCAACAGGTCTCCTGGCCAACGCGCACAATTATATATTCTTCCCAAGGTCATGAATGGTCACTACAAAAACATTCCTCCAACGTGGAACTTTATCACGTGGTGTGAGAAAGCCGAGCAGCCCTCTACCTCACCTCTGAAATGACGCCGGTTCTCAGTGAGAGCTGCTGGTGGCAGTTTGGTCTAAAATCCTGTAGACATTTTCCCATGCATTGCTTTAGAGCATAGTAGGCAATACCACACATACGGTTCAGCTGCTTGATGTAGGCACTTAAGAAGTTGTTTTTGACATCTTTCCTTCTGTTTGATTTTGAGCAAGTGAATCTTTTAATGACAATGAAATTGCCTTTTTTGTCTTTGTTCCAAGTCTACCAGGAACACAGATTCTTTAAGATGAGAATTGTGATTTTCTCATTGTGTCAGATACCCTGGCCCATCACTGTGATAGGCTATCTCATTTTTATAGACAGCATTCTGTTCCCATTAAAACTACTGACATAACAGCTTTGTTTTTTGTTTTTTGTTTTTACACATCCTCGGCTGTTTATGCCAACTTTTTCCTTAATACATTTTAAAGTCTAGCTCTGCCATGTCTTACTATCTAATTTTTTTTTTTTTGGTTTGGAGAGAAATCATTCTTTCTGATGTTGGGTTGAGTTGATCTCAGTAGGAGATTCCTGGGCTTGCGACGCAATTGGGTTATGGCATCTGTTGGCAAGTCTTACGTAGTCTCTCCAAAGAGCAGAATTAGGTAGATGTTGGAATTCGGACAGCATTTGCACCTGGAGAAGTAGGGAAAATGACATGCCTTAACTTGTAGCAAAAATGTGCATTCTCTGCATTCTGGTTGACGACTTGCTTGTGCACTTACCAATCTATTTTGGGCACCATTCCTTGCATTGGAGTAAAAACATTTAAACTACCAGTAGGGGCTGATATAGAGTAGGAGCACGTGGCGACAAGGAATGGCATGGGACTTAAGGCTTGTGTTGTCTAATACTCGAACCTCTACAGTCTTATTTATTCAGAAGTAGAACCACGTGAATAATTGTTCTAAAGCATTCTTTATGCCATTGTAAGTAAACTTGTTCTGTGAAGGATTTAATGGGTGATTATGGAGGAAGGGCAGCCAAAGAATTAAGGAGTATTTTCCCAAGTAGAGATCCCTCTGTTTTAATCCCCCGCCCCACCCCGTGTCTGTAGAAACAGGTAAGCACTGCCTAGAAAAAGCCCTTGCTTGTTTAGTGGGGCAAACACTCTTCAATCATTAGTTTTGAGTGTTATCCTAATAGAAAAAGTCGATGAATAGGAAAATTACTTTGAGAATGAAAGTCTAGGTGGGGGAAATTCCGGGCTGTGACAGAAAGAAAGGAGTTGGCAATGAGCGCTCTTCATGTAGAATATAAGATTTTTTTTTTTTATCCACCTTTTATCTTGAGCAAAAAGTTCCTAGCACAGCGTCAAGGCCTGGCCGCTCCTTCCGTTTCAAGCGCGCCGCTTCCCGGTCAACACGTGTTCGCTCAGGTTTCCCAGCTCTTCATTTACAGTACATAAGAGGAAAGCGAAATAGGGAAATGAACTTCAACTGTTCTCCTGCAGTTACTCAGCGTGCAGCGTCAGAGTGGAACTCAAAATCCCCCACGTTATTCTTCAGCATTGCTCTTGAGGTGACCGCCTCGATGGGTGCCACAGTCAAGGAAGGGGTCAGGGGAAGGCTTGGGGTTCACTTGCCGGCCCCTGCTCAAAGGAGCAGCTCCGCTAAAGCCTTGTACCTCCAAACCTCTGCCTGCTAAAGACACCCCGAACCCCAGCAAGGGGCGGTTCCCTTGGAGCATGTGTTCTTACCAAAAAATCAGGCCGTGTCCAGCTTCGTGCTCTTTCAAACCGAGGTTTCTCAACCTCATCACTACTGACACTTTGGACTGAATAATCGCCCGTCGTGGGGCTGTTCTGTGCGCATCGCAAGATGGTTAGCAGCAACTCTGATCTTTGCTCGCTAGATGCCAGTAGTAATATTCTCCCTTGGACTCCCCCCAAATGCTTCCAAGGTAGCCGGTGTCTTCTGGGGAGCAAAAGAGCCCCTGTTGGAGAGCTGCTGATTGAAATAGAGGAAGTCCTTTCACTTGGCTGTGTGAAGGGGGAGTTTGTAACAGTGGGGGTGGGGATGGGGGGAGGGAGTGTAGGAAGAGAGAAAGATGGAGTAAATACTATGCAGATTTCAATATTTTCCTTTGATTAAAAAATCATAAATGGTCTTAAGGGGAAAAAAAGCTATACTTTCTTATATAATATTGGCCGTCTGGGCTTGAATTTGCAATGTGTAGATGAGATCTTGTGAAGAAATTACAGCCATTAGGTCCTCCAGCCAATACTTGCCAGCAGAGCTGAATTTATCAAGTTTCCTATGTGGATCTTTGAGGGTTTGGGTTAATTTAGTGTCCTTGCATAGAAGTTAGTAAAAAAGATGTCAAGTAAAGGTGGCTGGGTTAACACAGGTGACAGGGCCGTCTTCATGCTTTAGCTTCATTCATGGAATTTTAATCCTCTTTTAACTATTTAGGAGGAAAGGAGGGGAAACTGGAAGACGCCAGACCTTGGTGGTTGATACGGGAGGTACGGAGAGGGGAACGAGGTTTGGAGGTGAGATTTGGAGGTCTATATAAATATTGTAGACCCTTCGATTGACACAACAGATATGATTTGAAAAGGTGAACACACACTGAAGTTTTGTACACTGAGTACTAATTTAGGTGATGATGAGTTCATTATATAGCGAGCAATTCTATGACAAATATTTTAGCAAAAATCAGTAGTCACTGAATATTTTATCCTTTTGATAAATGTTTTCATAATGCAGACTATGACTGACTCGCTGACACAAATTATACAAGCAATTGAAAATGACAATGGAATTCATTTTACAACCCAGGAAGTGCCACTTTGTTTATTAAAAATATATTTCATTTGGGGGGTAAAACAGTTTTTATTTTCATGAGTATAATGTTGAAGGGTAATTAAATTTGTCAAAAATCGCACCTTTAACAAATGCTCCCAAGTCCATTTGTTTATAATCTAAACAGTGAGTGACACCCACAACAGTTAATGTTAACAATTTTTTAAACTCCACAGCTTCAAATGTTTATTCATTAATTCCCTAAGAGTGTGTTTCAAAATATTTTTCTAGAGCACACGCCTTAAAAACTTAAGATGTTAGATGGATGACTAAAAACATTACCAAATTGTACTTTACATACTAATGTACTGAGATATAACATTTTGGCTACCATTTGATATGTGTCTATAAATTCTAGAAAAGCTTTCATTCTTCGGGTTAATAGCACTGTCAGCTAGTTACATCATTATTTAATTAAAGAAGAATGTCTCAAAAAAAATCTTTTTAGAGAACAACTAAATCTCATGGAAGACAAAATTGAGGAGATCTGCAGTCTCATTGGTGTTAGCGTTTGCCTCCTGTTTCTATGGTAACCCGTGATCTGTATTCCAATCACACCTTTGAAGGCCTTGTTTTCTCTACCAGGAAAATTTAGCCAGAAGCACTGAAGGTACTGAACATTAATTTTTATGATGTCTTTTTTTTAAATGGAAAAAGAGAAAACAGAACATACCATCCAGAGCTTTATCATGCAAACACAATAGGGTCATATATTTATAATTTTAAGATGATTCACATGCCTGGAAGATCATAGGACTGAAAACTGAATACGAAATAAAATAACTACTTTGAAGCCCTAAGAAATAGATTCAATTGCAAATGTTTATCTAATTTGATAGGGTAAAAACTTAGAGACTTGCTCACAATGGTTTAAAATTTTATAGCCCAGTGGTTTTCAACCTGGAGTGATTTTTGCCTCCCAGGGGACGTTTGGCAATGTCTGGAGACATTTTTGGTTGTCGCAACTGGTGGAATGTGTGTGGCGGTGGTGCGTGTGTATATGTGTGTGCGTATGAGTGTGTTACTGGTTACAAGTGGGTAGAGGCCAGCAATGATGCCAAACATCCCACAGTGCGCAGGGCAGCACCCACTGCCAACAAAATTATCAGCCCCAAACAGGAGGTTGAGAAACCTTGTGTCTATCCTCATAGATGGTGGGCTGGAATGAGGGGCACATATTGAACATAATAAATTATCAAATACATATTTATGTTCAAATAAATGAAATGTTTTGGAGGCAATTTGCTTCTCCGCTCTTGTGCCACATTTACTTGTTATGTCATTTAAATGACTGAAAGAGAAAAGAAAAAAAATGAAAAGACAAACTTTCTTCTTATAGCCCTCTGGTTACAATGTGTCTAACTTGGTGCGGCGGTCTGTCAACTGCAAATTTCCGTTCAGTTGGGTACACAAGTGTTTCCACTGCAAAATCTCTGACCTAGCACTGGGTTGACACTGCCACCCCGCTTAATTTAAATGTAGTTAAGTTCGGATAACTTCCACTCGTTAATTGAAAATAGACTTACCTTTCCCCAGTTGAATGTGGATGCACTTGCCTTTGGCGACTTCCTCCCTATATATGATTACATTCTGTCACCCGGAATTTGGAAGACAATTCTGCCCTAGTCATACAGACGCCCAAATCAGGAGAGCAGATCCACCCAAGAGGAAAACCTGCAACCCAATCGTTTTTTCTTTGCTGGGATGTAGGCAAGCATGAAAGCCATCAAAACACAGCCAGAGGGCGCCAAAATGCCGCAAATGAAAGTTCCAAAGGTTCAGACGGGTTTTGTGGGAAGGTAAAATGGGCTTTTGTCTAATGAAAGAGTTATCGTTGTAAGCGATGTCATGTTGTGCTATCTTTTGCATTTGCTTCTTGCCGACAGATAAGCAAGGTGAGCATACCTCCCGACCCTGGCGGTTATTTTGTGTCCCGGTGTTAAACAAAGTGGCAGCCCCTGGGACTCCGCGACACATCGCAGTTGGCCCCGGCTTTGGCTTGTGCGCTTCTGTGGGTCGCCTCCGCTGACCCAGTCTTCCCGAGAACTGGTGGCTTCCATTAAAGCACAGACATAAAAAAAAAAAAAAAAAAACCAACAAAAAAGAAAAAAAGAAAAAAGGAAACACACACAAAAAACCCCGACAGCTCCTTTCCTCGGGCTCTCGTCTTCCCTCCTTTCTCTCCCAAGTCCCGAGCATCCTCGCAGGGCGACGCCGCCCGCCTCGCCAGCTGGACCTTAGCGGTGGCGCTTGTCGGAAGTCGCCGCCCGCAAATGTGCACCTCGTCCGCGGGGCGCCTCCCAGACGTGCCTGCTGTTGGAGGTCACTCTCAATCCCGCGGACATCCGTCCTGATGGGCTGAGGGGGAGTCACCGGGTCACCCCCAACCTTACTGCCAGAGGGGGTATAGGAATCTCAGCCGACGTCGAGAGCATTCGGGATTGGGGTGCTGAGAAGGGTAGCAGGTGGCAGGGGGCGTCATTCATCACCTCGAATCAGCCCCTTAAGTCTGAGCTCAAGCTCGAGCCCTTCTTATCCAACCCTTCCAAAGGGGAAAGAAGGGGGGCCAGAGAGAGAGGAGAGAGACCATTGGGACAAAAGGGCGGGGGGACTCAAACCGAGTGGCCTCAGGATGAGACGGACGGAGGAGGCTAAAACGGGGGAGGAGCTGAGGGAGGAGGAGGGAGGCGGAAGGGGCCAGGGGATGGGAGGGGCGGGAGGGGCAGGGGGAGGAGGAGGCGGCAGGGTCAGAGGAGGAGGTGGGCAGGGCACGCGGCGGGGGAGGGCGCTGGGCAGGAAGGGGAGGGGGAGCGCGAGCGCCAGAAAGCGGCGGCGGCGGCGGCGGCGGCGGCAGTAGCGGCAGCGGCGACGGCGGCGGCGGCAGCGCTCCAACTCGCTCCTCGCTCCGGGCTCCGCCGTCGAGCCGGAGAGAGCCTCGGTTAGCGGCCAGACACCAGGCCGGACGACGCCAGCGACCCGGGCCCCTCGGCGACACCGCGGTCACCCAGGGGCGGCGCAGGCACCCAGAGCCGGTAAGAAGGCGCGGAGCAGCGGCGCCGGCAGCCCCGGGGGCCTCGGTTCACCCGCTGAACAGCGCCCCGCTCCCCAGGCCCTTCCTTCTCTCTGCGCGGCAGCCCGATGGGGGTGGGCGGGTGGCGGTGCGGGGCCCGATTAGACGGCGCAGGGCGTGGGGTCCCTCCACGAGGGCTCCATCGCACTTCGGGGATCTGGGGTGATGGGGGGCCCCCGAGGTGGGTGGCTTCAGCTACTCGCAGGGTGGGAAGGATCGAGGGGCGTCAGTCTGATAAACCGAGTTTTTTGGGGGGTGGTTGAGGAAATTGCCGAAGGAGAAACCCTTGAAGCGCACTGAGTCCCGAAGAGACAGTTTCGTGGGGCCCAAGGGAGTGTTACCTGTCATCCGGACCTTCCTCTGCCGGCAAGAAGGCGCTGGGTGCGAGGGCGCAGCAGCCAAAGATGGAGGGTGAGGGTGGGGTGGGGCGGGAGTAAGGGGAGAAGGAACATGGGGAATCTGGTCTGATCAGAGGAAGGAGGTGGCCTTTTGGTTTAGCAAATGTGTTTCCTTGGCTCGTGGGACTCTTGGCTCGGGGTGGCCAAGGAATGCGAGGTTCACACGACAACGTGCCTCCAGAAGCACATCTGATCTGAGCTGATCCACAGCCTCGGCCTCGGACGTGGCTGAATCGCCTTCCCATTTACCCGTGGGCCACCTCTGAGCATTTTATTTTTTGGAGTCTTCGGTTCAGAGGATGCATTAGGAGCCTCCAACCGCGGCCCCCGCCCGGAGGGTGTGAGCTTGAACGTGACAGCGCGCGGCCCCTGACGGCCCAGCCCTTCTGTGATTTGGTTGGGGTTTAGCAGGTTTTGCCTTAAGCACTAACTCTGAAACCCGACGCTCGGTTCCAGTCCCCCCACTCCACCGCCCCAGCCCCGAAATGTAAATTTCAGAATCCCTGGATCCTATCATACACACAATGCGCGGCCGCAAACCGCATTCTTTTCATGAATATTCATCGAACGCCTGGCTGGGCTCCTTATCAGCTTTCCCGGAGATATTTCCGCCTTGAAAAGAACTCCGTGGACGGCCTGTGCTTGTGTAATTTTCACCCCGCCGAAATTAGCACGGCGCACACGGGTCCCTTTTTTAGTACCTTGAGCAGGGTTGACACACCTCGGTCTCCTGCGAGGCCAGTAGCACATGTATGGCGGGTTAAAATCAAACACTAGCTTCGAGGTGGTCTTCCTACTGTAGGGGTGTGGACCAGCACCCCCCTTTCCTCCCCCCCTGGGATTACAGCCAAGGCTAACAGATCCCCAGTACTGCGGGCAAAATGAATGAATCAGGACTGTAATTACCTATTCCTTTGTCTTGGCCTCGCGCATGCGCCGCAGAGCAGGGTGTGGAGGGCCCGGGCAGCCGGGTCTGATCTCTCTCCATCACCCACCCACCCACCCACCCACTCCTTTCCAAGGCCGAGGAACAAAGGCGTTTGCCCTAAATGTTGCGTGAAACCCTTGGGCGCAAATGACAGTTCCCTCCACTGCCCCCCCAACCACCCTCCGCCGTGTGTATGTTTCTTATTTATCAAGATGTCTCTCATCTTTTGCTTTCTTAGTGATTTCAATTGACAAAATAAGATTAGCTTTTACAATGAGAGAAAATTGTAAATTAAATATTACTGAACTGAACACTGTTATTTTCCTTTCTACTACTGTCCATTGTTCTTTTCCCTCTAACATATCGTACTGCAGTGATGGTAACCCTTAATTTTCATCTGTTAATTGTTCAACAGATTTTAGCTGTTGATCATTTGATTAAGGGACATAGGTCTCAAAACAGAGTATTGCCTTTAGTGTCACCACTTGGGAAAAAATTGAGACATCTTGGCGTTTATAGGAACAAGATGGCCTACAGAACCCAGAGCAGAGAAAATGGTTACGTTGTCAGGATCCTAACTCATTTTTCTCTCAATTCCTACCTCATTGTTTCATTAGGAATCCCAGCCAATTCCATGGAAATGGAAATCCACTCATGGGGGAGGAAGAAGGCAGTCTGGGGTTCCTGGGGGTGAATACGGTTAAGTTCATGACGCTTCCCTTTTGTGTGTGTGTGTGTGTGTGTGTGTGTGTACATATATATATATAAATACATTTATATACATATGTACATATAAATACGTTTATATACATGTGTATATAAAAATACATTTATATACATATATAATACATTTATCTTGGATGGCTGATTTTCTTTCCAATAATGTATTACCCAGGTTATGGCTTTTTAGATTTCTTTTTGGGCTACTTTGTTTTACCATCCAAAAAGGAGACGCTATCCATACAAAATAAGAGCTAAATATAATGTTTTTATAATGGTACATATATTTAAAATAATTTTATGCTTAAGTATTCTCAGTACACCCCAGTAGGACAACACGTGGCAGGAAAATGGAAATCATCTCTTTTGTTCCTTTTAATAAAAACGTGAACTTTTTACATCAAGTCATTTGATTAAGGGACATTGATGGGGTAGCTGCCTGTTACCCTCTCTTATTCCTTAGCATTGAGTGATTTATCATGGTTTAGGGGGCTATATGTAGTTTTTTCCTGTTTTCTTTTCCTGTAGGTTGTGTTTTTGAGGGAGAGCTGAGTTGGAATATAGACCAAATTCAATAACAAATATATACCAATTTACCCGAAATTCAGTGAGTCTCAGGTTTTTGAGCAAGATAATTTTTAAATGGAATTTAAAAAAAAAGGTGTTACCTTATTTTTTTAGCTAGCTAGTTTTTTGCCAAGCTTTAGCAGGTGGAGAAAGGGAGCTAACTGGGCCTTTTGAAAAAAATGCACCAATAGAGACTATGTAGACAGTGGCATTTTTGTCCTTAACTGGTGCTCACGCTTTCACTGTGGCATGTGTAAGAGGACCCTGTCTCCCCCGCCCCAGATCACTCTAATTAAAACATCCAATGGAAGAGCTCAGGTCAAAGGGCTTTGGTGCCCCATCCTCAGAAGCGTCTTTAGTCTTTATAATCTTCCTGGATTTACTAGAACAAACCATGTTATAGTGTAGGATGTGATTTGTTGTTTCTCTGTGTGTGTGTGTGTGTGTGTGTGTGTGTGTTTAAAATTCACATTAAGAACAATTTTAAATCATTTTCAGTCCATGGTCAAAATAAGTGGAATATGAAAAACTTAAACATTTGGAGAAGATTTGATCTCTGCGAAATAGATGTCTTTGTTTTTCATTTTAGTTTTATAAAAAAATTATAAAACCCCAAACCATTTTTAAAGCAATTAGGATGCTGTGTGTGTATGTGTGTGCGTATGTATACACATGCTATAAAATAAAACCTTATTAATGATATGAAAGTAAACTAGTTTTTATAGAATATTTTATAGTGCTTCATATTGGTCTTTGAAAAATAATAAATTTTAAATCTGTATGTAAAAGGGAGAGAGCCTAGCTAGTCTGCTAAGAAGCTCATTTTCAATTTCTACCAGTATACCCCTAAAACAAATGGGTTGCATTGAACATCTTAAGATGTTCATTTATAGGCTTAAAAACTCACATTAAGTACTACTGAACTTTAAAAGCTGTAATAACAATGCTTTCTAAATAAAGGATTTATAAAATTGTTTTGTCTTATTTTTGTGATATCTTATAAATTCTTGTTTTAAAAAATATCCAGAAAAAAAAAATAGCCTGTCAACCATTATTTGTCAAAAGCTATTGCTTCTGGTGTCTGATTGTGTACAAAGAAATGTTTTGGTTTGCTTAGGCTTTTGTTTTATATGTCGTTTTTTACCTACTCATTTTATACCTTTTTAATCAAAAGATTAACATCTTGGTGATTGTCTTAGCTGGTAAACTAAAAACCAGGTAACCGCTGAGGAAAAACTCTGCGTACGTAGACAAGTTGAAGTTCTTGGGGAAATTGTGTGGAATCTTCATTTTATCAAGTTTTCTCAACTCGCTGAATCCTTTCCATTTATTCTTAAGACTTAGCAGTAACCCGATGCAACATGAACTTTACTCTTTGGCTTAATTATGGTGAATACATATCAGGAAATTACTTTGAGGTTGGAATAGTCAGAATTTTTTTTAAGGGTACACTTGGTATGTTTTGGAGAGATTTTTTTGGGAGGGTTTCCTGGGGTGTAGTGGAGAGAAACTGGACTTGGAAAGTCTTTAGGCCCTGGCTCAGCTGCTTTGCACACATTATTTCAAACCTCTCTGGATTTTACTTTCTTCAGTTGTAAAACTGGGATAATTATTCCTGTTTTCAGGACATAATAAGGATCACACGTGTAAAAAGTGCATAAATACTATGGCTGGCTCTTAGGGCCTCCTGGACCTCTCTGTCTGTATTTCAACGCATTCTCTGTGATTGACACCAGTAACTAATTTCTATATATTGAGCTGTGTTTTTGTTCCATGCTGATAAATCAAGACCTGAGGGCTCTGGGTGTGTGCAGTTGAATGAAAGCTATTTCATTCTCAAAGATGCTCAAATATCCCAATTCCTAACAGATATACCTATTTGAAATTCTGAGACACTGTATGGGAATTTGCCCAAAAGTGGATTGAGCGAAGTCAGGATGGCCACCCTCATGGCAATCTCCATGGTTGCTTATGTAATGCAAGAGATGGCATTTAAGTTCTTTGAGAAAATACTGGGCTAGTCTTAGAATCACGGAAGTTCCCAGTCTGCCAAAGGAAGGTTTTTGTTAAATGTCATTTCCTCCACAGCTATTAAGGCAGACATCTAGGTAAGTGTCACGTGAGAAAAACTGTCCAGTGAACCTTATCAAGAGTAATAGACAGCCATACAGAGCCAACTTCTTACCAGCATAGAGTTAAACTCTAATTTTGAGAGGACAAAAGGCTAAGAAGCATTGTGATTAAACGGCATTCTGTTTTTCCCTCTGGAAGTCTGAAATGGGGTGCCCGGAGAATCTCAGAGTTTTTCCTTCTGCACCCTAAGGATTTAAATAACTTTAAAAAAATCAGGCTTTCCACAGGCAGAGTTTTTGAAGAAACAACAGGAAAAGAGATTTCTTGACTAGCCAAGTTCATCAGAGAGGGGAGGTTGCCACTGAGCAGGCTTCAAAGTCTGGGAATAAATTCCTGAAAGCTTTAGAGATTGAGAAACAGAAAACATCTGCAAGCACAAGACGGGCCCAGGGCATCAGGAAGCATTTCAAGATAATATAGGAAAATGGCCTTCAGTGGTGAAGGCATAGCATTTATACATTATTCCCCCCTTATGAACTTGATTTTGAATTGATATGTTGTAGTGGTTGTTCATTTGGATGAGGAGGAAGGGCTGGGCTTTGCTGGTTTGTTTTTGGGGACTTCTCTCTGAAATGTGTATTTCAGTCACTGTTTGTACATTGTGTGGGGAGCGTGATACTTAGCGTGGTTCAGAGGTCTAGGTGTGGTGGGGTTGGTCTCTGGAGCCAAATTCACTGGATTAAGGATCTCGTCTCTGCCATTTTCTAGCAGTGTGGATTTTGGGAAATTGCTTAGCTTCTCTGTGCCTCAATCCCCATCTGTAAAATGGAGGTTACAATATAGAGTTACGGTAAGGAGTAAATGACATCCTCCAACACTTAGGACAATGCCTCACACGTATTCTGGGCATTTTTATTCAGCATATTCACCGTAAAGTTGTGAGGGGATCGGCTTTTTTTACTTCATCTTCTACATCTATAGCTGTTCATATGTTTGTTTCAGAGAGGTCGAATTGCCAGGCGAGCCATGGTGGTTGGTACCTTGAAGAGAGTTTGGTAGGACATTGAAGTCTGTGGTTTAGAAAAATGGTCCAGGTGTAGCTATGGTATTTTGAGTGTGTCGCCAGGACACTTGTCCTGGTTTCAAAAGTCTAAAGTGGGTAGGTTGGTAGAACCCCAGCCGCCATACTGAATTGGTATTAAAATGAAAAAAAAAGAAAAAAGAAAAGAAAAGCGAAAGTCCTTAGAACTTGAAAGACCTTCAGAGAAAGGCCCAATGTATGACCTTGAGGACATATTTGGCTTTCTGGTGTCCTGAATCAAATGCATCATTAGCATTCGAAAGGAATGTCTTAGTCATTAGTACCAAGATTGATATAAACCAATTTGATACTTAAAATTCCACGTTGGCATATGGTATACCCTTTCTCTTTTTTATATCCCACCAACCCCATTCCAGGAATAAAACTGTAACTTGTATTATTGCAGGAATGTAAAGATGTTGTCACCTGTTGACAAAACCGTTGGAAGTAGTTATCAACATGGAGACCTTACCCATTGTGACCTCTTAAAAACAAAAAGGAAGTTCTTTGGAATTTCAGATATTTGGGATTGGTTCATACTCCAATCATTTCTAGCCTTTCTGGCATTTAACTCCGGGATGTGCCCAAGTGATCTGTTTTTGACCTTCTAGACACTGGGTTTTGCTACTGAAGAAAGGTAAAGTCATTCTCATTTTGGTTAAATCGTTTTTTAAACAATTTCTTTAAACATGTTTTGGATCTTACAGATTCAGGAGGGAAACTATTTATCTGTCAGGTATTCATTGTAGGAAAGGAGTTTTGGATATGGTAGTTGTACCTTTTAAAATGTTTTCTCCATCATAGGATTTTTTTTTTTTTAATCTGGAGAAGTTAGAATGAAACTAGACATTTGTCGACTGTTTATTGCATATCATATGCTCTAATTAAACTTTATCCCCTCAAACAAATTGTAAGCTGCATTTTACCTGTGAACAAATGAAAAAAACTGAGGGTTAACTAATATACATAAGGTTCTAGAGCTAATAGAAAGTGATAGAATTCAAATTCACATCTGGCGGCCCTGTTCTCCACAATGCTACACTAAACATCTCATAAGCTTTGGCCATTCTATCTTATACAGTATGGATAAAATAGATAACCTTCTAACATGTTAACATTTTCATGCTCATTTAGAGAGAGTTGAACTTAGCTCTTCAAAGAAAAAGTGACCCTATAGATTAGAAGTGCTTTTTGGCATAGTGAACATGGGCTGATATCTTTAAGTCGTACCTTTTCCAGTATAATGATGATGGCAGCTCTTAATAGGGACTGTGGATGAATAGGGCAGATTTGGTTGGTCTCCTTCACTTGCCTCATTACACTTCACAGGTGGAGGTAATCACTCGAATACCTTACCTGTAACTGCTTTGGAAATACTAATCAAGACACTAGTCAACCCTCTTCCAGCTATGGAGTTAGGGTTGTCTGATTAGCAATAAACCAAGTCCTGAATTTGTTAACTGGTTTTCATCCTGCCCTCATGCAGGTTTCATTTGAAGAAACTCCGCGGCTTCTTTAAATATTGTCCTAACTACAACCGGAGTCCTTTGTAAGTACTTGTGTTATCATAACACACGCTTTGAAAGCTCATGACGAAAACGCGTTAATTTTGGAACTCAAAAGGATCTTAGAAAAGTCAATGGCTTATTCAGGGTCCCATGAGGTGCTTCGTGGCTGAGTGAAAACCCAGGTTATTTCCCGGTAAAGCATCACTCCATGGCCCCTCCCTTCGGTCTAATTGAGTCAAACTCTTACTGTTTGCAACTTGCAAAAACCCTACCATTTTTTTTTGAAAATCGAATCTGATGCTACATATCCCTCTCCTCGTTGTCCTCTGTCCCCTCTTGTACCCTTTGTCACCTGCTGCCGTTTTATCTTTGTGCCATCTTTTCCTCTCGGCATAACTCTGCTTCTTACGTGACAGGCACATGATTTCCTTCAGATGCCAAAGAATTTATGGTATGAGTTAAAATACCTTTGCTCATAACACTAAAATTTTAGTGTCATATCGTTGTTTTCTTCCTAAAATGAACAATGGTGAGAGTTTGGGGGGCCGTGGATGGAGGGGACACACTTGAAAAGAAAGCCAGTTGGGTTTTAGACTAATTCGGGGCTATAGAGCAAGTGGCAAGAGGCAGGCATTGTGCCCTAGCGAAGCTCAGGACACTCTTGGAAAATCCTGCAGGCAGTGTCGTGGGGAGATGGTGGATGGACACAAGCTTTCGTGCCAGTTTACTGGTGTTACCTGGCTGTTGGTTTGAGAGCTGTATAAAACATGAAGTTTAATCTTTTTTCTTTAGAATTATCATGTATAGTATTTGGGCTGATGTAGAGGATTTAAAAGAGCTCTAAGTTTCTGAAGTAGTCATTAAAATATGGAACTTAGGTACAAGTTGTTAAAACACTTTGCAATGCTTAATATTCAGATGTTTGAAACTGATATTTACCAATTTTAATTGTTTACATTTGTATTTGATGAAACTTAGTTTTAGATAAGACACAATTTTAATTTTGTATTTAAAATGATCTATTTAGACATTTAAATAAGTGGAGAATAAGCTTTGGTGAATTTATGTTTTTTTGTAGGGAAACCTGAAATAAATAAGTGACTTCACAGTTTTTACAATACTTTTAATTATTATAATTTTACAGGTTTAGAAAAAGGACGTATTCCTAAAATAAGCCCAAATTATAACTTTTTTAAAGTTTCTGAAGAGATAGATGTAGAGAATAGTTTTTTTTCTGGTTGAGCATTCTAAATTACAAGTTTTCTGGATCACTAGGCAAAATGATTTTGTAAAGACCCACATCATTTACCTGTTGACAGCCATTCAAAACAGCATTGCCACCTAGGCTGGTATAAAAGCCAAGTTAAATAGTAAAAAGATCTAACTGGAGAAATAGTATATCAGAAAGGAAAACAGCAACCATTTAGTAAGTATGAGACAATCCCCATTTCTTCAGGATTTATAGAGGAAAGTTCTCAGAATTGTTGGGTCTTTGTAGAATACTGTTTTAAGCTCCCCTGAGCTTGTCTTGGAAACTGTAAGGGCTGTAGGAATATGTGTCTTTAACCTTTACGAATGTTCCCAGCTGTTTCAATAGAGGATAAACAGCTTCTACATTTGCCTTAGGCATATTTAAGATGATCAGAAAAAAGAAAATCTAGAGATAACAGTGATTTATGAAATGCATTGTTATGGTAAAACAAGGTGTTCTGGAATTTTCTCTGAATGACTCACTTTCTTAAGGAGAGAAAAAAAAAATCTCAGTTAACAATTAGTGGTGACAAGTAGTTCCTGGGTCTTCTTGTGATCACGCAACCTTGGTTGCCACCCTGTTGACAGGGGGTGTATTGTGTCATGAGCATTTCCCCAGCAGCCCTGGCGGTCTTTTATTGAGACCTCGAGCTTTGAATTCCTAGGGCTCACCCAACTGGACTTTACAGACATGGTTCTAGAACTTTCAGCGTGTGGTTTTCAGACAAATAGCAACAAGCGTTTGTCCCGATGTTCCCCAGAAGGTCTGTAAGACAAGACTGATAATGATTGCCCACAGCTGTGTTTCTTCGTGCAACTCACGTCTGGATGTTATTCTTCTCCTGCATCTTAGACCAACGGTTGACTGATGAAAAGTCCCACTGGTGAGACAGACAAAAACATTAATAGTTCACTCTAGTCCTTCTACCCTTTGTATTCAGACTGGTTTTATTTCCACCGTCCAGAGAGCTTAGCTCAGACTTCGGCTGTACTGAAGATTCCTGGGTGGGTGGTCATCCCGGGAGACCTCGGCAGGCCACGATACAGAGAGAAGTAACCACACAATGGAGTGATAACACATGGTTTCACTAAGGTAAGAGTTGTAGTTTTAAATGCAATATAGTCACAAAGGGAAAGGGATTACTCCGAATACAGAGAATGTAACAAAAACGTGAAATTAACAACGGCAAAAAAAAAAACAATTTAAATGTCAGCAGTCTTCACATCTCTCTCTCCCCATCACCCAAACAGCCAGTGTTTATATTGACGCTTCCTGCTTAAAAAAAGTCCCTCTTGCCCTTTAAACTTTAATGCTGTCATCGGTAACACATTTTTTGGATGGTATCCTTGCTTCCAGCAACAAATATTACAGTGTTAAGGGGAGAAGAAGGGGTGGTTGGCGGGAGGATTTGGTAAACGAGGACAAGTGTGCTCGTGCTACCGACCCCTTCACTTGCCTTCTTTAGAACAAGACATCAGGGGCTCGTTCTTGTATTGATCCCACTGGCTCGACACACGGCCAGAAGAAGACCAAGGACCCTTCATCATCTCTGTAGTGAGATAGTCTAGAATCTCAGAGACAGGGCATAGAAGTCCAGAATGGTGTCATACTGTAAAAAATGTTACCGCTACTTCTAAGAGGAGTGGAGAAAAAAAAAAACCAAAAAAAAAAAAACCCAAGCCAGTTTTGAGTTGAACCTGATTCCTTTTGGAAGAGGATGTAAACTGGGGAAGAGAGATCTGAAAACCAAAACAAAACCCAAACTCTTGGGGTGTTTAGATAGTTGTTAACATTAGTAGCATGCAGGGTGGCCAACCTGCAGGCCCTTGATTATTTGCATATTTTACCTGATAGAGAATATACGTCACTGCTAGAACAGGTGTTTTAGGGCACGAATATACACTGTGGTTAGTGTGAGGTTTAATCGCAGGGGATGCATTTCTATTTAAATCTGATTCTGATAACACATTTAACTACCTTCCTACCTAATTAAACAGCCCAACCTAGAGAGGGAGAGGCATTTGTGAGCAACAGTATTTCTTATTAAATATTTAGGTTTCCAAAAAAAAAAAAAAAAATCTTCGGAAAAGGAGGAAGTGGTTGTGCTTGGTGGGAATTCTACACAGTGACCTTGCAACCATGTTTCTGGAGGGAGCGAGGGGACACCATTCCCTTCTGTCTCCAGGAGTGTTCGTATTCACCTGGTGTAGGCAGGGTTTCTGATGAGTAGAATACAGGAAGCAAAACTACATTGTTCTAGATCAGCGGTCCGTTACCTCCCGTGGCTGAGCCCCACTGCTCGCTCCTCCTAGTGTGTGCAGGCGTGCAAAGGATAACGGCAGAGAAGGGAAGGGGCAGGAGAGGGCGGAGATGCAGATGCAGCAGTAACGGGAGTGGTAGGAGGCACTGAGGCTTTGTTCCTGTTTGTCTGTCTGTGCTGCCATAACAAAAACACCACAGCCTGGGTGGCTTAAACGACAGAAATCGATCTTCTCAGAATTATAGAGGCTAGAGGTCCAAAATCAAGGGGTCGACAGGTTTGATTTCTCCTGGGGTCTCTCCTTGGCTTGCAGGTGGCCACCTTCTTGCTTTGTCCTCACACAGTCTTGCATCCGGGTGCTTTCATCCCTGGTGTCTCGTCTAATGTGTCCTAATCTCTTTTTTTTTTTATAAGGACACCCGTGCTATTGGATTAAGGCACACCCTAATGGCCTCCTTTTAACTCAGTCATCTCTTTCAAGGCCCTATCTCTAAATGCAGTCACAAATTGAGGTACTGGAGTTGACTGCTTCAACCGATGAATTTTGAGGAGATACAGCTCAGCTCATAACAATTCACGTTTCATACCAAGAGAGGTGGTTTATATAAAGTGAAGAACAATTCGAAGCTTCTGGGCAAAATGCTGATTCACTTGTTCCTGCCCTCAAGAAGAGGGGAGTGGGGAAACTGAGCAACACTTGAGTCCCTGGTTTAACCCTCAGGGATCCAGGTGGGAGAAGCATAAGTGTCCTCATCTGACACATTAATGCAGAGAAGTTAATTTCCCCAGGATTCCCATTGCTAGAAAAGGCAGAGCCTGGCGTGGGATTTAAAGCCATGGGTCTGTGGTTCTGTTGCCCTGGGCTTGGCAAAAGGTCGCGTAGGTGCCATTTCCTCAGTTGGACTCATGATAGACATGGGTACATGGAAGAAGCCTCGGGATCCTTCTCCACACAGTGCTTTAGGCAGTCGCCACCAATCAATAGGCATGAACACGCAGCGAAACCTATTTTTCATTCTCATACTATATTGGTTATTACCCTGCTTTTTTCCTCCGCCTGAAAGCTTTTCCATTAGCTTGTTTACATACTCAAATATTACAAGAGAGTGAATAAAAGAAGAGAGAACGATTTACTTAGTGTGTCTAGTGTAAAGAATTAGCTTGTCTTGAGTAAATTAAAAGAGTCATTCTGAGAAAGCCCATTTTAAAATCTCTTGCCGACGGTGACAAGAATCAAGAGCCCTTCTAATTCTAGATGGAGGTACTGACCAGATGTGTACACCAGTTTAAAATCCTGTTCCAGCATCCATGCTTATTGGTAGGGATTCACCATACAGAATGTTACTATGGGGACAAGTTTTACTTGAAGATATCAGAAGACAGAAGCTTTAACAAAAGCACGTGTGGGAAGGATGGCTGGAATTTTGCGAGATTTCTCTGCAGGGAGACACTCAGGAGTGGGAAGTAAGAAGTGTCAGGAATCATATGATGTCTCTGACTACAAAAGTCAAGGCTAATGAACTTTTGGGTCTTTCCGAACAATGAAACACATAGTCATACTTAAGGGATTCTTTGAGGGGCATTCTCAACAATTGGGGATGTGGGTATGTTCACGTTTAACACTTCTGAAAGGCTTTTTTTAAAAAAGCAATTTACAGTTTTTGAGGGCACCCTCTCGAGTGATGCAATCATTGCTTTCCATTTCACATTAGAGGTCATGTCACATGTTAACTATGGCAATAAAAATATTACCCCATCAATCCACGGTCTAATTGAATATAACAATTCAATTTTACTGTACCAGATAAACCACTGGCCCTAAAGTAATTGAAAGTAGGTACTGTTTAATATCTTTCATAAAAAATTAACTGGTAAATTATTTTCTGCATGAAACATGTGATGTGAGTTGCTGTAGAATATTTTATTTTAACTCTTTAATTTATGCAGCATCTATTTTCAAGCCAATGCCCATGATCCTCTTTTAGTGCTTACTTTCTTGGTCAATAATACCTTCTTCCATTTATTCTAGAAAGCTGGGCTTTTCCTGGTAAAAAAGCCTTGTGAACCCTACCTTGTAATTATCTCACACACATGTCCATTTCCCTTATTGAGGAGGAAACAAATTTTATCCACCTTTCAAGGTTCCTCTGTCTGGTCTAATAATCAAATTGACATGAGAAGGATGAAAATTAAAGTTTAATAACATGCATGTCTCCTGTACTGTGTAACATGGGAGAGACCCAGGAACACTGAGGAACTCACCAAAACGGCGGAAGCCATCACTTTAAATGCCACCTTAGCTAAAGACAGAAGATGTTGGTTGTGGCAAGTTGGTCATGGAAGATGAGCAGGAAAAGCACAGTAAACAGATAAGATTATTATGCGGATTTAAGTCCCTGCCTTATCCATTGATAAGTTTCTGGGGATTTAGACATCTTCCTGATGCTTTCCTACTGTACCTCTACAGATAGATACTTCCCTTACACATGTAAATGCCCTTTTACAAAGGATAACTTGGTTTTCAGAGCTTCTCCCATATCTGCTGTTTCTTAAAATTAACCTAAGATAATCAGTATCCCAAAGAGGCATGTTTTGGGGTGGCAGACTCAGCTCCCATTCACTCAGTACTCTTAAGTCCTGAGCTTACTCAAAGCTTCTCTCCCGCCCTTGGTTACTGCCTTAAGTCTAAGCACGGTGTTCCGGTGCCTATGACTTTTTCAATCAGGACTTTCTGTTACACTTAGACTGAAATAGCAAGACCTTCGCTGGTCTGCAAGTTCCTGCACGTCCGCCTTCTGTTTTCCTCTTCAGCCTCCTTTCATCCTGTTCTCTGGCCACGTGGCCTGCTCTTCAGTTCTCTCAGGGCTCCAAGCTCTTTCCTACTGTTCCTTCTGCCTGGAATATTCTTTTTCCTTCTGTCCAGGTACTCCTCAGCTTAAATGCCGTTTTCTCAGGCACGCCTTTCCTGGCTGTCCCCATACCTCTGGTAGCACTTCCCATTCTTTGTCCCTGTATTTAAGAAAACTGATGAGATTATTTCACGTCTCTAGATAAAAAGACCCAGAAGTCAGGGATGGGTCGGTTTTGTTGACCCATAATTATGAAACATACGAAGCACACAGTGTCAAAGGTTACCTCCAGAACGTTATATTCACGGAGGGCATGTGTCTTTTGAAAGTCACCTTTGGCAGCTGAGAGGACTTCCATTTATGGACCATTGATTTCACCTCATCAGTTGTGCTTACTATGAAGATGAATATCTGATGAACTCCAATTAGTGTAATGATTCTGTTTCTATGTAGTAACCTTAGTAATTGTTCTAAATCCCTGAGACATTATGAGTAATTAGTACTAATGGCGGGTGCATCTAAGCTTCCTTCCAAGGTAGAATCTCAAAGAAAGAATGACATTGTGTATTATTTGTGGGAAAGAAATAGTGAGTATCACACTATAGAATCTTTTGGGAAGTAAGCCAAGAGGTCTGAAACCTGGGCTGATTGTCTTTCCATTCTTTACTCCTTCCGAGGCATGGGACATCATGGGTCCGCCCCTAGTTGCTCACTGTTGAGCAGCTTAACCAAGCCATTTTTGTAGTAGCCTTCGTGATGTTGGGAGTGTTCGGGCCTCCAAATGAGCATGTGGATTTAAATCTTTGTTTACACACTCATTGGTTATAAACCTAACAAAGTAAATAGAAATGTAGCCCACGTTCTGTGCTGTGACTGCTTAACAGGAGTTCCTCCAATCTGGGATCTTGCTTCATGAATCTTTGGGTGTCTGTTTCTAGCACAGAACTTGTGGTCCAGGAGAGGGCTGAAGGCATGAGGGCATGTTCATGGCTCTTGACATAGTGCTGTACAAATAAGGCAGCATGTGTCAGAATGTTTACATTCGTGATTTACTCCCTGCGCCCCCATGTACTCCTTGATGCTCAGTGTTCAGTTTTCACTGTCTCATCTCTAAGTGTCATTGGCCTTAGTCTGAACTAAGATTATCAGAGAGACATATTTTCATGTTAACCGTGAGATCTCTCACAGGTCAGTGTCTGGTTTTCTAAAGCCAATTCTTACCAATGGAATTCTTGTTAAATTTTAAAAGATAGTTTTTAATAGTGATATGAAACTTATTTCTAAAGTAATACGTAATTAAGAAATGATACAGGGTTCCAGTAAGCAAGTCTAATCTGGCAATACAGTTTAGTCATTCTAAAACATTTCTAGATATTGATACTTTATTTGCAAAATTTTATTTTAGTAGGCTTTTTTTTTTTAACACGTTAAGAGTGTGGTTATAGTCAAGGGATTGCGGAGCCTTTGTTGTCAACATCTGTGAGCAGAGCTGGGGTGTGAGACATTTTCCTACCACCTGCATGATTTATACCATAAACACTGGCTACTTTTAGTATTGAATCAATACTTTGTCTCAAGATGGTCTCATTTTAAATAAATTCAGTTTATGGATTAGCTAGTGTTATTGTCCGCAGCTTCGACTCCTTTAGCTCCCTCTACATCCCTTGATGCCCCCTTCCTCCAACATGCAGAGTGGCCCTTCCATATGGGTCTGAAGATGCTGGTTATCAGGTCAAGGGGGCGCACAGCTCTGGGTCATCTACTCCACAAGGTCAAATCAGTTTGATTTAAATCGAGTGGTAAACTAGAAAGGGCAGTGATAGCTCTTTGCAATTCATTTTTTATCTTACGTACTATTTAGCGTCCCTAACTCACCATACCAAACTTTATGTTCTGTTTTGAAGCCTTGACCCAGGTCATAGTTGGCATACTTGCAGTGGGTAATTAGCTGGAATGACATGGTGTTGATGGTTGAGCAGCAGTTTGTGGCACAAATGAGTAACTGGATGATTGATACACGGTTTGATGTGTATTTCCAAGCTGCTTACTGGAAGATGTTTTCTTTCATTTTTTTTTTAACCTTCTGATATGACTTGCTAGGGGGAAGGTTTCATTTTGGTTTCAAAACTGGGGAATACAAACAGAAAAGTTGCCATGGCTGCAGTAAGGAAGCCAAAGGCATGATTGATGTTTAGATTCTAACATCTCTGACCTCCAGGAAAGATTCTCCGTGAGCCTGAGTCTTTCACAATTGTAGGTACATACTTCACCTCCCTTCAGTAGTGTGAAGATGGTTCTGTTTCTGCACTTATTCATTTGATGTTATAAGTAAAACATTTTACATAATTAAAAAAGGTATAAGTATTGCTTTTGTGATGAAATAATTCTTTATTTAAAGATCAGTGGCTTTTGTAAATGTATTTTGTAAATGTATTTCTCAGACTAAGCTTCTTATTCATTTTTTTATTAAAAATTATTCGGGTGACATTGATTAACAAAATCAAATAAGTTGCAAGTGTATCATTTAATAGTTAGGTTGTATATATAAATGTATTGTGTGTTTACCACTCAGACTTAGATTTCCTTCTGTCTCCGTATATAAGACCAAGTCTTTTAAAAGCAGTTCAAATGAGCAAACCACATGGGGTTTTTCTACTCTGTTAAATGCAACGTGGGGAAATACAAACTACATCAAAATATTGCACAATTAATGTTTGTTTATTGAATGATCTGGAAGATGCAAAGGCCTATTTCTTTCCTTTTAAGGAACTTGCAGTTAGTGAAGGCAAACAAGGACACAGAAATTTCAGTGAGACGAGTATTAGTCCATAGAGAACATGGAACAGACGTACTAACCAGCCGATAGTCATGAAATTAACTACTCGGACCAGTCATTATCCGTCCTTTATTCTGCTCTCCGATCCACCTCTTTCACTTAACTAAGCCATGTGAGATATTCCAAGTTCATTGGTATTATTTAAATAGTTTTATGTAAATATCACTTTTTGGAGACTGTGGAATTCAGGATTGATTTCACTTAAGATCTTAATCACTAGATAGAAAAGACATTCATATATCTTAAATTTCCATCAACAACAAAGTTCTTTGGGATTTTAAATGGAAAGAAAAACCTTCTAAGAATAGTTACTTCTTAGAACACAGAGAGAACATAACATCCTTGAGCAGCATCCTTACAGTAACTGAAGGACCACTTAGGGGCCTGTCCGCAGCAGGTGTGCCCTCCTGCCAGTCCGACTGCCTTCAGACAGGCTACTCTGTTTGAGAAACAGGGAAGAATTGCTGCTGCTCTTGTCTTTAAGATTTCAAGAAGAGCACACAGTGGTTTTGCAGGGTCCTTCAAATCTAGCGAAGTTAGTTCTTGAACCCCAGGAGTGAATGGTGCTTGTCCTTTGTTCCAGAGAGGTCTATAGGAACACAAGTTGAGGGTGCATGGAAGTGACTCTGAAACTGCATGTGACATGTGATGAAAGAGAGTGTCTCTATACAAAGAAAACATTTCATTTTGATAAAGCCTACTTTGGAAGATGTTTCTTTGTGGATTGAGTAAGTATGCAGTGCTAAAGCTGATGGATTAGTTTTCTATTAATATTTTGTCATAGGAACTATATTTCCCTACGTAGCTAGTACTTTCTGCCCTTAAGTGGTGATTTCTCTTGACTCCTGAATTGCAAATAGCTTGCAGAGGTAACCGGGATGCTTGAACATGGCTTTTTGTTTGTTTGTTTTTTAAATCGAAGTCTCTCAATAAACTTGGGGCAAGGTTGGCCATCACTCCCTTATCGTTCCTCTAGCCTTCGCCTTCTAGTCTGATTGCAACTACCTGTCGTCTGTCATGGCTGATGGACAACCCCACAGGGAAACGGCTTAGGCATAGAAGAAGCCTGTCTGCTTGACGGTTGTGTCTCCCAGAACCCAGAGTAATTGCTCAATGTGAGTCAATGTATTCATCTTTAAGGTTATTCTACCTTGGGGGAGAAAAGCAAAAAGGATTTCATTCATTGTTTATAAAAAACAAATCTTTTAATAATAGGAATTAGAGGTTTCTATCAAGTCTTCGTAAACCCTAATATCTAAAAGTTGAGTAGTTCAAGTGTGCTGAGTAATGCACATTTTTAATTCCATCCACGTCTTAAGAAAGGCAGTCTTGATAGGCAGTCTTGTAAATAAATCACAATTCGGTGTATCAGAAGAGCTGTTTGTGCTACTGTGTAATTCCCCTGAAATTTTCAAAAGCTGGAATTTTTCCGTGTATCTTGAAAGCTTGTTAAAGGAATCTTCCAGCCCAGACTGCAGTAAACAATCAAGAATTCTTCCTGGAGGTGTTGTAAGGAAGGCTGCCTGATAGAGCCACAACAACCCTCCTGGAGCTCATCTGGAATGCTTTTCTGAATTGAAATACAGACTAGAGCTCGGTTCCTGGTATGAATGATGGATGGTTTTCATTTTGAGGAAGGAAAACCGCCTCCATCTGTGGCTGAACTTGCAGGCATTATAGACACGGACCTCTGGAAATGTGGGGTGTAGATGAGGATTCAGTGTCCTGGCCCCGTAGGAAGAGTATCTAAAGTACTTGTAATGTCACCAAACTAGTAGGAAGCACAATGTGTGTGCTGAGCCTGTTTAATCATATAAACGCTTATTTGAGGGATTATTGTCTTTCCCCAGTTCTCTGTCACATTCTCTTCTGGGCGGATCCAAGCAGTTTGGCACTTCTGCTGACACTGTACTTGGTTTGTGATGTGAAATATTTTCGTGAATGATATCTATTCTGTTGTCTAGGTGCCTTTCCATTTCTTCTCTATTCAAACTGCTCTCTTTTTGTCAGAATAGCTCTGGACTTCCCTTTTCCTGAGTCATTCCAGTACAGTTCTTCTCATCACCTCGGCCTTCTAACGCAGGAAAAAGTGGTCACTCTTTTCAGCTGACTCAATTTATGTGGCCGGCTACCTGAGTTTTTATTGAAACTGAAATAAAACTTCAAAGAAACTGAAGAAGCTTCGCCTCCCTTCTCTCCCTTTCAACTAACACCTACTGATGTTTATCTTGGAAATAATTTGATGTTTATTTGTTGAAACATGTAGTTAAGTGTTTGTGGAGACTAATGTCAAGCTTTGGAACAGTGTGCAGACACCTTTAAAAGTCTACGATGGGCATATGATACTCTGGTCGTGGGTTTCTATGGAATCTATGGAAGCCAGGAGTAAAAGTGCCCCAAAGAGTCCCAAACGAATGTCCTAAGTATAGCTATAGTCATTTCGCATCTGAACTTGACCCTCCTTTTCTTCTTTATTTCCTGCCATCTCTTCCTGCATCACACCATCTCCAGTCTGTCATCCTATTTTCTGGCACCATGAACCGTTCGTAATTTCTGATTAATGTCTGAAGTGTGGCATAAACGATAGGCCTGTTTAAACATGACTCATTTTGAATTGTATTTAAATATTGATATGACAATGACTTTTCAAAGAATACTTGGAAATTTCTTGAGTGTAAGCTATTAATCATCTGCTTTCTATTCACATTTGGTTTTCTTCAGTAAATTTTGCAGTTTCTTTTCATTTAAGTGTGAGGACTGCCCGGTTATCAGATAAATGCCTAGAAAAGGAGGATTGATTTACTGCTTGCTCCTTTTCGCTAGGTAGGAAGCCAGTTTATCTGGCTCCCTCCAGTAAAATGGGTAAATGAGTGGTGAGCCAGGCTACACTGCTCCTTCTCCTTACCTGAAAAATCCATCCAACTTGACTGAATGTTACACACTTCCTTCAGCTCTTTCGGAAAGAAGGTATGGCACGTATGAAAAATGCCCTCACTCACTTTGGTGTTTTTGGCAAACCATCTTTGAAGTCCTCAAATTTGGAGTCCAAATAAAAAATAGGTCAGTATTAGCACAGTGATCCCCACTACCACCTTATGCTCCGGAAATATGTTTCCAGACTTCCAGCGGCTGTTTGAAACCTCAGAGGATGCCAAACCGTACATAGACTACGTGTTATCCTCTCTGTACACACCTTGCCACTTAAAGGCAGCGCTTTGTGTCTTCTGTGGCATATCTGAATTGCCGGCATCACTACTCTTGTGCTTTGGGGTCATTATTAAGTAAGAGAAGGGTGACTTGCACACAAGCACTGAGGGGTACAGTGATAGCCGATCTGATAACCTAGATGGCTACTAAGTGACTAACTGGTGGGGAGATTCATGTCCCTAGCAGGACTGAGCTAGACAGTGAGAAATTGCATTGTTTCTCAGAATAGAGCATGATTTAAAACTTATGAATTATTTATTTCTGGAATTTTTCATTTAATGTTTTTGGGCCGTGGGTAACTGAAACCATGAATAAGCGGGAGCTACTGTACATGTAACAGAAGCCTGTATGTTTGGTGAGAACCGTTGATCCCACACCTTAATCCTGCATCTGGGCCTCAGTGTCCTGAAGGGTGTGTTGAGATAGCCCTGGCTGCTCATCTTCATTACAGCTTCAGTTACGTTCCTCCCAGGGCCTCGTGAAGTAGGGTTGACCCCGTTCCTACTCAGTTAGGAATTCGGAAATGTGTGGCACATAGTTGCATCGGATAATGGCCTCTTATGGTTGAAAACAGAAAGCTTCATTTGGTGAAGAAAAACTTCTAATTTAGAGTGCCCCCAAATCTGTCAGTTTGTACTTACTCAGAATCTTCTTTACTGGGACCACCTTGGTGTGGGGATCAGGCTCGTGAAAAGGTCACTCAGTAGCGTGGTGGTGTTGGCTTTCTCTGTTTCGGTCTGTAGCCCTGTAGTTGGAACTGTTGAGAGAGAGAGAGATGTATTTTCAAAAACTACGTAAAAAGGCTTGATTGTTGGGATTTTGATTTTAAGTTGATAACATAAGACCATTATTACAGGGAAGGCGACATTATGCAAAGATTTGTTTTTAAAATAGCATTTCCCACTATTTTGTAATCTCTTTTAATTATAAATTGCTAAAAAAAAAAGTAAACCCCAGAAACCTTTTAGTTTAGTGAACACAGGCTTTTCGCCATATGTTCAGCATATCTCAGCTTTACAAAGATTTACATTCTATGATACAGCAACCTTTCTGAATGTTGTCGGACAGGGTGCGCCCATCTTCCAGCTGCTTCCCGGCAAAGATCAGCCTCTGCTGGTCCAGGGGGATGCCCTCTTTGTCTTGGGCCTTGGCCTTGACATTCTTGATGGTCTTCATGAAGATCTGCATTGTCAAGTGCCGTTTGCAGTAGTACGCTGACAGCAGTTAGTGGACTCCTGGTCCTCCGTCTCAGAGCAGGCGTGCAGATCTTCGTGAAGACCTTGACCGAGAAGACCATCACCCTGGAGGTGAAGCCCAGCGACACCACTGAGCACGTCGAGGCCAAGATCCAAGATAAAGAGGGCATCCCCCCTGATCAAGAGAGGCTGATCTTTGCCAGGAAACAGCTGGAAGATGGGCACATCCTATCTGACTACAACATCCAGAAAGAGTCTACTCTGTACCTGGTCCTTTGCTTGAAGGGGAGGTGGCTAAGTTCCTCCTTTTAAGCTTTAAACAAATTTAATACCATTTCTCTTTCAATAAAGTTGTTGCATTTCTCCCCCACCCCCAAGAATACAGCAACCTGACGAGGCAGGTACTTCTGTTATCCCATTGTACAGAGGAGGCAGCTTTGGCACAGAGGAATATGTGATGGCCCGGAACTAGCGTCGACTCGGAACCAGCGTCAACTCATCCTTCTGGGTGCATGTTCCACGCTCTCACCGAAAGTGTTCCCAGCCAATAAGAAAGCTTAATTTATCGCTTCCAATTTGGGTAACTTTTCTTTGACTTTAAATAAGTGCCATACATTAGGTGCATTTTTTTTGGAAATGAATGAGATTCTGAAGTTTCATAGGATCTGTTCCAGAACGGGAGCAGAGCTGGTGTGCACAGTGGTCACCATTCCTGTGAGCCTCTGGGGGACACCAGTGTTCCAGACACCCCCTTTTTCAGACTACGCTGGGTGAGCGTCAGGCCCGTTGGTCGGTTCACCAAAACAAAACAAAGGCTCTCGACCCACTGATCAACCTGGAGCTAATGGACTTGGGGACAAGGCTGCAAAACTCGTACATGGAGACAGCATGCAAACTTGAGGTTTTCTGAGACTCAAATTTAAGCTTTAAAAAAAAGTAACTCAGGGGACTCTTGACTGAGAAACTGAACTGCGGTTTCCCCTCAAAATTCCAGGCACACTGCCTTTTTTAGGGTAAGCGGTTACCTCAAAGAAAGTACCTCCCTCATTCACTCGTACTCTGTGTGCTTTCTTGAGTGACAGAGAAAGGGGCGAAGTCACAGTAACTCGTCCTGTGCCTTGTTGACATCTATGTTGGCTTGGGTCAATATCTCCAGCCTTCTTAGCGTTGGTCACTTTGGTGTCTCATTTGACATGGATGGTGGCCCCCTCGCGTCATGGCGAGGATTAGCCAGGCACGGAGGAATCCCTCAGGAGGTGGGGGGTGTTACTGTCCTGCCCCTTTCTGCTCTCATCGAGATCCTTGTTTCAGTACAGCATTTATGATACGTTGTAATTATCTGGTTTGTGATTTTGTCTTATTTTTTCATGCACTTGTTTTATCATGAGATCTTATTGTTGGTGAACTGGTTCGTGTGTGAATCTGTCTTCCCTTGTAGCCCGGAATGTACGCTCTCCGCTGCCAGCCCCGGGTCTGTGTCGTGCGTGGCTGGGTTTCCAGCACCCCGCATCTCATACGTCCTCAGTGCATATTAAACAAAGGACTAGAGCCCTTGCCAGAATGTTCTTCAGGCACAATTTCTTCAGTGTGGTGTGTGCTGAGTACTGTGTGAAAGCTGGTAAAGTTAGTGCTTTGCAAATGTGTCCTTACCCTGTACACTATAAAAGTGGGTCGAAGATTTCTAATGAACATTTTAGGTTCTCAAATATTGCGAGATAACTTTCTGTTTGGTGAGAATCTATATTAAGTATTTCCGAGGTATGCCTTCTTGATAAGAATAGATACATTATGCCTTCTCAAGGTCTGGAAGACAGAATAATTAGGTGAAAAATTGGTCCAACATTATGTGTCCCCCTCCTCTCCAAATAAGTAATTTAATTTATGTCAGTCTAATTGTATTTATGCTAATGAGTAATCTGCTTTAACTTCAGGCTGGATTTTGTGATTTTATATCGTGTCAGTTTTTGTTTGATTTGCTATGTATCTACAGGTGAAAATTATATCGAATCTCAAATGTGAGTAAAAAACATATGAGTGTTGCCTGATATCAGGGAGACACATTCTAGCTTACGAGCATGTCGTCCATGAATGTCTGGGGACCTACACTCCTGTTAGTGACTCCTGCCGAGTTGGGGTCTGACATTGACTCCTGGCAGTTATCTCTTTTCAACATCCCCCTTGGGGATGAGGGAACTCTTGGCAGAGGGACTACGAGTTACCCACAAGCACACTGAGGGCTTCGGTATATACTGTCAGATCTTAAGGTGTTATTTTAACTTAAATGGGACTTGATAGACGGGTAGGTCTTGAGTATATATTTCTCTTTATGTACTTTGAAGATACTATAATTATAGTTTTTAAAAATAGTTCAATGTCAATGTCGGAATAAGACGTTTTTCCCTGTAGTGGCTATCAAATAAAATATATTAAATTGTTTTTAAATTTAACATTCAAAAATATTAACGTTATTTTAAAATTAATATTCGATTTCTTTAAAAAAATTTTTTGCTTTCTCTCATTTCGAAGATGAAGTTTATTTTGTCATTATTAATACTGTTTTGTCTCTGAAGCTACTTATTTTATTAATGCATTTGCTTAGACATATTATAAATGTCACATCCAAATGCCAAATATATGATATTTGTATATAAATACATACAAACTTATCGATACCACTTTGCCTCCATTATTAATTCAGTTTTGTAAACATTCTCACCTCAGCAATTTAATATATGAGATTCTGACATTAACGATAAATAAATTTTATAATTTTATAGGCCTTTATAAATTACCAGCTCTGTAAAGAAAGTCATATAAAGTTTTTTCCCTCTAGGCAGGGAATTCCTGGCTCTTTTACTACTTTACTGTTTGTCTCACTTAAAACACACACACAGACACAGAGAAAACTTGCTGGCAGTGGGGGAAGACAAAAGTAGAGAAAGGAAGAAGAGAGGGAAGAGGAGGAAAGCGAGACAGGAGAAGAAAATGAGATCAGGGCGAATGAAAACGGTGCTCAGGTAACTCGCGTGTCACAGAGAAGCACTAGATTCCGAGCCGTGAGCGTGATGCTTGAGCTTCTGTGGTTACTCTCAAGGAGTCAAAACGTAGAACTGGGGGAGAGTAGTGAATTACCGATACGTCGAATAATATCAATGAAATGTATGGGCAGAGGAAAAAAATGTCAAGAGGACATGAGAAAAGGAGAGAGAGAGACAGATGTTCTCTAGAATTTTTCTAGAACTTTCTATGAACAGCAGAGGAGGCTTTCCGGAAGAGCTCCATCATACTCGAAGGCATGTGGAGGAGGTCTCTCAGCCAGAAGTATTAGCTGCGACTTGTCTCAACTTTGAAGATGGACCTGGCCTCCTCGAAGGGCAGTCTTGGTTGTCTTGATAAGAGCAGAACACTCCCTGTAAAAGACCTTTGTCTTGACACTCAAGGGTCAAGGCACCCATGAAAACTAGGCTGGGAATTGAGCCCACGTGATGGCAGTGGGCAGCCAGTGGGACCGATATTTCTTCAGAGCAGCAATACTAATGCAGCTGCTGTACCACAGTTCCCAGCTCTCCGAGGCACGTCCTTGTGAGTTGGGAGGGAGAGGAAGAAACTCATGTGCTGGGGGCCCTGTTTATTTGTTATTGCTGTTTAATTCTAATGTCGTTAAATACAGCTCATTATTAGAGAGATGGTGCTATGCTTTGGGTCTGCTCGCATTTCTAACTAGAGGCAGGCTCATAAGGATATTTGTAACTTGGCAAAATCGGAAGAAGGGGCTTCATTCCCTAACTTATTTTCCAATTTGCTTTACAGACCCTTCTGCAAAGGGTCTTTTTCAAAATTGGGTTCTCCCTCTGAGCCCCTGGGGATTTGAACTCTGGCTGGGACCAAATTGCCTTTGTCTTCTATTAGTCATTTTGCACCGCCTTAGAAATTTTTAAAGGTCGTTTGGAATTTCAGAAAGTGGGGTTCATCTTTTAAAAGTCATTTGAATTTCTGAATGTTGGATTCTTACTCGGATTAAAGTTCTGAACCTACCAAATAGTGGCCACTGGATCTGAGAGGCCTTTCGGTGGGGGCCCACAGCATGAGAAAGTGCTCTGTGGGCTCCGTAAGGGGTGTGGCTTCCGACTTCATACATACACCCATGTTATTGTGTCGTTTTCATCTCGTTTGGAGGAAAAAAATCCCATAAATGTTACTGTGTGTTCATTCATCTATGGAAGAAAGCGGCCGAATATCAGCTGCCCAACGGATGTGCACGTATATAAACTTTCAGACTTTTGAGATGGATCCGAAGTTTAACTCTTAACACAAACGCTGCTTCTTCACAGGGTACCAGAGGTGGGGAATCAGCTTCGATGTGGCTTACGTAAAGTTCCTGGGCCAGCACGTAATCTGCCTTAAATTTAAACGAGATAACCCCTTGTTTAAATTTAAGAAACTGAATCTTTCAGGGTAAGACAGCGGCTGGATATGAATATGGCATTTCTGATGGTCCCAGTTTTAACTTAAAAGAATTAGTGGGCTTCATGTTGTGAGAATCGGGGGGATACATGTATCTCAGAGGATTTGGAAAATATCTAGCATTTTGTGGTCTCTTTAGCAGTGCCCCACTTTTTCCTGGAAAAAGGGCGTCAGTGATCAGAGAGATCTTGTGACTCTCTCTGCATTTGGGCCACCACGAGTTGTCGTAAGCATAAACTGGTCAATAATGCCAGGGTCGTGAGACTTCTCAGTCTTGTTCCCAGTTGCTTACGAAGATGTCAGCTCAAACACTCAAAATTCCAGATCTGGAATAGTGAACAGATGATTTCATGCTTGTCAGTATATTTTAGATGGTCGCCTGTAGTCATATTGTCAGAATTCTCACTTCAGCAATAAACCTAACAGTCTCTCTGGCACACACTTAAATTTAGCTGCTGTCTGTAAACAGTTGTGATGAAAGGACCAAGTTCACATCCAATGTCTGTGACCTGCAGAAAGTGACCAATAAGTATAAGTATCAGAGCAGTCTCTGTTGTGACCTACATCTCTTGATTTGATGTGAAAATAATGATGCCATTCTTTAAAATGAAAGGGTTTTTTCATCATATGCTGTTGCTGAATGTGTTGAATTAAGATTTTTGTAACTAAAAATTATTTCCTTACCTCGGCACATATGGGGCGTTAATTCTATAGTTGACTCTGCTGCGTGAGTTTAAGTGGGAGGTCACTTCGACAGAATCATTAAAACAGTACCTGCTTCAGCTCCTGTTGGCATTACTCTGGGGTATGTTGGGGTTCAGTAATGATTACCATAAGGACGGTTCCATGTCTATTCTACAACTGAACATTCTCTTTGCAGAAAATTGAGGATTAATAAAAGCAAGTTCGGCTGCTGACCAAGTCCAGATGCCGAGGTGTTCTTTCGAACTCGGAAGAAAGAGGCGATGTGTTCCACTGTAGGGCATGACTGGCTTCCAGCCCTCAGTGTAGCATGGCGTCCTAAACCAAGCATGCTTATGGGCGCCCACCTTAGACAAGAGGGCATGGGATGA
Source organism: Pteropus medius (assembly GCF_902729225.1). NCBI lineage: Eukaryota > Metazoa > Chordata > Mammalia > Chiroptera > Pteropodidae > Pteropus > Pteropus medius. Next base: position 15,933,873 of record NW_024351073.1, on the reverse strand, counting down.
CTCTTTTTTTTTGTAGTTTTATATTTCTTTTAATTAAGTTTAATGGGGTAACTAACATTGGTTAATACAATTATATAATTTTCAGGTGTACATTATCATTTGACATCTGTATATTCTATTGTGTGTTTACCACTCAAAATCCAGTTTCCTTCAGCTACCATATATTTGATCCCCTTTACCCACTTCACCCTCCCTCTCCCCCACTATATTTGACCCCCTTTACCCCGTCTACCTTCCCCACCCCCTGCTCTCTGGTAATCACTAGTCCATTGTCCATGTCCCTGAGTCTCTGTTTGTTTGTCCTGTTCATTTGTTGCTTTTGAGTTTATATCCCATATAATTGATATCATGTGATTTTCAACTTTTCCTGTCTAGCTTATTTTGCTTAGCATGATTATCTTGAGGACCATCCATGTTGTCGCAAATGGCAGTATTTCATCTCTTCTTATGGCCGAGTAATATTCCATTGTATAAATGTACCCCAGCTACTTTAGCCAATCATCTATCGTAGGACACTTCGGTAGCTTCCGTCCTGGCCACCATGAATAATGCTGCTATGGACATCGGTGTGCAAATATCTTTTTGGATATGGGTTTTCAAGTCTTTGGGGTAAATACCCAGTAGAGGGATTGCTGGATCATATGGTAGATCAATTCTTAGTTTTTTGAGGAACCTCCATATTGTTTTCCATAGTGGCTGCACCCCTTTGCAGTCCCACCATGGATGACTCTTAACACCGTCCATGCCACCTCGCAGTTATGTGTTTTTGTAGTGTTTCGGGCACTTTTACATGTTGTTGCACTTGCTTTAGGGCTCCTGCATTACCTTTTTCTCTTCACATACCACTGTTCCATGGGCTCTAGCGTCTCTTATAGAGGCTTAGTCTACATCACGTTAAACATTGAAACACTCACGTCCCAAATTAAAGATAACTTGCGTGACTGTGTATCTATCTGTGTCGTAGAAGCTCGTTGGCATGACTGTTAGTGCAGATGCTTGCCTTAGCCTGTTAGGGCTGCTCCGACAGAATAACCAGACCGGGTGGCTTGTTTTAAACCACGAATGTTAACTGCAGTCAGCTTTGGGGGCCGGGAAGTCCAGGTCCAGGCACCAGCAGATTTGGTGTCTGGGGAGGCTTCTCTTTCTCGTTAGTAGAAAGTTGAGTTCTTGCTGTAATTTTATGGGGCAGAAAGACAAGGAGCTCTCCGGGGCCTGTTTGATTGGAGCACGAATCCCATGCATCAAGGCTCTGCCCTAGTGACCTGACACCTTGAGAAGGTGCCACCTCCTAACACCGTCATTAGGTTTCAACGTGAATTTGGGGGAGGGGCCACAAACATTCCCTCCATGGCAACGCTTAACACTTAATTAAATCTGGAGGTCTTCTTCCTGTATTTTGGAGGCACTGTTTTATTTCTTGGAAATCTCAAACTTTCGAACTTCCCAGGGCCCTTGCGAGCTCAGGCACGCTTGACCTGTGCCTGCGGGGCCTGTCTCTGTTGCTGGCTTTGCGTTGCTTCACCTCTTGACGGGTGTGTCAGATCTGGGTAGGGTGCAGTAAATGTCAGTCTTTCCAAAGCCTTGTTTTTTTACCCAGAAAAAAATTTGGTCAAAGGTGAGAAGCCACCTGCTCTTCTTGTGTGCAAACTGCAGTAGCAAATCAGTTGTTATCTCCCAGCGTTGGAATGTTTGGGGCGAGGCGGTTCCCTCGAGCTGTGGGGCCAGCAAAAGTCTATTACACGTGATGTGATTATATCTGACAGAATTCGAAAAGCCAAATTCAGTGACTTACTTCCATGAGACTTTTTCAACCTAGGCTATCAGTGCTGAGACAGTTTCACATCATACCTTTTTCTAACCCTGTGTAAAATCGCTTGCTACACACATCCTCTTTCTCTTTTGAGACTTCAGCGTAGACGCTATCATGTTTTCTGTTGAATGGCCTTTTTTTCATACAGTGACGTTTCTGTATCTTTGCTTACTTTGCCCTCCCTCCTTCATTAATTTTTCTTCTGCCCACAACTTCCTAGATGTCTTTTTTCTTGACCATCCTTGAGACTTCTCGTTCGATGTGTATTTAGGGTTCCCTTGTGTTTTTAATCACTGAGACTCACTCTTGCTACAACTGTTTTGTCCACGTATTCTAAAATACACCTCTTTTAATTTGAGTATGTTCTACTTAACCGTTCAAAGTCACTTTGTTCTTTATGAAAACTCTGCAGTGTGTCGAAAGTGTATTCTTTGATTAAATTGTTCTCATGTGAGACGAGCTGCATTTTTTTATAGTATTAGAAATCAATCTAATTTCTTGTTACGATTTATTTTTATAGCATCAGTAATATTTTATGTGGAAGATTGTTGAGTAGACTCGATATTGTCAAGTGGTATCATCCCCTGAACACTAGCAGTTGAGAAACGTATGTGTTTGAGAGATGGCGATGGAGGTGGAGGGGAGTCATAAGAATGCTTTATTGCCAAATGTGTTGAGATATTTTTCCCTGAATCTTTGGTGCTTGAGTGATTTTGAGAAATTTACTCTCTGTAAATTTACTGCAAAGATAGAACAAAACATCCCAAATAACAACGGCTTAAATGAGAGACGTTTAATTCTCTTTTCCATAAAATTCTGGAAATGGACTCCAGGGCTGATGTGGCAGTTTTGAGGTGGTGTTATCAAGACACCTAACTCCTCTCTTACATGTCTTTCGTTGTCAGTGTCGATTTCAGTCTTCATGGGTCAAAATGGCTGCTGGGGCTCCAAGCCATCTTTCTTCAGTACGTACAACACTTTAGATCACGTTCGTTTGCCAGGACTTAGCAATGGAGTTATGAACAGATTATAAGTAGAAGGGCATAAAAAAGTGGATGAGACAGTGGTGGTGCCAGTGCAAGTCGGTCCGCAAAGGATCCCCATATATCTGCCTAGGCAATGGGGCGGACGGTGGTTCTAGACTCTTGGATGGGAACATAGGAAAAAGAATAGGTTTAGATAAGTGGAAAAGGTAGCAGTGAGCTCCCTTGGGAAAATCTTGAGTTTGAAATACCCAAGGGGTGTCCTATGTTGTTATGCCACTGTGTGTGTGAGTCTGAAGCTTAGGACACAACAGTTAGTAAGCTGTAGATGCCAGAAAAAGGGATCTTCGGCATCCCAGGAGGCTCTTGAAACTGTGCAGGTGGGTGGATCTCCCAGGAAAAGCAAGACGACTGAATCGGTGAGGACCCAAGGCTGATGCTGCCACGAGCCGTTGAAGAAACTCACGGACGGAAGATTGAGTTTAGGTTGGGACTTGAAGATGAGAAAGACAGGCCGGGGAAGGTCAACAAGAAGCACCAGCTGTGTTTCCTTTAGCTTCGCCTTCGCCTCTGGACTCTTGTTGACATTATGGAAGTGTCACAAAGATGAGCATTTTACCTGCGGTGAATGCGGGAGTGGTGTGACCCAAAGGGCATGTCGCAGGGTCATGTTAAAGTCTTTATCATCTTATTCAATTGTTATAAAGTCTCTCTCACGCAAAGTCACTATTATCCTCATTTTATGCTTATTTAAAAAAAAAAAAAAAGGCTCACAGAGATTCTGCCATGCAACAGAACAGGCTTGGAAGCCAGGTGCGTTTTTTGGTTCTGGCCTGGATCTTGTGCCATGGCATCATGTCTCCTGAGAGGTTCAGTGACGGGTCCAGAAGTCTTGACTATGACATCAGTCTCTTTGCTCTCAGGAAGTCAATACATAGCATAAGTGATGAGAGTTTAAAAAAAAAAAAGACTGGTTCCCAATCTTTACTGATAATATTATTGTAAACCAAAAAGGGCCCAATTACGATTTGTAACATCTTTAAGATTCGAATGAGACTCTCATCTGATAGTAGGCGGGCTGAGTCGCTGGTTAAGCCTGTTCAACTAAAATCTTAGGCAGGGGTCAGCAAGCGTTTTCCTTTAGGGCCGGGCAGTAAATATGTCGGTCACAACCTCTCAACTCTGCTTTTGCAGCATGAAAGCAGCTGCACTATGTAAATGAATGGGCCTGGCTGTGTTCCCATTAAACTTTGTTTTCAAAATCATCAAGCAGAGGTGGCCCAGTTTGCCGACCTCTTCTCCAGAAGAAACTAAATTCTAGAATTTCTGCTTTTAATCCTGAAAGTAAAATCGTCGAACAAAATTGTGAAAATAGTTTTTCTTTTTCATTTCCAGAACTCAAAACATCTAGGTAACTTCGTTTTTAACATTAGCTTGTCTGTATAATAATCTTTTATATAAGTGTAATGACGTTTTTGGGAGAACAGATGCAAAGTATGAAATTAGAGTCCCCGTTTCATTCTCTATTTTACTTTCTCCTGTGTAGTCTGGATGGAATTCCAAGCTACCGAGGTTCTTCTAAATGTCTCAAAATAGTTCATATCTGAGGCTTTATGAAACAGACAAATCCTTCACCATTAGTGACTTTATCAGGTGGTTTCTGTTTTTTATTATGTAGAGGTACGTAGCAATCTTAGAAAAGCACTGGAAATGGACTTTGCATGTCAATAGTTTTCTGTTATGTTCAAATTGCAAATCTGCCTTTGTACCATAGATGAGTTTTTGGTAATATGAACTGGACTGGATTTTTGAAGGGAAATATCTTTTTCTCATGAAAGAACAAACAGGAGAACTTTAGTACCATGTGTGCTAGTAAGTGCTGCTGATAAGTGAGCATAATTAATGTGTAAAAGAATCATAAGCAGGTACTGGAGTCTTTTTAGCAGTTAGTTCTCATTTAATATTGAAAATTTTTTGTACAACATAGGGAATATAGTCAGTAATATTGTAATAACTATGTGTAGGGCCAGGTGGGTCCTAGACTTATCAGGGGGATCATATCGTAAGTTACATAAATGTCCAACCACTGTGCTGTATACTTGAAACGAATATAAAATACTATGAATGTCGACTGTAATTGAAAAAAATTATTAATGAGGTCGAGCACTGCTAGTAATATCACTCAGATTTACCTTTCGTAAATTTGCCTATATGTAGCCTTTGCCCATTTTATGACTAGGTTTTTTTGTCTTTTTCTCTTTTGTAGGAACTCTTTAAAATATTCTGAATATAAATAGTTTTTATATGGTTTGTTAAAAAAAAAAGAAGGAAATTTTTGCTAAAATAATCCTGATTCCTCCTCTGTGTCCATTTAGAAGCAGCCCTTCCCGCCTAGGGAGGCTGTGAGCATCGCAGTCATACAGGACGCAGCTTTAGCAAGTGGACCTCTCACTGCCGTTGAGAGTGGTGTATCTGTTTGACCTTTAGCTCGCCTCATCACTTACAGGAAATAAAATGTTTCTGCTGGCCCAAAAAGTCTTTTGAAGTTAGAGTGATGTGGGGTGGGGAGGAACGTGGTTTGAGAAGACTTGACTGGGTTTGGGAAATTCTATGAATCTATTGTCATCACCTATGACAATCAACTTTTACTAATTCCAAGAAAAAAGACAGCCTTGCCTGACTGAGAGGATGGTTCAGATTTTAGGATAGTCTGCTTTCAAAGCTCCATTGTAAACGGACTACATCTGTGAATAAGGAAAGTGAGGTAAGTTGATAAAACATTCAATTTGCCATGGATCTCACGTTGTAATGAAGAACTCAAGGATATTTTGGAGTAACTATTTCTCAGATTTTAATTGGATACGAATTTCCATGTTTGAGTCATCATAAAATGTGAATCATGTGATCTAGAATAAGGAATTTTTACTATACACCATGCTTGGTGCTGCTCCCTGAGACAGTTTAGGCTTAAATTAGTAAGAAGTCCACTAGAAAAATGGGAAGAATGAATCTTAAATCACCGTCTATGTTGGATGCCCTTATTTCAGCAGGTAGCAAGTTGGGCAGGCTTTTCATTTGACACGGAAGGAAGTAATAATGTTCTGAGATTAATCTTTATCTTAATAAATGCTTCCTCTTTTATAGATTATCTTGGGTAATTTCAATTTACCCTCTTTTTAGCCTTCCAACTGACTGAAAGTGTAGCTTTGATTTTTCATTATGTTACGTGATAATTTATCCTAACTAGCAACACATCTATCGATTTGTTTATTTGAACCCTTTGTTGCAAACAGGTAATCAGTCTGGGACGTGCAAATTTTTCTGTTGGTATTTATTGTTTTAGTGTTTTAGACACATGCAATTTTTGTTGTGTAGAAAAACTTCGTTGGTCCAGCGATGTGAGGGACAGGTTAGTCACAAGAGCTAGGGGATGCTGTTCTAACAAAAGTTCGTCCTTTGGTTCAATTTAATCTGTTTTAGGTCTCATGGCAATGATGTAGTAAAATAATTTACCCACTTGACACTATAAAAAGTTCACTAGGATTTTTCCCATTAAAACAGTCTCATGAGTCATAGCTTGGTATTACTTTCCAGCTTTGATTCTATATTCTCCTTACCTCGAAGAGTCATAAGAAGTCTATGGTACCTGCGCCCGTCTGGGGCTGCTATGTGTTTTGAAATCTCTTGCCCCACACTGATGCCTAGTGTCAATCAGGAAATGTCGTAATTTGTAACCCACCACCCTCGAGGGTGTGACAGGGTAGGAAGTTGTGGGCGTGCTGGGTCAGGCAGGAACGAGTCGTGGAACCTTCAGAATCTTTATCGAGGCTGAATTTTGCCAGCTTGTGTAAGTCAGATAAATTTTGTCATATTAAACACATCTTCGCTATCACTTCCACCTTCTGTTTTAAGTGGGCAGTATGCTCGCTTGCCTTTGACTTTCTTGTTAAGAGTATACCTCTCCTCAGCTGTATCTGTCACAACTCCAGGATTGCTTAAGACTCACGCTGTCACTGGTGTTTTCCATTTAGCAATGTCCTACAGGTCAGAGTGTGTTTACAGACAGTGAACTCCAGACACCCACATGTTGGAGATATGGTTTAAGTGCCTAGGATAGGAGCCTTCGTCGACTAAGCAGAAGGAATTTGTGCGTGATCAAGCGAATCTCGAAGTGTCTGTTATTGACATCTGAGGTCTCACTTGTCTGGTATCAGCATGACTTTCTACCCTTGCCATTCAGCACCCCACTTTTAGCAGCTCCCCGCCTCAGTCCTCATCTCATGCAGTACATATAACGTTTGAGGGACATCTGAGGAGACTCTAGGAAGCCTCGATAGGAAAGATGTTGGCCCTTACCTATGTATTTTCTGCTCTAACTCCTGCAAAATAAATTGGCTTTCTGTTGACATGTACTTGTTAAAATTGTTTAAGCCACACTGTCAGAACCCAGCCCACAGACTAGCATTTGCTGTTTACTTTTGACCATTTTAAGAGGTATCGTTTTACTATATTCCCGACTGGGGAGGTTTATGTATAGCTCGCAGTCAGCCTCGTTTTCTGTTGGGTGCCCTGGGTCTAGCACGGTGCCTGGACGTTTGTGGCATTTCCGAAATAAATGCCTAAGTGCTTTTGAGTCCTCATTACAATCTAGTTAAATATATACGTTATTATTGTGCATTCGTGTAAAGAGTAAAAATTATTGACCTAAGAAATACAGGTTTAGTCATTTACATAAAAATGAAATAACCAAGCCTGGAGGAGTTGAATATGGCTTGTTTAACATAAGTAGCTAGTAGTGGTTATGGTGAGTCTCAAGTCTGGAGTTAACAGGTGTTTAAATATTCTAGTTCACAGAAGCACATACAGTGAATGGTGTTAGTTCCTTTTCTAGGGAGAGTGGTTCAGGTGAACTATTGTGTGCCTGAGCATCCTGAGAGGGATGCTGTTGAGGCATTAAATAGGTGCCCTGTTTTCAGCTCCACATGTAGGGATGGTATTTAGCACTTGGTCAGCAGGCTGAGGACCAAGGTGATATTGGTGTGGCTTGGAATGCAATGCCACATTCTCTTGTGGCTCCCTTATTCTAAAAAAAAGTGATCATGGATTCGGGACATTGGTTTTTCTCGAATTGCTTTTTCTAAGCGTATAGGAAAAAACAGAGAAATGACTGACTTTTCACTTGAATTTTATGTTAAGGTTGAGGAAGGAGATCTGGTAATTCTTTCCTACTTTGTGTTTGACTATACTATTTAATAGCTGCAGATGAAAAATGAAATATTGTCGGGGAAAATGTTTATCGATATTTCCATTTTAAAACTATTATTCAACTGCAAACAGGTGAAATGAGCAAGATGAATATTGTACATGGCCCTTTGCCACAAACTTGCAATTTCCTTAAAGCAAGTAAGATCGAAATAGAGTTTGGAAAAGACTCTCTTCCAAGGGTGCTCTAAAGGCACGGCCTTTCTTGTGATTTTCCCTGTAATATTTCGTGGATATGCTGGGCTCACTTAGCCATTGAGTGTTGCTGATTGCCATCTATCCTTTCCCAGCGAGAGGCCTCCATTCTTACCATTGTGAGAATTTACCCATATAGCAACATTTACTTCTTAAAATCTACAGACCGTATCATGGATATTATATTCTTTAACCTAGGGTTTAAACATTTAAGAAAAGCGATTATTATAATTGAATCAGTTTCCATTTGTTTGCCTATTTTGAATACAAGAATTCGTTCCACCTCTGTTTTTACTTAATCTTGAAATTCAAACTTTCTATTATATATTAACAGGACTGAGAAATGGTTTAGGTAAAGGAAAGTCAGTGAGAATTTACTGAGTACTTACTGTGTGTCATGAGCTGAATTATACATAGCCTTTCCTGCTGATAGTCCATTTAATGCTATTAACAACCGTTTCCCCCTCTTTTTTCTTTAACAGGTGAGGTTGAATTTGATGAGGCTGACTTCCCATAGTTGACCGTGGTCTGATGACCCCATTGCCCATATGCTTTCTCCCACAGGGTCAGGGCTCAAAACTCATTGGCAAGCTATCAGAGTTCCATTTGAACTAAAAGAGAAAAAAACCTGTTTTCTGAAATATGAACTCTATAAAATGGATGCTTCTGAAAACAGTATTGTCTCCTAGGGAGGGCTGTAAACCTTGAACTACAGTTGAAGCCTCACATTATGTAAAATAGGAGTTTACGGAGGCGGATAGTCACTGTACTGTGCTTCCCCCACCGGTGGTAGAAGCTGGAGCAACAAGGGACCACGTGAGACCTGGTGCAGGCATGGGGTCTTTTCTGCAGCTGAGATTGGTCCAGAGACTCATTCTTCTGTGCGCGCTGCTTATGCGGTGTCATGCGGTGTCCTGGGTGGTGGAGGGGCGTGGGGGCAGTTGGTTGCTGGGGAGTGTCTGCGGGAGTAGAATAAGCCCTAATAATTGTAACATATTTGTGATTCTAGTAGCAAAGAGAACTCAAAAACAAAATGACTCAGTAGTCCATGAGGTTTCTTTGGGGTTAACAGCTCTTGTTCTGGCAGCTTTCCCTCTGGTTCCACCCAGCTAGGTGTTCTTCCATGCTTGTTTTCAGCTTTGTAACCACCAGTAATCACACTGTTTTTGGGGATTTTCGCGTTTTTGTTAAGAAGGAATACCTGAAATCTCACAGCATTCTGAGACTCAAACCTTCAGTGTTTCCTCAGTGCTGAATGCCCCAATAAGCAGCCAGGATGCTCAGATTCGAAGAAGGCAAAAGCGTGGAGGGGGAGTGTGAGTGTGGACAGCGTGGGGTGGGATGTTTGATTGAGAAATTTTGAGATCTGTTTAGATTTGTCAGGAGTGGCTGAATTACAGGTGACAGTAAATGTTACATCGTGTTGTTTAAACTCAACGTGAATTTCACGTCTCTTGAAGATACAGCAACACATACTATTCACCTGTAGGTCGAATACATTCTTTTTTAAGTCAGCAAACATTTACTAAATCCCTATTTGTGCTAAGCATCCCACCAAGAAAAACACATTTTTTTGTTTAAATCAAGGACGTGTATAAATAATTTTAGAATAATTTTCCTTGAAAATGGTTACAATGTGAAGTAGATTTAGGGCTGGAAATACTACTTGTTATTGGTGCAGAAAAATACATTAAAATGTCAATATGTGATGATATTAGGTAGTCATAAAAAAAGTGGAAAGTAGCCCTTTCTGATCAGAGATAGAAATTACTGGAAATAAAATTGCAGTCATTCCCGGTATGGGTAGGCTTGCCCGCTACTCCTTAGCCGCCAGTTTGCCTTTGTCGGGTGGGCTGCATTGCACAAATCTGTTATGGCTCCAAGCCCATAATGGTCTGTCTAGCCCATTAATAAGCAGCAATGATATCTCAATTGCAATTAGTTTTAGCCCTGTGCTTTATTTTAATTCTGTCTTGAGCGTTCTAACTTAGTTTCGGTGATAAGACATGTTCGTTTCTTGGTTCTGTGGATGAGAGGAATGGTTCAGAAGTGATCTCAGCAGTTTGCATTTCCGAGCTGGTTGCGGTTCGCTTACTAGCCTTATTGACTAAAAGAGCAGGTGATTCATACACAGTCCTATGTTAGCATGCCACAGCCGGGGCTTTTGAAAGGACTGCCGTTAAGTGCAAATAAATAATGATGTGGATGCACAGCAGACTCTAAAAGCATATTAGACTATTGATGAGAATGAATAATACATGTTTTCTGATAGCGTTTGCTACATGTGGCAGGATATTTTAAACCGAGGGAACCCCCTCCTCCCACCCCGCATAAAGTCTGCATTCAGCCAACCTTTATATCCAGATGTGCTTAACTGTTACCTGCCATATTAGAGCAGCAGCATCTCTTCAGTTTTATGGTTAAAACCTGTAGCATCGATTAGGAGATACCATTTTGAAAAGTTTGTTTCTACAACATGGACATAAGTAACTTCAAAGAAAAATGTCAATGATTGCATTGATTTCTGCATTCTGGTCTCTATGTGATGGGTCCTGGTGCCATAGAATCTGCCATAGCAGGTGGTCGCAGCAACTGGCCACGTCTCATTTAATGGAATGGAAATTTCAGCTATAATTTAGCATAGTTATTTCTACTGTTAAGTGAAAGCTGAGTTTACGTAGCTCTTACAAGTTTATAATTTGAAAGTTACATGTTTCGGTGTGTAGCGAGTCTGCGATATTTATCAAGTACCCATTGCGTACAAACTAAAATAAAACAAAATCTTTGTCCTGGGATCATCAGATATATGTTGAATAAATCTGAAGAAAGACTCTTGGTCAATGTTCAAGTGAGAGTAGATTTGTTTTACTGCTAAAATTCTCAGCACCATACAACAGAATATGAGGGTTAAGCAGTAATGATACAGACAAACAACCAAAGACGAATGGCTTATCTAAAGATCAGATTACATAATGAGGAAAAAACAAGGAGAGCAAAGAAGTTCTTAAGAATTGAGGTCCTTTTTCTACTTACATTGAAAATTTGTGTCTAGATCTCAACTGGTCATCCCTTATCTCTTAAACCCTTCTATAATGCAATGAGCCTGTTTGCTTTACTTTTGCAAGGTCAGATTTTTTCACAATGAGGCCTCTTCAGGTTTAGCGAACACTATGTTCATTCTCTAACATTTTAGTTTATGAAATGTCTGTCCTTTACCTCCCAGCACTTGAGAAATCCTAAGTGTCGTAATATGAAAGAAACCGAGGAGATAAATGACTAGACAAAGACTTGAAGGACTGAAAGATAGAGGACTATTTCAGAGACACTTGATCTCACATTTACGAGGGTGAGATCTTATTGAGTCTTTGGTCTGGAATAGTTCAGATTTGACCACGTTCTCTTGAAAGACAGTGATGCTGCATCTGGGAACAGCCAGTGGATTCGGAAATTACTTCTCTCCTTTCTCCCCCTCCCTCCACCTGTATAGTAAGTGTCCCTTCTTATCAAGCTTAATTTTGATGTACTTTGAATCTTCCAGAACATTGCCCCATCGTTTATTTTCCCTCTTCTTTTTACTTTAGTTTCTCTCTTTATTTTTGTCTCATCCCAACTTCCCATACATATCAGTTCTTCCAAATTCTTATAAACAATTAAATGAAACTCAGTCTTGACAAAATTGCAAGTTCTTGCCTTGACTCTTGCCTTCCCTTCGCCTACACTCTTATGCTGACCGTCATGGATCTCTTTCCCGGATGGAGCCCTACCACAGAGAAGGCACGTGTCCTCACTCCCCCACCTGAGTCACTCCAGGTCGGTGGTTGACAGCATGTCACCAGATCGAATGGCACAATTTCTGTTCTTTCTTAACCTTTGTGCAGCAGCGTATAACTCCTTCAAGCTGCTTGCTAAAATTCCCTCTCCTTTTGATTTCTGAGCTTTTTTTCCCCTCCCTTTCTAACTCTCTGAGGAGCTGGTTTTCTGCTTTCTGCCGCCTAACTATATTCTCAGTTAGGCAACTTTCATAGACTGATGTTTCATCATCTCCCCCTGCAGGTTGGTAAGCTGTGTCCTAAATGTAGGTAGGATTTTCTTAGAATCTTGACTGTTCTTGTTTGTTCGCTTTGACATAAACACTTTCCACTTCCCCATCTTCTTCTGTAGACAGCTTAGCCACCTTTCAAGGCACTTTATCGTAACGGTTAAAGGATCTCACTTAAGGTGAGCCAGGGGTGCCTTGGTTCACCCCACATCTCCAGATGACTAGTTGTGTAATCTTGGATTAAGTTATTTACCTCCAGCATATCTTTGTTTCCTCATGGTAAAGTGGAGATAGTAATAATTTCTTCCATGTAGGATTGATGAGACAGGTAATGGGTGAAAAATTTAAAGGTTAAATAGTAAGACAGTCCTAGGCACAGTAAGTACTATGTATATAAGTACTTTAGATATTTCTACCATTAAAACCCCACTTTTCTCTATGAAACATATTCCCGATCTCTGAAATCCAATGACAGGCCCTCTTTTCTGTGAAAGCTCTATTGTTTTTCACTCTCTTATGACATTTAACACTCTTATTTTGATTTTTCTCTCTGTACGTCTTATCCCTCTAGCTAGACTAGACTAGGCTTTTTACTTACTTATGCCTTCTGTCATGGCTTACACTTAGTACCCACTTCAAAAAATTTTTTTCCCCCACTATAATCAAATCCACTTTTCTAGAATAATTTCTGAATATCTGAAGTTCTTGAGGCCACTTTGCGTGTTGGAATTTTGATGAGAGATCCGCAAAGATCCTTTGAGGATGCTTTTGTAGGGCAAAGTCATCTTAATGAAACCTCTTTGGGGAAATTGTGTTTTTAGAAGTTTGAGAGTGTGTGTACTTTTTCCCGCATATTTCTTACACCTTTTTACAGTACATTTTTACAGTACAAGTTTTTATTGTGACGGAATAAATTGTCTTCAAATTTTTAAATATAATTTTACTGTTTAATAGGTATGCCTTAGAAACCTAGACATGGGTTGATAGTCTTACTGTAGTTTTCTCTCCCCAAAGGACATTCTCACCCCTTAAATGTTGGTGACGCTATAATTGCTGAATAGAAGCTTTGACTGAATCAGACATAGAGAACAACAATAAGTGTAACGATGGAAATTATCAGGCATTGATAAAACCTGATAGCGAATCACTGTGACTGAGTACATCCTGGCAGGAATGTCAAAAATACACTACAGGTTACACGGTTTTTATTTCATTTTCCTGTTTTAGAATAAAGGTTTTGACCATTTAAAAGAAAAGGGCCCGACATTTGTTGGAAATAGAAATTGTTGGACATAACCAAATGTTTTAATTTTTGCCCTCTATTCTCACTGAATATATATATATTTTTGAATTTGTTGTGTTTCCTTATGAAAAGAATCTAAATTTTTTCCTTAAGGTCAGCCAGGTGCCTTGGTTCACCCCACATCTCAACATGTTTGGCCAATAACTTGGATTCTTTTAGCCTGAGTAATTATACACCCAACTTGTCTGGTGATGAGTTTGTCTGAAGATACAGCTCACAAGTCAGTCCTAACTTTATATGGTACCTTAAGAAAATCAGTAATGGATTGCCTTGTGTACAAATCCATTGAACTTTTGCAGCCTTGAATTCACAGAGTGACAACTGCTTATTCAAGGGTACAGTTAATATGCTGCAGCCACACATTTAACTGTCAATGATTCATTCTCTGTCTCCTGTGAGGCAGATATATTTTCTTCTGATTATAAGGTGGAAACAAAACCCAAAGAATGCCATTTCTTGTCATGATCACATCACGAAGCAGCAGTCAAACCAGAAATAAGCTCCAGTCTCTGATGCACACTGTTGAATATTCATGTTGGGTTTTGCTATGGACTTGGAGTCATCTTCTTCATTGTCATCTGTTTGATATCATCCTTAAGAAGTATGTTCTCTCGGTCTTGTCGAAATGGTTCATGAATCCAGATTTGTATCTAAGTCATTTTCTGGTTTCGTACACCAGTTAATGTATGCCAATGATTTCCATCGTCGTAGCATCTTATTGTTCATGGGAAGAGTAACAAAAATGTAAAAATATGCTAATGAGAAATGGAATGGGGAGGTGTCATTGAGCATGTAGTACTTGTAGGAAGAATACAGTGCATATAATCCCCCATGGGTTTAGGCTAGTTAATGCCTGGAAACTGTCATTATGCCAGGTTGCATTTTCGGAAGAGGGACAATGCTATAACTGGGGCTTGCATTTTTCATCCAAAGACTTGGGAAACCCTAGCTAATGGACATAACCAACAAACTGTCTAAAACGAAGATTCAACAATTATAAGCGATGATCATCTGCACATCAAAACATCTAAAATTCAGTGCGTGGGCTGAGATTAACATTTAATTGCTTGCTACCAAGATGCAGAAGGGTTCTTGAAAGCTATTTGGATGACCCAGGGCCTCTTGAGAGGGCCTCTTCTCAGGTGCTCGATGGCATGCTATTACTTAGACCTGCCTCGAAGGACTGAAATCTTAAAGCGGCTGATGACAGCGCTATAGGTTTTGCTCCTACTCAAATGCCTTCTGATCCGACATTTCCTCTTTTACCCCTCACCTACACCCAACTAGACAAGTTAGTCTTTTCTTTTAGGGAATAAAGAAAGGAAACAGTAAATTACAGCTCCCAGAAGCCTCACATCTTCATCTCTAGCTAGCTTAGCCATCTTTCAAGGCACTTACCTAATGGCTAAAATATTGGCTAAAATAGACACTATTTGGGTGTGTAGGGCTGCGCCTTCCTATGTCTTAAAACACTGGCAATTTTCTCGGCTGAAATGGAAGACAGTGGGGCTGAGCCGTGACTACTGAGGACCAACTCAGCTTATGGCCCCAGCCACCACAGCAATGGCATCTGCCAGATCAGGCTCCCTTCTTAGCACCAGAGAACAGGGGGACAATTCCGATGGGCTTCCTCATTCACAATACAGTTGCTTTAGCTTTGCGGAATGGGGTCAAGGTTGAAATCCTACCTACACTGCTGGATACTTGCGTTCGTCGTTCTTGCCTCTGAGGGTGTCCTGCTAGAGAAGCTTACCGGATAGAATATTTGGCTTCGCTTTCCATACGTTAAAAATGTAGAAAGAGATTTTACCCAGTGGAGAAGTAGCTTTTCAGAAGGAGCAGTGTAAGGAGGGTGGAGGGAGGCCTTATTCAAAATGAGAATTCTCTCTCTCTCTCTCTTTTGGTCTCACTCTCTCTTTTATGTCGGGGTAATATGTCTTCACCTTACTGTGTTTAAATTCACCATGATCTTATTGCCAATGTTCCCAAAGCAAAGTTGTTGGCATTTAAAACCTATTACTGGCCTGGGGCTCTTTCTCAACTTTTAAACTCCATACAAAAATCTGTTAAAATGCTGCATTTCAGTAGCTCTGTAAAAGTGGTGGTGTGTCCTAGCATGGTTATGATTATGCACAGCAAGTTCAGTGCATGCCATCTGAGTTTTCTTGCTGGGCCACTCAATGGCTGGTGAATGTTCAGAATGTGGAGGGATAGATACATGGGTAGTCGGCCCTTCCTTCCATTGTAACTGGGATTTAGGTTTATGTGACTTCCAGGGTGGATTACTGGTTGTAGTTGTTGTTGTTTTTGGTAACTGCTGTTTTTTTAACTTCGAAGTTCCAATTTCCAACTTCCTATACCAACTGATTTCTTTCAAAGTTAGAAGTAATAGAAATGAGAAAAATAATTAAAATAGATGCCCGTCCTGCTCTCTGATTTTGTAAGGATCATGATACAAAGCTCCACTGGTTAAAGGGAGCCATGAAAAGTTTAGGGACATAGAGTACCCGAAGTTCTGAATTTCTTCATTATCTCATCAACATCTTGAGTTTCGGAGTCACCCTGGATCTGTACCAACCCTGTGACCCGGGGTGGTGACATTCCTGAGATGAGAACTCTGCCCATTTGCCAGCTTCTTAGTGGAGTTTTGTTGGCCTCAGCCTTTTGCTTGTAGTCGTACTGCTCCATGAACTTAGCTAGTTAGAATTTGCTTATGGGTGAATGTTCAGAATGTGGACCTTATGACCTTATAAGGTGGAGATTAAATAATTTAGAAATGTGCGTAAGTAATGGATTGCGCCTGGTACCCAGCAAACAGTTAATCGATCTTAAATTGTAATTTTAATTTACCCCTGAGTGTAGGCCAGGTTTTCACCCGTGTTGTCTCGAAAAATAACCAGCTGCCTTGGTTTTCCAGGGTTCTAGTGGATTCTTTAAGCTTCCCTCTGATACTTCACTCTAATTAACACAGACAACTAGCAAAAAAGTAGGAGTGTTTATTAACTCTGTTTGAAAAACAAATACAAATGGAGACACTTTCTTAACTGAAAACTTGATCACATACGTTCATTTCCTTCCCAGAAACGAATCTATTCTTAAAACAAAGAATAGAAACTGTGTTTCAGAAAACCAATTTTAGTAACATAGATTTTAGGTTTGTAAACCAACATGACTTCAAGCCTTTGGGGATAGCTGTATAGAATTTCATACTGTGCCTGTTAAAAAGCACATGACTATGTTATGTTTGCAACGCACACTACATTTGCACTTTGTCTTCTATTCCGTAATTTCCAAGTTGGCGTTTGGGTTGCTATGACAGAATTGGGAGGCAATCCTAAAGGCAGACCTGTCAGGTTTTCTATTTCTTAGCTGTCTTGACATAAGAGCAGAGGTTATTTTGATATACACCGTGTATTTTGGTTTATTACAGTCGTGATTGCTTATAGGATAAGAGTATATTTAATTGTATTTTTACCATTTGTGATTGTTCCCATTTCTGAGGGAGAAATAACCAAAGATTAAGTCAAATAGAGCCTGCTGGATGTCTGAAATGGGTTATGACCAGAAGCCACTCCTTTTTTTTTTTTTTAAATATGTAAGAGAAATTCTTTCTTTGATAACAGAATGAAGGTCTTTCTTGAGAATAGGAGCTAATATTTTTGTCGTCTTTCAGTTTATTGCTTTTTTCCCCTCCTCCATCTATTAAAGTCATTCCAGACAGGAAATTAGCATATAGAGTGGGGAGACAAGTTTTGACTTAAGTCAAAAATCTTCAGATCAGTGTTCTTCTACCCAACACTCAACTTTTAAATAGAATAAATGTGGCTTATTTCACTGTCATGAATTATGATGTCAAGGAATGTAATGAATAAACACCAAATTTTCTAAATGGGTGATATTTAAAATAAAAAAGATGACTGGTCAAGGAGTACTTTATTATTTTTTTTAAAGTAATTTTTTTGTTTTTCTATTACAGTTGACATACAATTTTATATTAGTTTCAGGTATACAGCATAGTGATTAGACATTTATATAACTTACAAAGTGATCACCCTGATAAGTCTAGTAACCATCTGATGCCATACATAGTTATTACACATCATCGATTATCAGGATTGATATTTTTAGTGATATAAGATAAATTATAAGCTTTCTGACAAAAAATAAACATAAAAAGAGAAAACAGTTGATGTCTAATTTGATGGCATTCGAGAACCATTTGCTGTTAAGCATACTCAAGGAAAGATACCTGTTTAAAAAAATTTACTAAAGTGGCACTGAAAAAAAGTGCATGAAATTTTCAGGATTATTTAAAATATGTCAAGGAATTCTTTATACTTTCATCAGGAATAGGCCCTCATCTGGAACCAAATCAAATGGTCTCACCTGTACTTCATAACCTTCGCTTAGGCCCAAGGCAAGGCTCTCTTTCTCTCTATTGGACTTTACTTATTTGTCAGGACTAAAGAGGATATTAGAATGTGATTTTTGCCATGTTTCATCAAGCAAAAGCAACTGATTTTCCTCTAAAGAGCAACATTTCAGTGGGTTCCCAGTGATATATGATGCCATAAAAATGCAGTGCCTGTTTAAGCCCTGGCAACAGTTTTGCACTGAATTTATGATTTATCTGGATTAATATTTTGGTACCAGAGGAGAAGAATTTAGGATTCAAATACAAAGGCAGGTTCTTATGCCCAATCAAAATGTCAGCCTCCAGGAAGCTGGAGACTTTGAGTGAAAAAGGCTATTACTGACCACTGATGTTGTACATCTAGTTTGAATTCTATTCAGGAAATTGGTAATAAAGGAGACTTTTATATTGCTCTGGAACTATTTCTTTTAAGCTCAAAACACCTTTAAAAGCAGTGAATGCAAGTCTGGCACAACTAACAAACTAAGTTAACTGGGAACACTATGCTTTTCATTTCTTGGGAGATAATTTTCGTTTAACTGGTCCTACTCCAGAGCGGGATAAGCCAGCTCCTGCTTGACTTCGGTGTTTGAGGATGTGTGCTTATATGAACATATATATATGAATGATGGACTTTGAAAGGACCTTATAGTTTGAGATTATTTTCTTGAAATTCATGATCTGTGTTGAAGTATTTTACTAGCTATCCTATATATCTAAAATGGCTGCTCTGCCATTTTTGTACACATGTTCAATATTTGATGTTTGAGGTGGACATGGGAAGACAGATCGGAAACGTACTGCCCACTTCTCTTTACAATGGACAAGCTTAGTCTTTAATCACCGATTCTTTGATCTCAGCTTATTTCCTCAGCTTGCTGTGATTAGACACGCTATAACTGAGCTCCTTTTTTAGGATTCGCTGTTGTATTTATAATTGTGGCAAAATGCATGTAAAAAATTTACCATGTAATCATTCGAAGGTGTACAGTCCAGTAGTGTTCTGAACTCTACTTGGTAAAGTGAAGCCTCTTTTGGTTCCCGTACTTGACAAGCTTCTTCATCCCTTCTGGCTGCTGTAACAAATCACCATATACCGAGTGGCTTACAAACGATGGGCATTTATTTCTCATAGTTCTGAAGCCCAAGATCAAGCTGTGGGCAGATTCAGTGTCTGCAGGAGACCCGCTTTCCCCACAGTAGATGGCTGTCTTCTTGCTGCGAGGTCTCTTCTGGAAGGGCACTCTTTGGGGTTCCATGAGGACCCCGCCTCCAAATCCCAATTACCTCCCAAGGACTATCATATTGGGAGTTAGGATTGTAGCCTATGAATTTCGGGGGACACAGACCTTCCATCCAGAGCCACGAGTAAGTCCTTTTCGTTCTGTTTTGTGTCGTTACAGAACTCCACGATGGGAGGCAAGCTGAGCAAGAAGAAGAAGGGATACAATGTGAATGATGAGAAGGCCAAGGACAAAGACAAGAAGGCCGAAGGGGCAGGGACGGAAGAGGAGGGAACCCCGAAGGAGAATGAGACCCAGGCGTCTGCGGAGACCACCGAGGTGAAGGAGGGCAAGGAGGAGAAGGCGGAGAAGGATGCCCAGGACGCCGCCAACAAGCCCGAAGACAAGGAAGGCGAGAAAGGCACAGACGCAGCCAAGGCAGATGCTCCGAAGGCAGAGCCGGAGCAGACGGAGGGCGCGGCCGAGAGCAAGCCCGAGCCCCCGAAGGATGCGAAGGATGCGGAGCAGGAGCAGGCCGCCGCCTCAGGCCCGGCCGCAGGCGATGCGCCCAAGGCCTCCGAGGCCGAGGCCCCTGCGGAACCGGCCGCGGCCTCCAAAGTGGATGACAAGAGCAAGGAGGGCGGGGAACCCACAAAGACTGAGGCTCCCGCAGCTCCTGCCGCGCAGGAAACGAAAAGTGACGGGGCCCCGGCTTCAGACTCAAAACCCAGCAGCACTGAGGCTGCCCCATCGTCCAAGGAGACCCCAGCAGCCACGGAAGCACCCAGTTCCACGCCCAAGGCCCAGGCCCCCGCAGCCCCAGCAGACGACGTTAAACCTGCCGAGGCCCCGGCAGCCAATTCCGATCAAACCGTAGCAGTGAAAGAATAACAAGGACAGCCTAAGGAAAAGAAGAGTACAGCTTAAAAACAACCTGTTTCTCTCTCTCTCTGTCTCTCTCTCTCTCTGTCTCTCTCTCCTATAACCTGCTTATTTCAAATTGGAGAAATAATATTATCTGTGCCCAAGGAAAAAAAAAAAAAAAGGATGTCCCATCGAGGGAGGGAGGGGGTGGGGAGAATCCAAATAGTATTTTTGTGGGGAAATATCTAATATACCTTCGGTCAACTTTACCAATCAGTCCTGGATTTTAAAGATCAATGTCTGAAAGTACAGTACATCTTTTGTACCTGAACTGCTGTTAACATGCACTCCGCCAACTAAGAACCGACATCTTGTCTTCTGCCAGGGGACCTGGGAGTGATGGTTCGACTCTGCCCACAGGGCCTGTTCCAAGGCAATCAGATCTTTATGAAAGCAGTATTTTCTGTGTTTTTTCTTTTTAATTTGCAGCCTTTCTTATTTTAATATTTTTTTAATGTTGTGGATGAATGCCAACTTTCAGACAGCCCACTTAGCCTGTCCACGTGTATCCGATGCCAATAGTCCATTCTTCCACCCCAGGTATTTTTGGGAGTAACAAACATTCTCTCATCCGACTTAGCCTCCCTAGATTTCTCATGACGAGTTAATGCATGTCTGTGGTTGGGTGCACCTGTAGTTCTGTTTATTGGTCAGTGGAAAAGAAAAAAAAAAAAGTCTGCATTCACTGCAGTTACAGTTTCTCTTCCATTCTGTGTCACAGACACCAACACACCACTCATTGGAAAATGGAAAAATAAAATAAAAAAAAAACAAAAAAATGTACAATGGATGCATTGAAATTATATGTAATTGTATAAATGGTGCAACAGTAATAAAGTTAAACAATTAAAAAGAAGTAATAATGACTCTTGGTTTTCTTTGGCCCTCACTTCCTCCTCCGTGATGATCTCAACAGAGGGCAGAGCCCTATATCCAGCATTTTCCCACATTTATTTGGATAGAAGTAGAAAGCAGGATCTTCAAAATTTTTGTGGACGTTGTCTGTTTAGAGAATTAGATCGGTGTCGATCTTGAAAGGCTACACTGAAAACTTACTATGCCTATGGATATGCACCCTACAGAGATGTGGGTTAATAAATATACTTAAAATGAGCGAATATTTTGAATAAAACACATTAAAAGACAATGAATAGATTTGATCTTGAAGGTTGCGAAGAATTACAAGATCTTACAGAAACATCGTATGTAAGTTGTGAAACCACTGATGATCATTTCGTTTTATCCCTTTATTTATCATATTTGTGACAGAGCAGGCAATGAGACAGCAGCAGTGTGAAAGTGAAGCATGGAGCTGGCCTTTATGGGGACCAGATTCCTGTCCAGGTTTTGCCACTCTTGTGTGGCTTTTAAGTCACCTCTAACTAACCTCCAGGCTTCCCTGCTTTATCTACAGGAGGGCAAAGACTATGATCTCTAAGGAAAGACCCCTTATTCAACTTATGAAATATTTAGTAGTCTGTATATATCCCCGGTGACCATTTTACATTACGGTGGATAGGTATGTACCAACAGATGTGATATCACCTCCATCCTTCGATTTCTCCCCCAAACCCTCAGTTTGTTTAGGTTTCATATGTCCTATAGATGGGAAAGGGGTTGGAGACTGTAAGGAGTGACTTTGATGGAGCAGCCAGGCACGAGGATCAATTCTTTAAGAAAAGAAGGAATTGTCGCTTGGATCTTGGTGGTAATTTGGGTCTTTTCCAATTGGATATTAGAAACCAAATCTCAAATATAAACACTTAAAACTGAACTTAACAGTAGCCACTGTAAAAATTGCTCATGCTTGAATCAGTTAAGTATCAGATTTTGTCGGAGAATAAGATTAGGTGATAATTAGCCGGAATAATAAATTCATACAATTTATACTATAACGCAGGAAGCGTTTATAGTCTTAACATAGGGAATTTTCTATAGAATTTGTGAAGGGCCAGTAAATATACCGAAATTTATTCCCAAAGGGACCTTAGCAGTACAGTAGATGAGGATGAACCTGATTTTATTCTTATGGGTTATATTACTCATGGTTGAATAAAAAAGGGGAAGAAAAAATCCTCTCCATTTACCTTCTGAGTGGCCTGTAGCCTGCACCATATGTGTAGCCCACCACTAAGATAATGCCCGTGGTAATATTGGGGAAGATAAATGGGTGAAATTGAATATTAGGCAAATATACCCATTGGGTTGAATTCATATCTGTGATCACTTTTTTTGGCACTTTTGGTTCTTGTTTTTATAATGAAATAAATTGGAACTCGTAATGCTTGGAAGGACAGCAAACGAGATGCGTAAACACAGTAACCACCAAGCAACTGTTTTAGGTATGAAAAACAGCAGAAGACTTCCAGATTATTACTGATGTGTCCTAGCATATATGAAATAGTTTGGGGGTGGGTTGGTGGTGGTGGTGAGGAGGGAACAGATTCAGTGAACCATGGAGACATTTATATGATTACTAATATTAAATACATGTCCTTGCAGATAAATGTGCTTAGCAGAAGTAATATGTTACATACTCACTGTCTCCATCCCCTGCTTTTAATTTAAAAAACTCACTAGGTGTTTTGGTGACTAGAACAATCAAATCAACCTCCTGGATTAGCATTTATTGCTATAAATTACTGTTTAGAGAGAAATGAAGTTAAGGAGACATTTTTCTCAGTTCATTTACACTTTGAGTTGTTGAGTAAGGGTACAAGAGAATTAAAATTGTGTTGAAGCAATTAAAGAATACGGAAATGTGGTCACCAAAATATTTAAATCAGAATTTTAACCTATCCATGGCTCATGACATTTAATTTTACCATACCTATGAAAAACTTAAGATGTAGTTTGAAATTGTCTATTCGGCAGAAAATATCTTATGTGTGGGAATGACTGGCCCAGTTGAGAAAGGAAGAGTGTTGGGCATCCGAGTTAATTTTGGATTGACCTAAATCGTTCCTACCTCATGAACAATCTAAAACGAAGGCAGGACAATGCACAGGCTGTACTTAACAGGCAAGTCAGCGCTACTCAGGAACTCGCCACATATTTGGCTCATGGGCTCACACGTGTGCAACATCTCTGAAGAATGAAGGGGTTCCAGGGCCTGACACCTTTTTGGTGTTCATGAGCAGACAGCAAGGAGGAAACTAACAGTGAAAACGAACTTGCTCAAGGTTTCCAGCTTCGTCCCCCCACCTTGAAGATCTTGTCTTAGGAGCTGACATGATGGGGGTAGACCCAAATCCCCAAGAGCTTGGCTGTGCTAGGCATCTCCAGGATGGTCCTACCTGGTCTCAACTCTAAGAGAAGACCATCTTCAGCCTCTCGTTGGCCATTGAGGCAGAGGTAACATGGCCATGATCCAGGCATGCCATTTGTCATTCTTGGAGAGTCTTTTTTCTTTCAGTGGGGTCAAAACATAAGTTTAGTGTGCAGTAGGGAGTTGGTTGTCAGCTCTGGTGCTGACAGATCTAGACATTCTTCAGCTGCCTGAGTTGGGTAAATTATTAGGTGCCAGCAGCAACACGGTTTTCATAAAGCATCCTAAAACCTTAAATCTCACTAAGTGAAACATGGTGTATTGAAACACAGCATCTTCACTGACACACATCCGGTACAGTCATCTTTTGTTGTTCCTTTCTAGTTATAGGGTGCTTTCAGTGGTTTCATTTATGGGGGAAAATCTGTAAGACTTATCAAATTTACTATTTTGATGTTATTCAACATTTTGTCTCATGAATGATGAGGTTACTCTCTAGCCTTTTGATTTCTATTATGCTTTTCAAGAGTAACAGTGTAATTATTTTGAGCTTTATTTTTAACTAGTTTGCACAATATCGAAAATTGATGCTTGGAAGGTAATCTTAAAAATATACCAAATAGGAGTACCACTAATAGTTGTGGGATTGATCAGATGAAGTTTTACACACGTCCTTAGACGAGGAGGCAAAATTTGCTTGTTTATAACTGGCACTATTTTCTGTCAGCCAAGTAGTTAATGTTTTAAATATTTAGCTCGGGGATTCTTGTTTGGCAAGGGTGTCAATTTTTTCCTTCTCTCTGTAGTGTAGCAATTTCTGATGAAGGTGCATGTCTTTGATTTTTTTTTTAAAAACTATTTCTTATCATGAGTTTATTTGCTCCCTGCCTTTTTAATGATAGAAATTTTATTAAAGTATGAAAGCTCAAAATCCAGGAACCACTGGCTTAGTACATTTCTCCAAGTTTTCTGTCCTCATTTTAAGAGCAATTTTTATTCCGAAGTTGTGTACTTCCATTCTTATACATATTTTAAGTAAATTCCTAGCGAATATCTTTTTTGAAAAAGACCTATGATCTTTAAAAGGAATACTCAGAGTGCCACTGTTCATATCGAAATAGGAAAATTAAATAAAAATATCATCTTTATCTCATGTGCCCTTGACCTTCATATTTTTCTCAGGTCCTAATATCACATTTGTTCCTCGTTTTGTTTTCTTTGAGGATAGTTTTATGTTTCTCCTGAGGGAATCCAGAAAAATTCACTTTGAATATTGCTCATTTATAAATTAATTGGCCTTATATAATGTATCATTTATTTCGTTTTAACCCAGGGCACTGTGTTAAATGGTCAAATGACAAAATGATGGAGCAATATGCACAAATTTCGAATCATTTAGAGCGCATTTGTATTTGCTTCCTTCACATATGCTTTTGCTTATATAATTCAGGATTGAAGAGAGTAAGAGTAAAAGCATCTCAATAAAAATACTATTTTAGGGAATTCTCATCTTAAATATGCTTTTCCATGTATTTCCCTAATTCCGAAGCAGAGTTTCACATAATGAAAACCAAACATTGTTAGGCTACAGGCTTCTGTGAAGTTGTCGGTATAGAAATGTATATGAAAGCTTAAAAAGAAATTTATTTTTTTAAACGTAAATATTCTGATAGATTTTTAAAATATTTATCTAAACGACGGAGTTCCAATCACTACCAGGAAAGCCTTGTTATGGGCAACCAGTCTTTTGGCTTTTTAAGCTATGAATTCATGCAAGTAAAAATGTTTGAATAGGCCCCAAAGACTTGCCTTACAATTGAATAAATATTCCTTAATGGTGATCGAATTGTATTTAAGAGCCATGCAACCGGAAAGTCATGCCCAAGATATTGTCACTCAGCAGAGGAAACAGGTACTTTTTTTTTAACCTTGAAGAAAATATATTCAGTTGTAAAACACTTTTGATAACAAAAAGAATGGAGGAAAAAAAGAAAAAAGAAAAAAAACCCTCCACTTTCTAAAAGGAAAGCAACTCTTGTCATGGAAGGGAGAGACTGCATCTCAGCAGTTACTGAGATTTGCCATGAAAAGAAGAGGGTGACGTGCTTGATTACAAGAGCCTTTAACGCAGGTCTGGGAAATTTAATGTGACAGGTGAACCCCATGAAAAGAACTGACGAGAAGATCCGAGAGCAGCCAGTGAGCAATTTCCATCCTCTCTGCCTCAGCACAGACATCTAAGAATAGAGCTGCCTCTCAGCCAGAACCACCCACTTCAGCCACCGAGTCTGACTAGTATGCAAATTCCCCAGAGGGCTGTTTTTTTTTTTTTTTTTTTTTTTTGCTTCAGTATAATAGGGACTGTATTTCTCTTGCTACTTATTCAGCTGCTTTCTCTTGCAGGAGCTGAAATTGCCTTGACATTCAGAGCAAATTCTACCTTTTCAAAATAAAACGAGCATGCACGCGTGCGCACACACACACACACACAAAACAACAAAACCCAGAATCACATAATTAGAAGACAAACTAATTAGAGTACATCAGAAAAGAGTTGCTTACATTTCTGATGCTAGTGGAAACTTTATTATAACGTTTGTCTTTCATTTCTTCTCTTCTTTATTCTGTTTCCTCTACATTTTGTCTCTCCCATCGAGTCTCCTGCTTCTACGTTTTTTTTTTTTTTGGTCAGCTAAATTCTAAAGTGATAATGTCCTTTCCCTTCCCTCTTTCCCTCCCTCCCTCCTCTCCTCCCATTCCTTCCTTCTTTCCTTCCTTCTTTCCACTGCGTTCACACTGAGGCAGATGCTCATATTGGGCCAGACTTATAAAAATGATATACGACCTTCATGTGTAGTCTTTAAATACACTTCAAGTGTACTGTTCTTTCTGACTTCGCGTAACTCTTACTATTCATTTGCTCAGGAAGAACAATTACAATTTACTCGAAACTTGCCTGTATTTTACTTCTCTCCCACCCCGCCCCACACTCCACTATCTATAGTAATAACAAGGGAATGGTACGGCTACCCATTCATTTCGATGAGTCAGAAACTAGAAGAAACTTTGTCTCTAGAACCTCCCATGGTCATAACCCAATGTTTCTCCACCTGTATTCATTATCACCCCCCACTTTCTGGGGGCCGAGAAAAAGAATCAGGACTGAGAGGGAAGATCATGGCTTTGTACTTGGGGTATATTGAATTTGAGGCATTTTGGAGGTGTAGAAATCGATAGGCTGAGGAGCCACATGGATCTCAAAGGATAGAGCTGGACCTAGAAATGGAATCAGCATTCCTTAGAAGGTACTTGACACCATGAGCCTGATTAGCATCTCCTGTAGAGGGGACCAAGGAGAGAATGGAGTGAGCAGTGTGCTTAGCATTGAACCTCTTATTGGATGATTAGGTAAAGACTGGGAAGTCATACCCTAGTGAGGGAGGAGAGCTGGGAGAGTGTCATGTGACAGAAAAAAAAGAAACAGAACATTTCAGGAAAAGAAGATGGAAAAAAGTGACAAAAGTTGCTAAGACACCAAATAAGGTGATTTTTAAAATGCTACCTCAGGGCACTGACAACCTTCACAGTGGCTGGCAGATTGGAGGGGTAGAGGCTGAAACCAGATGGTAGTAAACTGAGGAAGGAGTTGGAGGTGAGGAGATTGAGCCACGTTTTCTAGAAACTCTTTAGAGAGTGTCGGTGCAAATGGGGAAAGTGTGATAGGGCTGAGCGTCAAGAGAGAAAGGGACTTTTTTTTTTTTTTTTTTTTTTAGATAGGAGAGACCCAGTTTTTACATTGATCTAAAGGAATCAATTAAGGAGGATTAGTTATAGAGCAATGAGATAGAAGAGAGAACTTGTTATTTGAGATTCTTGACAGGCAGGTATGATACAAAGTGCAGGTAGAAGGATGTCGCCGCGGATCCAGAGTCCATATGGCAGCATCTGCGAGGTGGGAGGAGAGAGCTCGGCTGAGTCTGGGGCGAGGGAACAGAACGTGGCGCAATGTTATGTGTTGACGCGACATCTAGGGGTAACTGGCGGGGGTGGGGGTGGGGTCCAATGGATGGCATAACAGCATGTTTTCTTCCCCTCTCAGCTCCCACAGGCAAGGTGCCTTGACCAATGAGCCCCCCTTATCCTGGGGACCAGGCTCTGGTCCTGCTCATCCCTGAGTAGCAGCCTCAGTTCCCTGCCGGTCCATGGATTTGTTCAAACAAGCCCATCACGTCCATGGGAACCCCCTCACCCTCTTGTTGCTACAAGGCCTGTTTCCCACAGCCTCTGCTGTTCACTCTGTTACACTCCCGTGTGGCTCTGCATGGAGCAGCGTCCCCTTCCCTGTGACACTGCTGTGAGTATAGGTGACCAATACACCGCTGTCGATCTGGTCTCTCCAGTGCTGGGTGTCATGTGTTTGGCCATCCCCATAACTCCTGGGTGGGAAACCTTCCCTTAGCAGTGCGGTTAAGTGGCGGAGATCTAGACACCCTCTGTGGTCCGCCTCTGATGCGACAACATCCCATCGTTCCAGGGCCCTTTGCTGTGGAATTGTTGGGACGGGAGCTGTCAATTTGAAGACACATTACACTGTGAACATGTGGCCATTTCCACAAGTTTTCCGGGGTGTGCAATTTTAGGCAGTGTAATCAGTGACCAGGAGAGGGGTTTTGGAAAGTGGACATCTTCCAATCCTATCGCAGAAACAGCTGTCTTCTTTGCTTCTAATCACTATACTGTACAACTGAAACTAATATATTATTGTTTGCCACCTATAAATGAAAAAAAATCATTGACTTGTACAACGTAAATATGAGCAACTAATTATCTATTATATTTCAATAAAGCTGTAAAAAATATTAAGTCTTGGATATAAGGCCAAAAGTGTTTTTAAGAAAGGTACCGTGTGCCATATTTTGACATTTCCAAGTCCTTACAAAAAGCCACATTCTTGGGTAAGAAGAAAAGATTTTTAGTTCTCTTAAAATAAAAGATGGTATATAGTGGGTTGACTCAGGATTCACTAGCTGGGTTTGAAGTGTATTTCTGAATCTAACCACTGATAGTCCCGGCTGAGTGAATCACCCTCATCCTCGGCTGTAAAATGCACCTATTCCAGGGTGTTCTTGTGGGGATGAGTGGGGTTAATAGTGTCAGGCCCTTGGTAAGCACTGCTTACATTTTTACTATTTTTTTTTTTTTACTATATAGAAATCTCAAACTCATGTGTATGTTTGACAGCATCCCTATGTTTTTATAATCTTATTTGCTAATATCCTGACTTTCTAGAGGATTTATGGCTAATGTTTTAATTTAAATCTGCCTGAAAGCCTTATTTGTTCTTCAGTGAATTGCCATTTTATTTTCAAGTAATTTTTCCTTTTGTTGGAATTACTGCAAGGAGGAAGCAATGAGTACTGGGCATAAATATGCTTGGTGCGTGCTCCGCAAGCAGCTGGCTACATGCATACAATGTTACGCATGCTTTCTAATTTGATAATCTAGATTTTCCACACTAATGTCTAATTTATTTCTGCGTTCGTTTTCAGGATGGTCAGGTGTTTTCAAAAGTCTGTCTTCCAGAATAAGAGAGATATTATTAAATTATTGCCTTGAGGAATTATGCTTTGGTCACCATAATTTATATTCACTGCTTTCACTGGGGAAAAAGATTATGGTTTAAAACAAAAGTCTATTTTTTTGTCTTGGAAGTATGGCTGGAGTTTCATGCCTTGTTTGTCCAGTTAATCAGACCTCTGAAAGGGCAACATTCTAGAGGAGTACTAATATGGTTTGGGAGGGGCTATTATTTATAGATAATGGGTTCAGATAAGGGTGTGGTTCATACGCCATATTTATTAAAGATAAATAGAGAAATTGGACTGAGACATTATGAATTCAGATAAGGGTGTGGTTCGTATGCCATATTTATTAGAGATAAAGTGAGAAATTGGACGGAGACATTGCAGATTCAGATACAAACTTTAGATTATTTTGAGTTGATATATGGCCAAACAGGTGACACTTAGTGGAGAGCATGTCTGTGTGTTCGCATGTGAATTTGGTGCCTATAAAAGATGGGAAACAAACATACCGTAGGACAATAATGACGAATCGTCAGTGATCCTATAAAAGGGTTGACAGTCAATGAAGTATGAAAAAGTGACATCAGTGCCATCTCTCTCTGCTTTTCTGAGAGGGCAGAGTATAAGAATTATTGCTGTATTAATAGTAATTTCTGAAAGAAAGAGTTTACATTTCCCCCTGTAAACCTAGAATAGAAGAATGGAAATAGAATTGGACTTTC
Source organism: Pteropus medius (assembly GCF_902729225.1). Classification (NCBI taxonomy): domain Eukaryota; kingdom Metazoa; phylum Chordata; class Mammalia; order Chiroptera; family Pteropodidae; genus Pteropus; species Pteropus medius. The sequence continues at coordinate 15,904,145 of NW_024351073.1, read as the reverse complement.
CAAAGTTGTTTTTAATATAAATTTCTAGCCATTGAGAAAAATGTATTTGTTATTTTGGATCACTTGTAAACTGGGGGAAACATCCTTCTTTAGTAAATATTTGGAGTTAAAATCATAAACAGTTAAGAACTGAAGCACTTTGGTAGCTACAGTCATGCATATTTCCAACAATAAAAATTAGCTTTCTGTTTTAAAGAAATACATTCTTTTTTTTTTTTTTAACCAATAAAAGATTGTAAGTATATTTGTGAAGATCAAACAGTACAATCTGTGGACACATTAGCGCTATGACGTCCCTCTTATCTGGGGGAGGCAGGGGTCAGACTTACGAAAACTCATGAGCTCTAAACCCAGAAATAAGCTGAAGAAAATCGTGAGCAGAAATCAAAGAAATTTTCTGTTACGAAGCCTCCTAGGCATTGCTCTTCAGAAGTTCTCAGCCCCTTGCTTAGATCATACTCTGTAAATAAGGGAGTGGGTGACAAAGATGGTGATTATGCAGTGATGGTTGTCTGTAGAGAGAGGGTCAGAAAAACTGTAAAGAGGGGGCAGGAGCATCATAGCCTGAGTCTATCAAGTGTGGGACAAGGGTTTCCACAGGTCTCAGGAACTCCTTTTTTTTTCCTATTTAAAATATAAGTTTAGTTTTCAATATAAGAAAAAAATTCTCTAACTATGTATGGGGATGGGTGTTAACGAGACTTTCCCCCCATCCAAAAGTAGAGCATTCTTATGAAAACTTTTGTAACCTGAAATGGCATGAAGCGAAGAAGCAATTACCATTAATTTATATGGAAAAAGTTTTGAGCATTCACAGACCTCCAAAATAACCTACCAAATCATACCGAGTAACATAAAACCTAAAATAACGCTAACGTCTAGTACAAGTGCTCTCCCTGCTCCAGGTGCATCCGCTGCCTCTGAAACAGCTCACTGCAAAACAAACACTAAACACTATTTTCACTTTTCACTTTTTTTTAAAAATCATCTTCAGATTTCTTTCAGTTAGAGAAAACAGGTACTTTCGTATAAGCAAAGTGGAGTAATGCGAACTTTCAAAAAAGGGATACCCGTATATACAAATATTGAACCATTATGTTGTACACCTGAGACTAATTTAACATTGTATGTCATTTACACCTGAATACGAAATAAAATGTAAGTTTATAAGAATTATATTGAAGTGGTAAAGGAGGCAGAATTAGAAGTGAACGAAGGAATCTCTGCTTACATTTCTCAAAAACTCTTGAAAGCATCCTTGTGCTACAGTGTACAGTATAATACCTGATGGTATAAGGACGACCAAAGCACAGAAAAAGTTTTGGTCGATGTCACACATGGTCAGTTTCTTTCATCTCACCCACCAGACACCCACTGTTCTCCTTGGTTATGCCATTGTGGGGACTGCCAATCTTCTCCTTTGAGCCTTCTTCGTGTCTCTAGATACCAGGGCAAAGCCTCAAGCAGTGTCTGCCATTAAGCAGCACATTCTAGTGTCACATCGAATTGTGAAGTCATTGTGCTTTACACCATGTATACATAATGGTGTACAGAACCTGTGACTTTTATCTCTCATCCTAGCACTTACTCTGACCGTCACCCTGTGAAATTCACCTCATCTCTGTGTCTCTCCCGTGTCTGTCCTGTGTCTAATAAAATATCTCTTAAGGCTAGTGGTGTGTATTAAGTCACTACTTCAAGCTAGATTACAAGAGTAAGCTTGTATAATAATGTTATATATTATAATATAACAATGATAGTATATTATAGTTTAATTTTAATATAATATATAATAATTATAATATATAATTACCCTGGACCACAATATATTTCCCAAAAGGATTATACCTGATGTGCATAATTCTGTAGTTATATGTGGCATGTTAGGGAAAGGAAATTTATACATAATTTACTCTTAAAAAGTCGAATTCATAGTAGAACAAAAGAAAGTTCTAGTTAATGTTCTTCAGTGGTTATCAACCTCTCTGAACTATTAAGATGTGGCCTGGGGCAATTTAGAATGGCAGAAATAGAGTTCAGAGTAAGTGAAAGGTAACTACAGTCCTGTTCACAGTACAAAAAACACACGTTTTAATTAAATCACGAAAATAGGAAAATCAGGATGGATTATATCAATCACGAGGAATAGTTCTTCGACATTTTTGTTTGGCCTATTAACAGTCTCTGTTGGTAAATATGAATTTGTCAGTCTCTTCCGTGAACCCCTATGCGACATTCTTGCCTTCAATAAACACCTGTATCATCACAGTCACCCTGCGACTAGTAATTTCCTTTTATCCCCTCTGATGTATACCTTGAGAACCCCATATTTAGCCTTAAGTAATACAATTCTCAGGCCGATATGATTTGAGGATCGTTTATCAGCTTCGAGTTGGCTTTGTGGCATTAGCTTTGTGCCTAGTTGAGTTTCACTACACAGATTGAAGGGAGGGGAGGACACCAAAACCCTTCATTCCTTAGATGTCAACCCCGAGGTGATCCTGAAGACTCATCAGCTCCATGACTGTGGTCTTCGCAGGGTCCCACTCTTGGTGCCTGGCCTGTGTCACGCCCGGGAAGGCCCGTGCTCACCACTGGCAGCTTTCATGACTTCTCCTTGGACCCCTCCCAGGCTTGAACCTTCACATCTACACCAGCCTTGCATCTGTGAGTATTTTGAAGAACCCACCATTTGCTCTAGCAACTTTGCTAGGATCTTAGCCGAGCAGCCAACTGGCACTTCGAGCCATTGCCTCGAGGTCCTCTTTGGCGCCGTTGCTTCTTAGATACCGAGACCCGACTTCTGAGACCCCACTTCTGTGACCGCCATCCACTTCTGTGCCTGTCCCAGGATTTCTGCTGAAACCTGTTCTGCATTTACTTTTCTCTGTGGCCCTTATCCATTCTCGGTAGGTCCAGAGGGACTTGAGATCAGTCTAATACGCTGACCTGAGAATGGCTATGGGTTCTAATAGGGATGGGTTGGTATCTGAGAACATTTCTATAGGCAACACCCTCCGCCTCAAAAATCCTAGCATTAGAGTGAAAGATTCCTAGGCAGATCCTCTTGCACTTAGGGAAATGTGATTGTTTTTATTTTAAGGGAAAGCACTGAAATTTCTTTGAGAAACCTCAATTCCATTGAGAAATCATTACAGGACACACTGTCTCTGTGTTTGCCTTCTATGGGGACAGGACTTGGGAAAGACTTTTGGTCTTTCTAAATAGAAGTGGCCCAAATCTCCCAGGCCTTCTCCATGTCACTTATCCTAGATGGGAAACTGTGTCTCCCACAAAAAATTCAGTGGCACTGAGGTTGCCTCTGTGCAAAATTCTCAGTCAGGAGGTAATTATTTTTAGTAGTGGGAACCCCACCCCACTTTCTTTCTTTTCTTTCTTTCTTTCTTTCTTTTCTTCTTCTTTTCTTTTCTTTTTCTTTTCTTTCTTCTTCTTCTTCTTTCTTTCTTTCTTTCTTTCTTTCTTTCTTTCTTCTTTCTTTTACAATTAACTCCTTAAAGACGCAGTTTAATAATAGAACAGTTCTAGAAATTATTATGCTAGCTGGTACAGTTAATATAAATGAGTGAGATATATTTTTTTCCCCTGGAAAAATATATCATCTGGACAGATAGCAGAATAGATTTGAAATAAATGAAAACAGCTTCTTCTTACAGAATGATTGGTCTTTTTTTTACCAGAACAGTCTGTTCAATATTTGTAAATAAAGGATTAAAATATTTCTGATAGTTTTGGCAATACTGGCAAATATTTGTTCCTTAAGTTTTCAAGTTCTAGAGAGAACAATTTATTGGACCTATTTGCTCAGCAACTAACACGTCACCTACTTAACTCCGTATGCATGCAGTATCACAACATTAATTACCAGGCACCAGAAATGCAAACCCTTGCTCTTAAAGACCTTCTCGTCAGAAGGGGCAGACTGCAGCATCAGACTCGACATATCGGAGGCCTCCTGTTTGTCTGCATGCTATATACTCAGTCAATGGCAATGAGGTTTCAAAGTTTGAAAATATTTTGCTTACAATGGTATTTGTTTTGTTTGGATTTTGGCCTAAGCTGTGACGATAACTCAGTTGGGTCACTCAGCTCTGAGATAGTGAAGGTCTATTGTTGCTATGTTTCTCTTTTAATATTCGGGGAGAATTTTCTGAAAGCTTCTTTCTGTTTTTAATCGGATATATTGAGAAGGCCGCCTGCCATACAGTGACTAAAAACAAGTAGAATTTTTTCTGTGACTCCAAGAGCCCTAAGTGCAAATATATGAACAAGGATCTTGATGTTTGTCAAAAGAACTGTTTTGTTTGCTTAAGGATGACATGTCTTTCTTAAAACTGCCACTTTGAGGATATTAAATTGACACTGGCTAGGAACGACAAGTTGCAGAATTAGTCCAGTTGTCACAATTCTCTCTCACCAGCATGATTAATATTGTAACACATGAAGATATTTTTAGCTGAAATAAAAAAGGCATAATTGAAGTTAGAAATCTAAATATGATCTTAAGTGATGTGTTGTACAACTCATAACCATTTCAATTGAATTGACCAGATTAGGTAAACATAAATGCAAGATAAAGTTTGCAACCTTTGGCGAGGTACATAGGGTCAGATAAAATAACCTTAATATAATGGGGAAGTAGAATGATGCCAGGAGTATGCTCTTGAAGGTCAAAGCACGTTACAGAAAGACTAGGAATATTTCGAGTTCTGCTAAAGTCTAGCTGAGTGCATCTCTAAAATCCTAACGCTTTAAATGATCATCAAGTGATTATTTGGGCAGATATTTAGCTCTAGATAAAAACACAAGTTTTATTGTCACAATTCATTGAAATGGTGTTGACTTTGGGTGGCAAACAAGCTGGGATCAGATCCACTTGATATCTTCAGGCTGTGATGTCAGCAGCTGCATGTTAAATAAATAAATTAGAGGTTCGTTTGATGCCAAGTTACACAATCAGAAACCGACAATCTCTTTCCATTTGCTTTTCATAACAAGGTTCGTGTAACGCCAGGGCAAAACCTAGAGCAAGTTTACTGGCAAATCTGGGGACTAGTGAATATTTTATAGGATAGCAGATAAGTGATATTAATGCTGGGAAAAATTCCAGCCAATTTCTCCGACCACTGGGAAGTGTTTGAGGTGGGTGGGGAGTGATAGGGCAGGCTGGGAAAAGCTTGCGTCTCCACAAGGATCTGGTTCCCTGCTCTCTCCTGCCGTCCACACTGGACCAGTTCTCTATGATGTTTGCATTCAGCCGTGTGCTGTTTAGCATTGTGTTCTTTCAGTTATTATTACTGATAATAACAACAACTACTTACTGAGGGCTTTTTCTGTGCCTGGCACTGGTTTAGGGGCTTAAATAAATTTGGTTCTTCATCACTATGGGGTCATTTTCCAAACATAACTTGTGAACAGACTTAGAAGTGGATTAAGAAAGGGAATTAAGAAAAATAAGTTTGAAAACGGGTTCTTAAACACTTGTACACATTTTCATAGGAGCATTTATTTTTCATAGTCAAAA
>NW_024351073.1:15612466-15898592 GCF_902729225.1 Pteropus medius | reverse complement strand
GGCAGCTTTCATGACTTCTCCTTGGACCCCTCCCAGGCTTGAACCTTCACATCTACACCAGCCTTGCATCTGTGAGTATTTTGAAGAACCCACCATTTGCTCTAGCAACTTTGCTAGGATCTTAGCCGAGCAGCCAACTGGCACTTCGAGCCATTGCCTCGAGGTCCTCTTTGGCGCCGTTGCTTCTTAGATACCGAGACCCGACTTCTGAGACCCCACTTCTGTGACCGCCATCCACTTCTGCACCTGTCCCAGGATTTCTGCTGAAACCTGTTCTGCATTTACTTTTCTCTTTCAGTCTTACAGCAGCGAGTTGTCTGCAGCTAGCTCTTGCCGAGGAGTCCTCTTTCCTTGTTACTACTCTATGGTATCTGCCCGGGGTACAGTGCTCCCTGGAGGAACTTACTGTTTTTGGGCTCCTCCCTTGTAGAAGTTCTGTGTAGAGGGCTTCACACCCTGCAGGAGTTCTGTGCGGAGGGCTTCACACCGCCCAGACTCTTGCAGAGAGCTGCTCTGAGAGCACCGCTGAGTGATTGTCACAGCCTTGAAGCCACGCTGGCCTGGAGGGTGGGACAGAAGAGTGAGTGGGATTGCAGGGAGGCATAGCAGACAATACAAGCTTTCTTCCCTTGGATGAGATGCCCTCACTCCTGGGGACCTTGGGTTGATACTCTGCAGGCTATTAGGCATCTCATTCATTTTACACTTGGAGATCACACCGAAGGATATGTTGAGCTGTCTCATGCTTTAGGGAAGACCTGGTATAACTTATTTAATCATTCCCCTCCTGATGAACTGCCAAACATTTTGATCGGACGCTGCTACAGCAAATGTCCCAGTACCTGTGCCATTCATCCATGTGTCAATAAACCTTTCTCATAAATTTTAAGTAGACACAGCCTGCCTTGCCTTATTTATGAAGGTTCTATGAGAATTAGATCTATGACCATCCCTCCCTCCCTTCTTTCCTTTCTCTCTTTCCTTCCTTCCTTCCTTCCTTTCCTTCCTTCCTTCCTTCCTTCCTTCCTTCCTTCCTTCCTTCTTTCCTTCCTTTTCCTTCCTTCCTTCCTTCCTTCCTTCCTTCCTCTCTCCCTCCTTTCTTTTTTCTTTTCTTTTCTCCTTTTCATTTCACTTCTTTTTTTTTCTTTCTCCTTCAATGTTCTTTCTACTACACAACTTTTTAAAAATTTAATTATTCCTCTTCCAGAAATACAGTAGCACACCTCCAAAGAAGATCCTCTATTTCTCTCTTTCTTGTTGGGGTCCCTGGTGTGGGATGGGACTATATACTTTCTCTGTGGCCCTTATCCATTCTCGGTAGGTCCAGAGGGACTTGAGATCAGTCTAATACGCTGACCTGAGAATGGCTATGGGTTCTAATAGGGATGGGTTGGTATCTGAGAACATTTCTATAGGCAACACCCTCCGCCTCAAAAATCCTAGCATTAGAGCGAAAGATTCCTAGGCAGATCCTCTTGCACTTAGGGAAATGTGATTGTTTTTATTTTAAGGGAAAGCACTGAAATTTCTTTGAGAAACCTCAATTCCATTGAGAAATCATTACAGGACACACTGTCTCTGTGTTTGCCTTCTATGGGGACAGGACTTGGGAAAGACTTTTGGTCTTTCTAAATAGAAGTGGCCCAAATCTCCCAGGCCTTCTCCATGTCACTTATCCTAGATGGGAAACTGTGTCTCCCACAAAAAATTCAGTGGCACTGAGGTTGCCTCTGTGCAAAATTCTCAGTCAGGAGGTAATTATTTTTAGTAGTGGGAACCCCACCCCACTTTCTTTCTTTTCTTTCTTTCTTTCTTTCTTCCTTCCTTCTCTTCCTTTCCTTCCTTCCTTCCTTCTTCCTTCCTTCTTCCTTCTTCCTTCTTTCCTTTTTTTTTTTTTTTTTTCTTTTTTTTTTTTTTTTTTCTTTCTTTCTTTCTTTCTTCTTTCTTTTTTATTAACTCCTTAGACGCAGTTTATAATAGAACAGTTCTAGAAATTATATTATAGCTAGCTACAGTTAATATAAATGAGTGAGATATATTTTTTTCCCCTGGAAAAATATATCATCTGGACAGATAGCAGAATAGATTTGAAATAAATGAAAACAGCTTCTTCTTACAGAATGATTGGTCTTTTTTTTTTTTTTTTTTTTTACCAGAACAGTCTGTTCAATATTTGTAAATAAAGGATTAAAATATTTCTGATAGTTTTGGCAATACTGGCAAATATTTGTTCCTTAAGTTTTCAAGTTCTAGAGAGAACAATTTATTGGACCTATTTGCTCAGCAACTAACACGTCACCTACTTAACTCCGTATGCATGCAGTATCACAACATTAATTACCAGGCACCAGAAATGCAAACCCTTGCTCTTAAAGACCTTCTCGTCAGAAGGGGCAGACTGCAGCATCAGACTCGACATATCGGAGGCCTCCTGTTTGTCTGCATGCTATATACTCAGTCAATGGCAATGAGGTTTCAAAGTTTGAAAATATTTTGCTTACAATGGTATTTGTTTTGTTTGGATTTTGGCCTAAGCTGTGACGATAACTCAGTTGGGTCACTCAGCTCTGAGATAGTGAAGGTCTATTGTTGCTATGTTTCTCTTTTAATATTCGGGGAGAATTTTCTGAAAGCTTCTTTCTGTTTTTAATCGGATATATTGAGAAGGCCGCCTGCCATACAGTGACTAAAAACAAGTAGAATTTTTTCTGTGACTCCAAGAGCCCTAAGTGCAAATATATGAACAAGGATCTTGATGTTTGTCAAAAGAACTGTTTTGTTTGCTTAAGGATGACATGTCTTTCTTAAAACTGCCACTTTGAGGATATTAAATTGACACTGGCTAGGAACGACAAGTTGCAGAATTAGTCCAGTTGTCACAATTCTCTCTCACCAGCATGATTAATATTGTAACACATGAAGATATTTTTAGCTGAAATAAAAAAGGCATAATTGAAGTTAGAAATCTAAATATGATCTTAAGTGATGTGTTGTACAACTCATAACCATTTCAATTGAATTGACCAGATTAGGTAAACATAAATGCAAGATAAAGTTTGCAACCTTTGGTGAGGTACATAGGGTCAGATAAAATAACCTTGATATAATGGGGAAGTAGAATGATGCCAGGAGTATGCTCTTGAAGGTCAAAGCACGTTACAGAAAGACTAGGAATATTTCAAGTTCTGCTAAAGTCTAGCTGAGTGCATCTCTAAAATCCTAACGCTTTAAATGATCATCAAGTGATTATTTGGGCAGATATTTAGCTCTAGATAAAAACACAAGTTTTATTGTCACAATTCATTGAAATGGTGTTGACTTTGGGTGGCAAACAAGCTGGGATCAGATCCACTTGATATCTTCAGGCTGTGATGTCAGCAGCTGCATGTTAAATAAATAAATTAGAGGTTCGTTTGATGCCAAGTTACACAATCAGAAACCGACAATCTCTTTCCATTTGCTTTTCATAACAAGGTTCGTGTAACGCCAGGGCAAAACCTAGAGCAAGTTTACTGGCAAATCTGGGGACTAGTGAATATTTTATAGGATAGCAGATAAGTGATATTAATGCTGGGAAAAATTCCAGCCAATTTCTCCGACCACTGGGAAGTGTTTGAGGTGGGTGGGGAGTGATAGGGCAGGCTGGGAAAAGCTTGCGTCTCCACAAGGATCTGGTTCCCTGCTCTCTCCTGCCGTCCACACTGGACCAGTTCTCTATGATGTTTGCATTCAGCCGTGTGCTGTTTAGCATTGTGTTCTTTCAGTTATTATTACTGATAATAACAACAACTACTTACTGAGGGCTTTTTCTGTGCCTGGCACTGGTTTAGGGGCTTAAATAAATTTGGTTCTTCATCACTATGGGGTCATTTTCCAAACATAACTTGTGAACAGACTTAGAAGTGGATTAAGAAAGGGAATTAAGAAAAATAAGTTTGAAAACGGGTTCTTAAACACTTGTACACATTTTCATAGGAGCATTTATTTTTCATAGTCAAAAGGTAGAAATAGCCCAATGTTGCTCAATGGGTAAATCAATAAACTGTGGCTTATACAAACAATAAAATATTATTGAGGCATAACAAAGTCCATGTCACAATGTGGATAAAGTTTGACAACATTATGCTAGATGAAAGAAGCCCAACACAAAAAGTCTCGCATATTATGTAGTTCTATTTACATGAAATGTCCAGATGGACAAATCTACAGAAACAAAAAGCTGGTCAGTGATTACCCAGGTGATAACTTGGTGAGAAGTGGTAATGGACAGTAACTGCTAGTAGGTATGAGATTTTCTTTGGGGGGTGATGGCAATCTTTTAGAAATAGACAGAGATGATGGTTGTACATCATTGTGAATATATGAAAGACCACTCAGTTGCACACATTAAAACAGTTAATTCTGTGGTATGTGAATTTCATCTCAGTAATAATAATTTCAAAAGACTAAACCTAGAATAAAATCAAAGGCGTCTAATTTTCTGTACTCCGTATACTTCCACCTTTTCATTCCCAACTCATAGCCCTTCTGTCGGGCCCAGTGGAAATGAGCTAAGCTTCAGGTCTTGGTTCAAAGGTCACCTTATCAGAGAGGCCTTTCTGGCCCAACTATAATAGTGCCCCCATCATTTTTGTCCCCCTGACTCTTTGCCTATATAGCACTGACGTATTCGTTTGTTAACATTTCTGCCTCTCCTTCCAATCGAATGTTATCTCTACATAAGCAGGAATTTTATTACTTGTATCCACTGTTGCACCTAAAACAATGCCTCCTGACACAGGGAAAAGAAATAACAATAACACATATTTGAAAAAGAAAGAACACACATTTGGCGAATCAATGCATAAACTAGCATCAGTATTGAGTCCTCATTTTCTTCAACATGGGTACCAAAAAGCATACAATTTATGGGGGAAAGGTGGCTGTCATTTTATCTTTCACATCGAAGATGATGCTTAGAAAAGAGAGGATGTCTAATGGACGGTTTTGAAACTAAACTAAACTAAGACAATCGAGCTAGCACGATGAGACGAAGGTAAACAAAAAGTTAAAAGTCAATGCAGAAGAACAGTACGATGTCAGAGGAGGAAAGACTCACCTGGGAGTCAGTAGATTTCATTTCTAATTCTGGCTCCTTTCCTCCTCTCAGGAGAGAATTTTAATCTCTCTGGGCCTCAATTTTCTCTCAGTAAATTTAGAAGGTGGGACCAGATGGCCTCTCTGGCCCATTCTAAACTTGAATTATTATGCACATGTGTGTGTGGCAGAGGAAAAAAGTGTTGTGCATTTAAATAAATGGAAAATCACCCTAAATGGGACAGTTATCAGGTCAGCTACTCTCTCCCCACCCGGATCCCGCGACAAGTCTGTGTCGCTTCGTATAATTTTGTGAAAGGTGGACGGGAATGAGTTCTAAGATCTATTCTAAGCCTTTTGAGACAGCATTTCTTGTTTGGAAAAGTGGTGAGTTCATGGAGTTTGACTTATTAATGGAAAATTTCAAGAACATTTAACACTGTATTAAAAAAAAAAAATCTCAAAGTTGATAGGATCTGCAGTGGATCTTTATGCCCCCTCCCGGGCAATGAAAGATCTGATTGCAATGATTTCTCCAATTAGAGTCTTGAAGTTCTCCAAAGATTTTTTTTCTTTATAATAGCATGCAGGGCATTTTCGAACTCTAAATAAAGACCAACCACGGAATTGAAGTCTAAGCAAAAATTCTGTTCCCCTCTGCCTGGGGTGCTTGAAATGGAACAGCAATGGCAATATCATGCAAACAAAGCTCAGGGTTCGGCTGACTCCTTGAAGAAACTAGTTGGCTTCAAGACACACAACATGTTTGCTGAAATCCTCGAAATGTGACAGTAGGGACCTGGCAGGTCTGTCGTACTTGCAGTTTTAGTCCAAGAGCAGAGAAGGGAGTTAATGACAGACAAGAAGCAAAACATAATAATCTTGTAAAAGAAAAACCCCAACTGGGACAGTACCATAGAGACATTTATGAAAGGCGGGATAAAAATCCATTTAATGATTCTTTTTCCTAAGAATGCCACCAAAAAGAAACGATCTTGCCAAACTAAAGTAATTTAAATTCCACTCAACAAACATTTATTGAGTACATACTTGGGGACACACACTGTTTTGCAGTGAAAACAAAAATGGGGTTGAATGGTTTTACAAAAATCTAAAGGTCATTGTATAAATGTGACCAATACGTGACTAATTTCTTATTCTTAGTTTTTTCTCCCCTCTGGGAACATTTCTGCCTTCTTCGCATCTAGAATGTAATTTTCTTTCCTCTTTCAGTATTTGAAATATGCATCATTATTTTTTCACCATACTTTAACTTTTTTCTTACAATTTGCTTCATACTATTTATAATTATATATATATATAATTTTTCACCCTCTCTTCCTAGGACTAGAATTTACTCCCCACTCCCTCACAGCCCTCACCCACATGGAATCTGGCTGAATATTCAATATAGTTCTTCGCTTTGATCAAATAAGCAGAGCGAAAGTGAGAACTGGGTTATAATTCTTGCAACTAATGTTCCATCGTGCAAATCAGTGAAATTCTCTGGGCTTCAATTTCCTTTTCTATAAAATTTATAGGCAGCAAAGTATGGACAAATAACCTCTTAGACTCGTTGTTGGACCCGCTGTTTGAGTTGCAATTCATACATGGCAGGAAGAATGATGGCAATAGAGCACAGATGGCTGACGGGTGGCAGTCTATTAAGTTGGCCCTACATTAGCATAAACTGAACGCTTATGTAGTTGCATGGGCATGCAACGTGTATTTAAAGGATTGTAATAGAGGTCATAGATTAATGATAAGCCTGAGATAGCCTATGATAAAATATTTAACTGGGAAATATTTTGCATATTTTCAAGTAATACACGTGTTAAAGATGCTGCTTGCTAGGTCCAATACTCCCTAAGAATAAACTGACGAATTGGACTAATGCAGATTTCACCGCATCTATTGAGAGAGTGACAGGATGCCTTGTACTAGACCGAGTTAGAGACCATACTACACCTGTAAGGACGGGGTTGATATCCAGCGTTTTGTCATCTGTGTGACTTTCGAAATGAAACTGCCACAAGCATCACTGGAAGATTCTAGTGTAGTGAATAGTGTCACCTAGATGACACCAAACAGAAATTGTGACAGTTCAGGAAAAAAAGAAACTGCAAAAAAAAAAAAACAACCCCCAACCTCCCAAACCTCAAAACATAACCACTTTTATTGTTGTCATATCTGTTCTCATCATGTTCTTTCGAGAAGCTCGTAAGTGAAAAGACAGCAGAGTTTCTCCTAAACAGCTTCCATGGTTGAATCGAGGTGACGGATTAGAAGCTGAGTGTTGACAAGCAACACCTGAGGTTGACATTGCCCTATGAGAGGAGGCACATACTGCTGCGACACGATCAGAACTGGGATAGTTAGGAAAGGTGACAGGCTACCTCCGAGTGAAACCGATTCCCAGGAGAAGGTGACGGCAGCTTATGAGGAAAACCTGGCTGCTCATGCAGTCTGTTCCTACAGCGTTTGTGTCAGGTCCCCTATTAGAGGAAGTGTTTTCAACTCTGCAGTTCCATGGACTAACAAAAAGGACTCGGGGGGAAATTCCCCCTTTCGGGTAACCTATAACGTACTCCAAGCTGAGTAGGTTGTACCCAGATGAAAGGGGTTAATTTACTTGACCTGGAAGTTTACTACTCTGAGATCGATAGTGGGTGCCTCATCTTATGGTGTGTTTGACTAAAAGCTCACGCGTGTCTGTGCAAAGCCTCCATGAATATGCTCTTTCTTGTTTCTGTCTCAAAGTGAATCAACTTTCAAGGAAGGGCTATTCACTTGTGTTTACACAATGCAAACTGTTTTTGGTGAAACCTTTCTTTGGACTAAGGAAACAGTTCTACCTGTTTCAGACAATATGAGATCCGGGAAGGTACAATTACTTTTTCCCCTGATATTCAAGTATTCCAAAATGGGGCCACCGCCATATATAAGGCAGCCAATAGCCAAAAGTCTCTTGAAAATAAATTGGTGTTTTGGGTTTAATTGTACATTAGAACTTTGAAGAGTTTTCATTTTTTTTTTTTTTTTCCAAGAGTTCCCATCAACTTCTAGGGAAGCTGATAGGTTAATAACTGAGTAAATGAAATTCTCTTATCAGTTTATAAAACATATTCACTACCAACCAGAATGAACGAGAAACCAAGGAAAGGAATGACTGAAGAATGAAAGGGTTTGCTATTACATTTCTTTTAGCCAATTCTGCCTTGCAGATAATTTACTATCTCACTGTCACCAGGGGTGGAACACATTTGTAAAAAATTAAATGTGTTGGTATAAATAACATATAAGTCAACGATGAAGGAGCGTGCCTTTTGGGAAAGTTAATGTACCTGGTACTAGTTTGGTTTTGTTTTAAAAGCAAAGCTAGGGTCTAAAAATGACCTCCTACAATACAAGGCCGGAGGAAGTACAGGCCGCGGGGGACGTGTGTATGCTCCTGAGGAAGATGCATGTAAGGGGGGAAAATGAAGAATGGGGCCGCTCGGAATCACAGTTCTGAGAGTTTTGTGATATTTGAAAAAGTCTGAGCAGATTTCTTGGTAATATTTTTGAATGGGGGGAGGAACCGATTTAAGGAGATACAATAGTTGGCGAAGTTCAGTTTAGTTTTATTTACGCGGTTGTAGAATAGATTAAATGATGCACGGTCTCAAATAACAGTAGTTCCATTCATGATTGTTTTATGCAACCAAGTGAGGTCCTAGGCCCCCTCTGTCACTCACGATCATTTCTCTTTTCTGCAAATATTTATGAAACACCTACAATGTGTAAAATGCTATGTGCAGGAAAGCATGTTAAGTTCATCATTTGCATAAGTCATCTTTAAGGGCTCGCATTTCTCAAAAAGCTTGCATTTTAATCTAAATCTGTTAAAAACATTTTTAAGTTGTTAAATTACATTTTAAAATGTTTACTATGTAAAAATAATTGAATGAATTAATATTTTGGTTGAATTCACAAAGTAATCTGGTGATTTGGGTGCTTTTTCAATCTATGGTTGGCACATTTACAGTGTAGGGGAAGAAGCAACTTTTTCTAACCTTCTAGGTTCTTCTGGTTGATCTAATAATCAAATAGATAGGAGACAGATTAGCAAGAGAAAATGACCAAATTTAATTACATACATATGTGTAGCGACGCCACATATATGAGAGAGTGGTTCAGAGACAAAAAGGAAATGAGGCACATGTGATATTCTGAACTAAGGATGAGGTCAGGCCCTTGGAACCACAGACAAGGGGTGGGTCGCTGGCAGGATGATCAGAAGAGCAGATGTTCAGTGATTAGATGTTTGTCCTGCCATATCGGTAGGTCATAAAAAGTAATTTCTGGTGATAACTCTTATTATGGACAGAGCCCCCAGTTTGAATTCTTTAAGGGAAAGGTAGATGTTTCCTGTGAGCTCTCAGAGTCTTGATTACCTCCAGCTCAAAATAACTCACACGCAAAGTGGCACATCTCGCAGAGGGCTGTTCTGAACCCCTTCGGTGGCTATGTGCAAGCCGAGAAGAGGGTTCTCACCGTAACCTGGCTGTACTGGCACCCTGATCTTGGACTTCCAGCCTCCATAATTGTATGAAAATGAATTTCTATTGTTTGCGCCCCTCAGTGTATGGTATTTTGTCGCGGCAGCCTGAGGAGACTGAGACAGTGGCAGTCATGAGTGAAATTCTGGAAATTAGCATTTGGGGATAACTGGAGTTAAGGACAATGACAAGGTCCATTAACTTCTGTAACAGAACGTGGTTGGATGAGAGAGTTGCCCAGCCTCTTTCTCCTGCTAGATTGTGATGCTTGAGATGAAACTTGCAGCTCCAGGATGATATAGGTTACAGAATGGTGCATCCTCGATTTCTTTGTGATCTCTGAGATGCACTGTGAGAAAGCAAAAAGTCATTTTTTATCAAAGCATCAAACCGTCTTCATATACTTTCTCTTTTTAAATCCAAATAGATTGGTGTCACTTACACTTCCATCCATTCAAGAATATAGAAGAGCCAGGCATAGTTCTTCGTACTTGGGATACAAACATATTGTCTTAATGTGTTTGGGCTATTTTAACAAAGTGCTGTAGAATGGGTAGCTTCTAAACAACAGAGATTTATTTCCTATAGTTCTGGAGGTGGGAAGTCCAACATCACGGTGCCAGCACGGTAGGTTCTGGTGAGGCTCTCTCCTGATGGGGTTAATGACTTCCTCCTATGTCCTCATGTGGCAGAAAGAGGGCTGGAGAATTCTCTGGGGTCTCTTTTACAAGGGCACTAATTCCATTCATGAGGGCTCCACCCTCATGTTCTAATCACCCCCTCAAAGGCCCCTCCTCATTATACCATCACATTGGGGATTAGGTTTCAACACATGAATTTTGGGGAGATACAAATATTCAGTTTCTAACACATGCTCATCTGTTTTCCTTGCCCTAATGGAGCATATTCCAGGAATAAAGGAGCATATGAGAGAGGGGAGAGGGAAGACAGGTAGTAATAACCATATTGAGCAGGTTAATTATATAGTGTGTCAGCGGTGACGAGTGCTGAGAAATAAAGGAACAGGGAGGGAGTGGACGTGGGCAGTGGGGCAGTATCAATACACAATGTTAAGAGGTGATTGGGGTAGTAGGGTCTCACAGAGAAGATATCCTTTGAGCAAAGATCTGAAGGAAGTGAAGAAGTTAGTCCTGTGGATCAGGGGTCTGCAACCCCGGGCCATAAACCGGTACCAGTCCGTGGCCTGTTAGGAACTGGGCCGCACAGCAGGAGGTGAGTGGCAGGTGAGTGAGCCAAGCTTCGTCTGTATTTTCAGCCGCTCCCCAGCAGCAGCATCATCGCCTCAGCTCCATCTCAGATCATCAGGCATTAGATTCTCATAGGAGCACCGGTTCCTGGTGGCAAAAAGGTTGGGGACTGCTGCAGATGTCTGAGTATAAAACTTCTCAGTCAGAGATGTTATTGATTATTGAAACCCAATTATGTTCATCGTTTTCTGCCTCTTAATGTGTGCACAAAATCTATATAGGCTTTACCCACATGACATCAAGGTGATGATTGCTGACCCATCCTGGCCAGTGAGGGCTCTTCTTTTTCCCCTTTCTCTGTCTTGTTTACCTGTTTCTAAACTGGTTTTCCATGTCTGGACTCAGCAGCTTGAGCATCACCAGAAATTCGTGAGAAATGTGTGGAGTTGGGCTCACCCCAGGTTTTGGGAATGAAAAACTCTAGGGTGGGACCCAGGGATCAGTGTTTTCATTCATCCTCCAGGTGATTTTGATGAATGCTCATGTTCGAAAATCAACGCTCTAAATCGGAAGTCTGCAAGCTATGTCCCATGGGCCAGGTCTGGCCTGTTGCCTGATATTATAGGATCAATGAGCAAACTTTGGTTTTTATATTTTTAAATGGTTTTAAAAAGTGAACATGTGAAGATTATCTAACATTCAAGTTTCAGTGCCTGTCCATCAATATAATTTTATCGCGACATGGTCACGCCCCTTCGCTTATAGATCATCTCATCTCTTGCTGAGCTCGCACTCTGCAACGGCAGAGTTGGGGAGTCGCAAACAGAGACCAAATGGCCCACTGCGCCTAAAAATGTACTATCTGACCCTTTTCAGAAAGAGTTTGCTCACTCCCGCTCTAAACCCTTTGTTCCTTTATCCTCTTCCTCTATCTCCACCACCTTCTACTTTCCCCAGGTCTGAGGCCAGCTTGTGTCATTCAGTGTCACGAATAGTCTCTCCTATCTGCTGATGAAACTCAGGGTTGAAAGGTTGTTTACTTTTTTTTTTTTTTTTTTAGCATAATGTACAAGGAAGCAAAGCCATCTTGATTTCCATATGCAAACTAGATTTACACGTGTTTGCTCCGAGAGGACATTACTTCCATATAGTTTGCATTCATATTTTTGTTTCAGGGTTCGGGGCCTATATTTTCTTAGCATTTGATTACGGACCTGGTGTTAGCAAAAAAAAAAAATGCTGTGGGCCGGAGGACCAGCCTGCTGCTGTTAGTTCTCTCTAGAACGCTTTTGGCATGCATGGGGTCGATTATTGCAAATTGTGGAAATGCATACCTGTGGTTTAGGAACATGGCAGTTGTCATTCTAGATGAGATTATATGTCTGTCCAGTTCAGACTCTCACTTCCTGAAAAAGGTCTTCTCTCAATATTTCATAAGTTAAAGACATGTGCACCCTGCAAACTGAATAGGAGTGCCATTGTACTGCCTCTAGCAAAACAAGATGATTCTGTTCTTTTCCTCTGCCCAGCAACCATCGGCTTCCTTCTGAGGCACTACGCCTATTGGTTTAATGCTGGCAGAATAACCACCGAAACTGTGATTTGTGCTAAAACAAATCTTTTAAATCGCTTAATAGTGTGCTGCAGAAGCAGCCAATTGTACGCAGGCTACTTAAGGGAGCTACTTTTCACATGAAGAGAAATATTTCATTTTTGTTTTAATTTTACATTAATTATGTGAGCGTCTGAAAATGATACGATCTTACTTTACTTTTCCCTTGGGAGACGTCAATGAATTCTCAATTCCTTCCAAGTCTCCAGTGTTAGTGTACTTGTGTGGTTTGCTTCATCACCTCACTGTTCAACTCTAATAGGGCCAGCTGAGCTTTGATTTAGTGTGGTGGTGGTGGGGCGGGGGGGAATAGAGTGTGTGTGCCTGTGCATCTGTGTGTGGGTGTGTGAGTGTGCATGCACGTGTGTCTGCATGCCCATGTGACTTCTTACAAGGAGGGAGAAAGACTGGCTGAGCACTAAGGAATGAAGGAGGAGCATCATGGACATTTTAAATGGAAACAAGTGGAAAAGGAGGTCTGCATTTCAATAAAAATCACGGTTAATTACTAGTAAAAGTTTTATCTTAGATAACTTAGTTCTGTTTCCCCAGAAAGGACAGCTTTTCAAAAGCACCCACAGAGAAGGTAGGAACCTGCATTTTTCTTCCTTGCTGTCTGGGAAGAGGAAGGGCAGCAGCAGGTGAAAAGGAGGAGGAAAAGCATGGGGAATTTTGGAAGGAGGAAAGACTCCAGGACTGAGAAGCAAATCTTTGTTTGATTCATACAGATGACCTTTTCTTGCAAATTTTATCATGACACATTTCAAGATACAGAAGAGTTGAAAGAATAGTTCAATGAACACCTATCTGTTCACCCAGATTCAAGAGATTGTTAACATTTCCCTATATTTGCTTTATCCAACCACCTATTTATCCATCCAACCATCCCATCCCATTTCTTCCATCCATTCTTCCATCCGTTCTTCCATCTGTCCTTCCATCCATCCATCTTTGGTCTATCTTTCTATTTGTCTCTCTTCTGAGAACCTTTTGAAAATAAGTTGTACGTCTCACGAGTCTGGATTCATAAATACTTTAGCACACATCTTTAAAAAAGAAGACATTCTCCTATCTACTGATGATATACAGACTTGCATGCCCAAACTTTCTAATTTCTTATACTCAAACATGTTAAACAAGCATTGACTTCATCTGACCATGTACCAAGTGCTCAATTCTTGTAGCAATGGAGGTAATGTATTGTCCAAAAAGGGAAGCTTTTCCCCTTCTAACAAGGGAGAATAATGACCTGATTAATAACCGGAAGATATGGTTTCTGCTTTTGATTTTCAGAACAGGAAAATGTTTTTTTAGACCCACAAAGGGACGACTCCATAAAGGAAGTAACGGAGGAAGGTGACTTTGTGGTAGTGATCTTTAGGGTAGACTCTATAAGAAGTTGAAGGTGGGGCAAGTCTGGTTACTCAGATCCAGGAAGCCAAGGTCTACAATTTGACCGATTAGCCACCACCATTAACTAACCTAAAAAATACAATGTTGGAAGGTGGAAGAATAAGTCTGGTAGACAATTTGATCTTAAAGTTTTGACTTCTATTACCAAGTAGGATAGAAAACATTGTCTTTCTTTATGTTTGCTCTCTTTTTTTTTTAGTTTGGTTCACTAATAAAATCCAAATTTTTGAGTTTTTATGTATGCAGATAAGGAAATGGAATATTATGACACACTTCTAAGTATATTTCCTCTGGAATGATTTGTAGTGAAAATAGCAATACATAGATGGATGATTAGCTTTTTATTTTATGTAGAGATTACTGTGTCTATTTTGCTCACTTGGCTATAGCCTTCATGCACATATAGAACATATAGATATCAGGCTTCTGAAAATAATAACCTCGTTTCTCCCAGTGTGGCTAAAGACAACTGTAAGCCACAGCACACTCAAGTTCAAATCACTGGATAAGTATTCTATGGATCTTTTAGTTCTTACCTCCTTATAAAATTCCTCAAATGTGGATGGAGAGGATGTCTCCCTTTCCAAAGATGCTTTTATTGACTACTTTAAAAAATATTGGTGCCATGTCCTTCGATACCTTCCTCTGCCTCTTTAAGAGTGCTACTGAGAAGCAGTGAAGCAGGATAGGCAGATACTTTTTAGACTGGAAAAATTAAAGCAGCCCCTGGCCTTGGGCCTACTCCAAAGTGCCCTGGGCCACACATCCAGACCAGAGAAGCTCCGTGGAGCATTAGTTCGACTTCAGTTGAATTCGATCTCTGGCCTGGTGTTGGAGAGTTTTTGGTACCAAAGTTTATAAACTCCTCCATCACTATCGGCCATCTAGAAAGTCTCCACTTTCTCCTGTTCTCTTCCTTCTGTTCTCATTGCCAGCATCTTGGTCTAGGCCCTCAGCTCCAGCCTGTGCTGGGCTGTGTATGGTTAGAATTCTAATCACTTAGAGTACCACCTCTCATCTCTCCACACACCTGTCCAGCCTGTGTGCAGCGCTTCGTTATTTCTTCCAAAAACTACACAGGTTGGATTGCCCTGTGCTCAAAAACATTTCATGGCTCCCATGATGGCTACATAGCAAAAGTCCAAATTCCATAATTCTGTTTTAAGGTTCCTCATCCAACTTTATCTGTCTCTCATAACTCACTAATAAGATCCCTCTGTTTTGGTTATATTCATTTATTATTTGTAACTCGCTGCAAGTATCACATTGTAAACATCAAAGCCAACAGAAATCATTATTTTTGCAATGTGAAATCTCAGAGAAAAAGGTTAAGGATAAACAACAATGGATGTAGCAAACTTATTTAAAGATTTAATAGCTGTTATAACTCCCCATATACCTGATAAAATCTTTCTTATAATTAACTCTGATCATAGTAGATGGTTAGCCAGAGCGACATGACTCAATCTATCCCACCGAAAGTTCACATTGTATAGAAAGCTTCCTCTTCATCTGATCCTTCCTCCAACTTATCTTTGTCCTCTTCTTTTGAACTCTTCTCTTAGACATTCATTATTAACAATGTCTGTAGTCTCATGTTCCTGAGTATTTGCCATCCTCCAAACAGCTGGGCATAGTTTGATGGATGTTCCATTGTTCATTAAGCAAACACAGCATCGCTTTGGACATGATTTTCAGATTGATGAATATTCCGAGGGCTTATTATGCATGGGTGGTCTTGTCCATTACAGAATCCTCAGTCAATTTGGCAGCTTCCCACAGTCACTTGTTTATTATTCTGGAATTCACCTTGTTTGCTAATTCTAACCTCGATTCCTTTATTCTTAAAAATCTTGTAAAAAAAAAAAAACCACCTTGGAATCAATTTTGTATTAAATATTATCTATTTATGCATTTTAAATCTCTTCTTCTTTTCGTTTAATTTTTGGGAGGATATTTTATACTCCACATAGTATACTGATACCTTAGTTTATTTTATTATTTGTAAAGAAATAAATACATATATGTATATTCAGAATAAGCACTTGTATTTTTAAGAGTTTGAAGGCCATTTTTAAAAACCATTGATTTGACATTTACTACATTTCACAAAATGTGATTATCTTCTTAAAATAGCTTTATCGAGTTATAATTTATATTCCATAAATTTACTCATTTTAAGTATACAGTTAAATGATTTTTAGTAAATTCAAAGAGTTGCGGGACCATCAGCTCAATGCAATTTTAGAACATTTCTATTATCCCCCAAATATGCTGTGTGTTCATTTGCAGTCACTCCGTTCCTACCCCGCTCCCAGCAATGAATGATCTTTCAATCTACAGATCTGCCTTTTCTAGACTTTGCATGTAAATGAAATCATACAATATGTGGTCTTTTGCGACTGGCTTCTGTCACTTCCCGTGCGTTTTTGGGGGTCACCCATGTAGTACTTCATTTATCTTGTAGAACAGTGTTTATATCCCACCTACTGTTTGTCCATTTACCAGTGAATGGTCATCTGGATTGTTTTCACTGTTTTGGCTATTATGAATAAACTGCTATGAACATTCCTATGGATGTATGTTTTTATGCTCTTGGATAATTTCCTAAGAGAGAATTGTGGGATCATATGGTAACTTCATGTTTAACTTTTTAAGCAGCAGCCAGACTGTTTTGCAAAGTGGCTGCACCTTGTAACATCCCATCAACAATGTGTGGGGTTCCAGTGTTCCCACATGCTCCTGACCCACACGTGTTACCGCCTTTTTGAGTATAGCCATTCTAGCGAGTGTGAAGTGGTATTTCATTGTGGTTTTCGGTTGCTTTTCTCTAACGACTAATGATGTCGAGCCTCTTTTTAATGTATAACTTCATTGGTGGAATAGCTATTCAAATCTTTTGCTGATTAGCTTTTTATACCTTCTTCAAAAAAAGTATACTTTATATACTTTTTTTTTGATGAAAGAGCGTGTCAATATTTTGGGGATAAGAATAATAGTTTATACTTTTTTGAGTCCAAAATGCCTGCCAGGCACAGGATAGGATCATTCACATAATAGTATCCAATAGGATGGTGATGATTTTATAATTAAATAGAAAAAAATTTTCTGCTTTATCTCACAGAGTCATGAACTCAAATGTCCGCAGTCGCCATGCTGATAACATAAACGTATAAATTGGGTCAACTTCAGGGAAATAGAGAGTGGGAGAAAGGACAAGTCCTATTTAAAAAAGACATTTAAGTTTTTTAGAAATAACCATTGCCAAGGCCAGGGAAACTTATTTGTCACTAGCTTTAACCTGCAGGAGCATCAAATTGACACTCCTGATCGATAGGCATCAGACCCTTCGTTGCTGAGCCTAATTCAGGAGAAATCAGCACACCACCCAGAGCGTGTTTCCCTATCACTCTGATGCTATGAGGATCCTCTACGAGAGATTCGAGAGCCTTCTACTATGTCTTCTTTTCGCAGTCTTTCCAGAGTCCACTCTGCTGCAGCCAGAGGTATCTTTCTGAATACAGCCCTGCTGATGACTCTGGCACACTCAAAACCCTTCTAAGACTGCTTATAATTCTTTGGATCAGCTTGAAATGCTCCAGCATAGCCTAAGAAGGGAACTGACCTCTTTCAGTTGTGCTAGTGCCCAGCTCACATTCTCATCACTAGCTCTTTGCTCCATCTTCCTCCAGCTTCTACCTTCAGCTGCTAACTTATCCTTCTCAGCTCACATTTGATGCAGCGCCTCCTGTAAACTCCCACAGGATCCCATATTTCTCTCATCACAGCACATTTCACATTTTATCGTAATTTCCTCTTCTCTTGTTCAATTTCTCTGCTATTTGAGGGCTATGTAGAGCTTATTCACTGTGTATTCACAGGGACCAGAGCTTGGTTGCATAGAAGAAATCCCCAAGACTGCATGGTGTGTCAAATAAATTGTGGTAGAAGGCGCTTTACATCATCATCTTGGGGAATGACATTATGGTGATGAGTCAGAAAGCCTAAGTAAAAAGGATGTAATTAAATTTCTATTTATTCCTATTTTTCTTTCATATTCTCCTTTGAATCTAAAGCTTGGGAAACATTTAGCATTTTTTCCCTAGCATCTCTATTTATTGGAGGTGCCTGATGAGCCTGGAGATGAGGAGCACTGTGGTTTATTGCTGTTACCCAGTTTCTTCCTACAAAGGACCTTCTGGGGGAGTATTAAGTACTTACCAAACATACCGGTTTCTATGATAGGTAGAGAGATGATTACCAAATCAGTTCACCAACAAAATTCTTGCCCAAGTGAGCTCAGGGCTTTATGTGCCAAAAATATGACTTCCTATTCTCGTTTTAAAGGGCTTAGGTCATGTGCAAACTTGTAGAGTCATGTAAATGGGCTTAACTTTCGATTGGAAAAGGAAGTTAGGCTTAGGGCTGAAGTTTTTAGAGTGACTTTTTAAAACTTGACTTTAGATGACATCCAAATACTATCTTGATGACCTCATCCTGGACTCCAAGCTCTGAGTGCCTCAGGAAATGAAAACTGATGAGTGAAATGTTTTTTTGTTGTACCTTTCTTCCCTCTTCCTTGGGCGGGATTAGACCTCTTTTATGGAGCTTGCCAGGTAGATTTTCCAGATTCTAGGATGAGTAAAATCCTGCCTGCGATGCAGCTCTTTCAAATCATCTCCTGTGGGCTCTTGGCAATACCACAAAGGACACCATGAATTGAAGAGGTTCTCGCCTTTGTGTTATGACTTCCTCAATCTATGTAACCCTGGAGAGTAAAAAAAAAAAAAAAAAAGTAAAAGGAGTTCTGATTTCTCAGTATTACTAATTAATATGGAATTAATTTAATAATATTTGAAGACTTCATTTATTTGGCATAGTTGGGGAATGATAAGCTTTCTATTAAGTGGGTTCTTAGGGGATTTTATACTGTTAAGCATTAAAACATATATTCAATTATCTTTACAATTACAGAACATGCTTCTCGATCTTATTAAGCATTTTATAAAAAGCATGATGGAATGCCATACTGATAACTTAGGCTCGTCATAAGAAACACTAGAAACACCAGATAGTGCCTTGTGATTCAATGCATTCATGTGCTCAGAGCCTCTGCTGACTTGTCTTGGTCTAGTTCATTCTTCACAAAATGGCCCCAGGGTGCTGCCTTTTCTTTTTTTTTCTCCTTAAATTCCGGGGTCTGTTTTATTAAGAAGAGTTTTTATGTCTCATTCATGCTGGCATGTTGTGATCTCTCACTTCTTTTTGTTACTATTTGATCTCTTTTAGCAATCCGCTCTCCATCCCCCCTCTCAAATCTGTGGCTTTAGATCCTACGTGGACTAGACAAATGGAGCACTAAGCTTGTTAAATCTTACATACGAGTGATGAGGCACAGAGATACTCTCCCGAGGGTCAAATAGAGAAAATTTAGCAAATGTGTTATATCTGATTTGGTTAGTTTGTAAAATTCTGGGCTTTTTTCTGTTATAGGTAATTTTTTCTGTTGTAGGTATTATAGACATTGTGTTCTTTCATTAGTCTGGACACTCAAAGTAGAGGATGCAATTTTAGAATCAGTCCCTACTTTTAAATGTTTTTCAAGCTGTGAGGATGATCATGATGAGAGAGAAAGAGGGGACAGCACAGGGGTTCAGCACAGGCCCGGGGTTCAGTTTTTATCTTTCGGAAATCTAAATTTTTAGTTCACCCAGAGATTATCAGACAGTAAAACAAATCACACAAACTATTAGTTTTATGGTTGCTGCAACAAATCACCACAAATTTAGTGGTTTAAAAGCACACATATTTATTATATTGCAGTCTGTAGGTCAAAGGTCCAAAATCGGTCTCACCGGGCTCACAGAAGGTGTCTTTGGGGCTGGCTCCTTCTGGACACTCTTGGGGAGAATCTGTTTCCTTGCCTTTTCTGGCTTTCCTCCTTGGCTCATGGTCCCTCCTCCACCCACAAAGCTTGCCCTGAAGCATCTTCAGTCTTCTCTGGCTGTCTGACCTCTGCTTCCATCAGCACGTCTCATCTTCGGATGTTGGCTCTTCTGGCTCTCTCTTGTAAAGACCATTATGTCCACGTTGAACCACCCAGATAATCCAAAATAATCTCTCCACCTCAAGATCTTTAATTTAACCACATCTGTAAAATCTCTTTCCCCGTGTTAAGGGACGTATTCACAGGTTCTAGATTAGGACATAAGCATCTTTGGCGAGGGGAGGGGGAGGGGGAGCATCATTGAGCTTATAACATTAATAGTGATTTATACTTTATAATTTTAAGATATCTAGTAGAATAACTGGAATTACCTTTTCACTTAGGACGCTCTCTTCTGCCCGGGCATTTGGTCATGTGAGGAGAGGAGACCAAATAACAGGAGCTTGCTTGGCGAATTATACCGCTGGATATTGCCGAGAAAGTACTGTAGCTTGTACTCTACACGTATTTCTACTCGGCTAGTCAGTACTGGTTGTTAGAATTGTTTTTTGAATAGTTTTTGAGTTCGATATCCTAACAAACTCAGATTTCTTTGTTTTTCTCTCATTAAATCCTGTGGAGTCTATAACTTGCTGTTATAATAATATTTCCTAGTATACAATTCTTGTGCAATTTTAGAATTAAAGAGTTAAAATTGACTTTAATCTACACCCTAGAGGCAGTTGAAGTGCCTTAGTCAGAATCCACATTCTAGGATGAATAGTTAACATTTAAAGTCTCATAATAAAAAGCCAACTCTTCCTTTATTTACTACTTTAAATCTGTGGAAATCTATGCTAAGAGATTTGTTAATTAGCAACTGGGACACATAAAATAATTTTTTGCTGCTTCAGTAAGTGGTTTTCAAGGTAAGTGAAACATTGGCTGGGTCTCAGTGTCTTTACTGAACAAGGCAGAGGACCCAGCAAGCCCAGAGGGAGCCATCTTAGTCTTGCATCATTCTGATTCGAGGAAGGTGCTGATACCTCATCAGGACCTGGGTGGTCCTCCTTGCAAAGTATCCTTTACTGGCTCAAGAGTGAAACTTTCATCCAAAGTTCTTGTCAGAGTGCCCAAAGATAGGGAAGGGAATTTTCTGAGCTATGAGAAGAGGTCTCATGACTGTTTAGCACCTGCTTTTTAGTAAATATTCCTACATTTGTCCGAACTTGAAAAAGGCTTGCTTTCTTTGTCATCTGCTACCTGGTATGGACCTCGGGGGAAAGAAACATGTAGCTCTGTATCCAGAAGTGTAGGTAAATAGGTCCTTGGTTTTCCAATTCTAGCGAGCATCAGTAACCCAGAGAGCTGGTTAGCATGCAGGTGGTTGGGCCCCAAACCCTGAGTCGGTAGGTCTTGGGTGTTCAGAATTTACATTACTCACAAGACCCTATGCAATGCTGCTGTTACTGGTTAAGGACGACTCTTTGAGATCCACTGGGCTAGGTTTTACTGTGTCTTCAAACAACAAAGTTTATTTGTTTGTGGTTTATTTCTTGTTCACATTACATGTCCACATGGGTTGGTTGGAGGCTCCGCATCATGGCTAATCTCACTTTTCAACGCCAGGGTGATGGCGTGTTACTGCTTGTGGTATATATGTGAAAGAGCCCTGGCAGCCTGGCAAATGTCACACTAGTGGTTAAACAGCTCCTCACAAGTCATTGGCTAGGGCTGGTCACATGACTCATCCCACCACGTGAGTGCCAGGAAGTACAATTCTGCCTTGTGTCCCAGAGCAGCATATCTGAATGTTTGTAAAATAGTGCTAATGATTACCACAGCACTGCTCTATTTTAACTGAAAAAGCCTGGTAGCAGCTGAGCAGTCAAATCATTTTAAGTAGTGGGGGCTTATATAGCTGGTGCCATCACAGCTCAGTTTTCTGTGGTTATTGTTTAGCATTCTTAAGTAGAATTGGAATTTATACTAACCTTGCTCGTGCCATACTTAAAAAGTATCTCTAACTTAGTTCTTCTTACTACATGGTTGATCCATCACTCCCTCTCTCCTTCCTTTCAGAAAATTTTTAGATTCTATTGCAGACATGATCTTTTCTGACTTTATCCTTAAATATCAGGGATAAACTTGGCTTCCGAAGCCTGCTGCCCTGATGTGCTGGCTGCAATCCTATGAGAACAAAGTCTGAGAATTCGAGTCATCAGAAATCCTTACTTTGTGGCCCTTCTTTCCTTCCCCTCCCTCTCTCCCTACCTTCCTCCTTTCCTCATTCCCTCCCTTCTTTCCTTCCCTCTTAGTACAGCTTTGCAATCAGTTTAACCATTATGAAACCACAACAACATAACGCAGAATTTAAGAATAAACTAAACTTTTGGCTCTGCAATTATTTCTCAAGAC
Organism: Pteropus medius; assembly: GCF_902729225.1. NCBI lineage: Eukaryota > Metazoa > Chordata > Mammalia > Chiroptera > Pteropodidae > Pteropus > Pteropus medius. The sequence continues at coordinate 15,876,398 of NW_024351073.1, read as the reverse complement.
CCCTCTCCAAGTTATCACTGCAACGAATATTCCTGTTCAACATTGTCCTCTTATTGGTTCTTAATTTCTTTCAGGCCAGCCTGAGAGAGGAGTTGCATCTTCCCCAAAGAACAGCGGCAAGGCGAAACGACAGGGTGAGGATTGCTCGCTTTGCATTCTTCAGTTCAATCATTTCGGTTCATCAGGGAAATCAAACTGTCAGCACAGCATCTCTGGGCACAGAGGACATGGGAGGGAATATGATTCAAAGGCTCGCCCAAGGCTAAAGCCACCGCGTAAGCTTTAATTAACAAGGACAATCAGGGACCGGTGTTGCAGAAGGGAGCACTATTGTTATTAACATTAATTTTTCATGAGAATATAGGGAAACTCCTGGATGCATTGTTTCATAATTAATTTCCCCGTAAGTTATGAATGTCCTAGATATCCCCTCAACGAGGACTAGACAGATCAATTCATTTAATGCAGCTTATTTTTTAAGAGGCTCTTCTTATAGCCATATATTTGTGTGGCTTTCTAGAGCCTAGAATAGCTCTGCTTTTAAGATGGAAATAGTTAATGATTATTACTATGCTTTTTAGAATAGTTTAAGTTCCTTGGGTACATTTTTTAGGCTGTAGCCTGAAGCAAGATGAATAAAACTTGCGGTTGCTTTGGAGTTTCTGATTTTTAAATCAGTTATTGCAGCAAATACACAGGTATTTGTCAGTCAAATAAATGTTTGCTTTTATTTAAAGTTGAAGTTACCCTGGAAATTGGTTTCAGTAAGTCAAAATATTTGCCTTATGAAAAAAATATATATTCTAATATTTCATTCTCTTAAAAGTTGAATTCTTTTGCCCGCCTTTTGTTAATGTTGATATTTTTATTGTTTCTCATCACAAATCTTTAAATGGGAACAGGTAGGGCCGAGCTGTATGTGTTTGCCCCATGGCTTAGAAACTAGGCCGATAAGACCATTTTCAGTTGAACCAGATTTTCAGGTAGGAAGAAATTGCCAGAATTCATGAGAAGCCCCGGGCAATGCTGAAGTCAACCCAGGGGGTGAGTGGGATGAGGAAGAGCTCAATGGAGCAGGGAAATACATTTTCCTTAGAGAATATGCTTCCTTTTGTAAAATGAGAATAATAAGAGAATAGATCTCACAGGGTGTTGAGGAGATTAAATGATATGCAAATAACAGTGTGAAGAGTAAGTGCTCGGCAGATAGTAAACCCTTAGTTGCAGCTTTTATTTTTGTTTCCTTTTAAACCCCTTCTTCCATAAATAAACAAATAATCAAGCAACAAATGCACGTTGTTATCCTCCCAGTTGTAAGACTTACACACAAAATGTAAGACAAAGACTTCTCTGAAAGGATTCGAAACAATTGGCCAGACAAATTATAAGTAAGGGATGATGTAGAAAATCTAAGAGAGAAAGCGGGTGTGCTTCAAAGAAATTCAGGAGAGGGAAGTGACTCTGGAGCGAAGCGGTCCAGAAGGCTTCACATGGAGCAATGATGTGGACGGGTACAAAAAGTGTTGATGGGGAGGAGTTAGACAGGGAATATTAGAGTATTAGCTAGGGAAAGTGATAAACCTAAAAGCACAGAGGCGAGAAAGTGCGAGATGTGTTTGAGGAGTCACAAATAACTTAGTTTGTTGTCAGGAAAAGACTCTATTGGTGAATATTTAGTGAAGAAAGAGTGTGTTAGAGTCATTTTAGGGTAGAAACTTGTTAGCATATGTACATGTTTGTTAAAACCATCTTGTGAGGTTAAAATAATACAGCCACTAATATTTCGGCTGGGAGTACATATTTGATTCTTCACTATTGTCATAATATGGTCATTAATATGATCTACTCATGAATATAATCAAGACAGTATAACACCATGGACATGTGCTAAGCTCTCCAGAGAACACTTTCATGTCTTCTCACAGTTTTTTTAATGGCACTCCCAGCTAATCGGATATTATACAGTAGTTATATTTTGATAGATGTTCATTCTCGGCACTGTCTATTTTAGGCCCATGAGACATAACTTATTGGCCTGGCAATAGAAAATATTCAGTCTTGGATCAATATATAAATACTTATATTATATTAAATTTCATTGTCTATTAAAACATATCTACTATTGTCCTGGTTTATTATTTTGGGGGAATGCTGAGGCTAAAATAGTATTGAACAACTTGAATAATTCATATTTTCTTTACTTGCCACATCTTTCATTGAACTCTTTAAAATACTTAAAGTAATTTTCACCTTTAATATGGAATTATTTTATGTAGATAGGTTGCTATAATAAAGCATATGTAGTCTATATGTCAAAGTTGATGTTTTATAAGATTAAAATATTTTCTTCATAAAATATTAAATAAAGTCAGGTCTAAGGGACACATTCTTGATGACAAGTACTTCTTTTAAGATTTCTTTCTTTCTTTCTTTTTTTTTTTTAGTAACTATAATCAAGAATGAGAATGGTAAAAGAAAGAAGGAAAGAAAAATCTAATTCAGAGATCAATTTGAGTGGGCCAGATGTGCTGAATGTGTAGAAATTTATTTTCTCAGGTTTTCAACATTTTATTATTAGAAATTTTAAACATATCGTAAATTTGAAAGAATTTTAAGTAAACATCTGTATATCCACCAGCTATGTTGTACCATCAACATTTTACTACACTTATCATATACCTATTCATCCCTCTACCTTGGATGTGTAAAGAATTTAATTCTAACTATGCAAGGAATGACTACATTGGTTTTATACAGTCAGAATTCCAGTTATTTAGATCTGCGCTGTTGGGGTTCCTGTTTCTGTAGCATCTAACACCACTTCCAAGCAAGACCAATGAGACAGATGAGAAGAGTCAGTTCAGTTTATCAAAAAACTCTTCTTGAACATTTAATAATGTTCCCAACATGATTCTGTGGAGCTGTGCAGGCTTAGTTTGACATAACAATCATCTGGAGAGCTTGTGAACTTGATATTCTCCTGGATTTTACTCTTCTTAGTCAATAAATCCAACATGGGGATTTGAAATCTGCATTTTTTTTAAAGAAACTCTTTAAAAGGCATCAAAGGTGATTTTGACATTTGATTGGGTTTGAACACCAATGACCTTGACACTACCAAAGAACTATTTCTTACAGTCTTGTGAAAAGGCAGGACGTTTTGGGGAAAAATAATATGATATGTAACCAAGCATCGAATTCTGTGGTTCACATCCTAAATGCTAGGGGCTTTCAGATAATGGAAAGACCAGTGTGGGCTGGAAAGTTGGTCAAAGTTTTATGGGTAATAAGAGGCTCAGAATGAGTCTAAGAGAATCAGCAGAATTTGAAGAAGTTAAGAAGGAGGAAACAGGTGATCCAGGCCTGGAAAACACAAAAGGGAGAATGATGATGAAATGATGGGAGTAAAGTGTCTGTGCTGAGGACATTTGGTGTCGGTGGGTTTTGGAGGGTGTCAAATGCTAGAGAGGTAGAAAATGTAAATTCTTGAACAAATTTCAGAGAATAGGCTTGAAGGTCTCTAGTCCCTGTCCTACCAGTATGTGACACACTGATCATAAGTTGTAACTTACTGCTCTGGTTCCTGGTAGGTACAGAGTCATACACACTCAATGTGAAGTTTAATGGGGTCCAGAGCAAACCGTTCTCATTGCAGGAGGAAGCATTTTCCTATATTCTGATTGTACATGACTTCCTGGGGCCGTTTTGAGCCACTGAGACCTTAGAGGTCTTTTTCTCGCTTTGGTATTGATTTCATGGTTCCAAAACCTTGTTTGGCTCGTAGCAGAAATGACGTTGAAATTTCTTTCCATCTGCACTCATCCAAAGCCCTCTAGCTCCCATCAATTTCCTAGTCTGCTGTTATTATTGTTTTGTGTGTTTTTTATCTTCTGATTCCCAGTATCACCCTGACAGCTGAGGCTGTGACATCCCTAGATGCTTGGACCCCATTGTCAGCTTGGACCTCTCTAGACCCTTGACTTTTTTCTGGAAGCTGTAATAGTTATTGATTACCCCTAAACTTTGCTGTTTAAAACTAAAACTATATGATTTCACAGTTTCTGAGGGTTAAAAATCTGGGAGTGCCTCAGATTAGGGGTTTTGGCTCAGGGATGCTCATGAGGTTGGAGCCAAGTTGGCCAGGGCTTCTGTCATCTCAGGACTTGACTGGGGTGAAAGGATCTGCATCCAAACTCACTCATGTGGTGTCAGCAGGCCCCAGTTCCTCACTGGCTTTCCCCAGTCCATGATACCCCAGAAAGTGGACCCGCAAGCCAGATTGTTTAAGATGGAAGCTGAAGTTTTTTATAACCACATATTAGAAATGACAGCTCATCATTTCTGCTATATAGTATTTGTCATATTAAACAACACTGGTACAGTGTAGGAAGGGACTATAAAAAATATGAGTATCAGGAGGTGGGGATCAGAGGGAGCCACCATGGGGACTGGCCACTGCAGGGGCCTCAACCCTAGTCTGGTTGTTCAACATTTTCTCAGCTCCACACCTATCTAAATGCTCCCTACATCCATCTTCCTCCAACAGGACAACGAGGGACACTGAGAACATTTTCTGGAAAGCATCAATATGTTGACTGGATGCCTTTTGGGTACCAAATGCCATAGTGTGTATCATTGAGTATTCTCAATAAGGAATGAGCTGTTAACCTCAAGACCTTTAAGATATAGTTGAGAGAACAGAACACATACAAAAGTATTAAAATCCTTCTCATGGCAAGCCACAAAAATTGAACTCAACCACAGCTTAGGCAAAAGGGGGATGTCCTGAAAGACTGGTGTGGCTAAAGGAAGGGCAGAGATGTGGACAGCTGGATGCAAGGCACACCTCTCACCAGGGCTCTGCCCTGCTCCTTCTCATTTCTGTTACTCTCTCTGTATTGGCCTTTCACTCAGACTGTCTTCTTTCAGATGGTGACCACCAAGCCTTCTAGCAACTTGGTCTACATCTTGTGACTGTATTACGTAGAAAGTAACAATTGTGTGCAGTTCCAAATTCAAAAATTTGAGGGAAGTGTTCTGATTAGTTTGGCCTGATTCCTAGACTGATCAGCTTCCACTTTTTTGTCCAACCCTCATTGGGCATTGACACTGGCAGATGTTGGAGTGGGTGCCAGAGTTTTGTTACAAAAGCGAAAATAAAAAGCAGACTCCATGCCAAAGTTATGGGAGAGAACAGGAGGGTTAGGAAGCTCACTTGTAGGCCTAAAAGAATCTCAATTTGAAGGCCCCCTGTCTGCGAGTAGTTCTGCGCAATTGGGGAGGACTGTGAGCATGGGGTGAAGCCCGCAGATTGTGGGAGGCTGGCTGTGTATCATTTCTATTCTATTTCAAAATCTTGTTCTTTTCCTCCATTCTTTTATTCAGTTGGGTCTACCTAGTTCTGCCTGGGCTGCTTCTTTAAGAGGTCGGTTTCCCGCATAAGAAGCTCTTCTGAGATGGTGTTCTGAATAGCACCTTGCTTGCCGAAAGCGCTAGATTTCTAACAAGTCACAGCAGTTTCTGACAGAATCTTTCTTTTGAAGGAAAGTGTGGGAAAGCAAGAGGGATAAAAATGTCTTTGTTTTCACTGAAGCACAGTCAGAATGAATAATTAAGAAATCGATACTGAATTCAGCACCATTATCTGAGCTGTTAGTCAAAAGAAGGTGGATGAGGGTGTGGGTGTGTTTGTGGTTCCAGATGACAGGTGGAAGTTCTTGGATCTGTGTTTCTGTTAATGGTTCCATCCAACTGGATGATGAGGGTGAAATCCTCTTCTGGATGAGTAGAGCCATTTTCCCAAAATGACACACTCAGAACAAGAAAATGATTACTCAAATGGTGTGATTTCAGGGAAGAGATAGGGTTCTACCTCCAAAATTATATCCTTGTCTCCATGTTCAATGTCAAAATGACTTTGTCAGAGAGACAAAACATTTCATTCTATAGTTAAAAATACAGATAAAAACATTTCTAGAAAAGTTAGGACACTGATGTAAATCCATATTAAAATGTTAATAATTTGTATCAAATACTTTCCTGTTTTTTTTTTAATTGGATGAGACATGCATACAAGTGGGGTGTGTGTGTGTGTGTGAGAGAGAGAGAGAGAGAGAAGGAGAGAGAGAGAGAGAATGAATTAGGGTTAAGGACATGAACTCCTCAAACTTTCCTTACACAATTTTGCCTAGAGCTGATTATGTTATTAAATTCTCATTCTACTTCATGCCACTTACAAGTCATGTTTTTGAATGCGAATTCTGTCTGCAAAATAATGACACAGAGTCAGATTCAGACTCTTTCAGAATATTTATGTCTTTGACTCTTTATTTTAACAATTCTTCTGGATATTAGCATTCGATGGGGCTAGTTCTCTCAAAACTTAATCCTTTCTAATGAGCACATATGATTTAACATTTTTTCTTTCAAATATCTTGTTGTATAGCAGAGAAAAGTTCCACATTCCTTTTCCAATGTGATATCTGTCACTAGAGCATTATCTCCTTTAAATGATAACTTTTGGATACCATTCACATCAGATAAGACCTGTTATTTAAGGCCCTTTGAGAAGATAGCCAATTAGAGACTGTTGAATAATACACACATCACTGAGGTTTCCTAGAAAGGGCTCAGTAATGGGGTTTTTGAGCTCCCTTACAAAGCGTGGCGGGTTGCCTATTTTTAAAGGGATGTTTATTTTTGGAAATCTGTGATTCTCTTGTTAGCCTCACACTCCTTTGCTTGTAGTTGTTTCAAAGAAATCTGAACCCTTGTCAGGCTATTTCTATAAGGACACCTACTTTTCTTCCCCCGTAGGTCGGTTGAGAGAAAGAATTAAGTAAAAATAGGCTTAATAAAACTATGTTCGATTCAACTGACTTCAAATCAAGAGTTCATCAAATTTCCATTAATGAATTACTTCATTAGTTCCTCTATTCAGCAAATATTTATTGATGGCTTATCATGCATCAAGTACCACCATCGACACAATCGATAAGTTTTCTACTCTTATTTGACAACACACAAATAGACAAACCCATATGAACATGCACACGCAAAAAAAATCACATGGTAAGAAAGTGCCAGGCTGAGAATTCTCCCAGGGTAAAAAAATAGTGACCAGGTCAGCACCTTAGTTGAGGGGACTAGGGAGAGTCCCTTTTAGGAGGGGCCACTTATTCGAGGTCCGTATGACCAGAGGAGTTGGGCTTGTGGAGACCTAGAGAAGAGCATTGAGGGCAGAGAGAGGAGTTGATTCAAAGGCCCCAGGGTGGGAATGGGTTTGGCATATTGTACGAATAGAAAGGAGGTCCCTGTGACAAAGCTCAGAGAGAGAAGGGGGCAGGACCAAGATCACGGACAACTGTGTAGTCAGGGGAAGGAATTTAGGTTTTAAGTGCAATGAAAAGCCAGCCATTGGAGAGTTTTAAGCAGAGAAATGTCATGACCTAATTCCATTTTTTTCTGTGAAAAATAGGTTATAGAAACCAAGAGTGGAAGTAGGGAGATCAATTAGGAAGAAAATATAGTAGTCTAGGCCAGTGCCTCCAATGCAGGGTACACATAGTCCAGAGAATGTGTAGGAAAATCTCTTAGCACAGAGAAAAATATTACTAGAGTGTGTGTGTGTGTATGTGTGTGTGTGTGTGTGTGTGTGTGTATACTGTATACATATATAGACACACATATATGCGTATGCGCACATGTACACATATGTATATATTTAACTTTTCCTTTAAAACTTTCTATTTCTATATTATAATATGTATAACATATGGACACCATAGCACATATATTTTTCATAAATAAATCAACATACATATTAGGGGAATGTGCGCTCAAAAATATTTTATTGCTGAACATATGATTCGAAAGTTTTGGAAGTCTCTGGTCTAGATGTCAGAGGATGATGGCTTGATGTGCAGGAGATAGAGAGCAGCAGATACATTTGGGATAAGGTTCGAAGGTGAAATTAACAAGAATAGTTGACGAGTTGGGTTGGGCTGGACGCGGTGTGGGCCATGAGGACACATGTGGCTCACGACACGGCCCGGCCCTCAGAGAGCCTTGCAGCCCTGTCGTATTTTCTTGACTGGGGACTAAGGGTGTAACAATTTTCAAATTTTTGCTTACTCTCTATTTTCACAGGCAATACAGTTCATATTTTCTCGAGAGAAAATACACTTCATTGCGGGGCCGGCCACACATCCTCTGGTGTCCGTCGTGTTCTATGGGGCTGTGCTCCAGGACAAACGGTTCAGAGTTATAGACTGACAAAGCGCTGTGTATGCATTCTCAAGAGTCTTTTCCAGCAGAGTGAGTCTGGTTTAGGTTATACCTTCCCTCCACCTCCCCAGCCCCCCTGGAATGAGAATTTTTACTTGAGACTATAAAAGCCAAGAAATAATTTGGGATTAACTCACTCATTTGATGGCTGAGAGCTCAGGACTCAAGGATGAGAAGCAGATTTCAGGTGGGATTCGCGGCCAAGAACAGGTTCTCGTTATTCTCACTGAATATGGTTGTAAAAGTGTGTCACCTGCGGTATGGTGATTTCTACGTGTGATCTGCTTTTGCCCTTTGCCAGGCTTGATGTGGCACATAATACCTGATCTTCTTGTTCCCTCCATGGCCCCTCAATAACCCACCCACACCGAAAGCATTAGTGAGCTGTATTAAACTTCGTGAATTTGTTGTCTCCAGAAGATATTTGTCCTTTCCTGAGTCTCCTCTCATCTTGTCATTCAGAGAGTTTTTCTTTCAAACAGCCTTGAACTTGGCTTCACTGGGCTCAGCCTCCTTCATCACAGGAGACTTTAGGGTGCATCATGCTATATGCTCTTTAAATGGTCTTCTGGACGAACCGAATCCTTTGCTGAGATGGAATTCGTGCACCAACTTCAACAAAGATAAAATTTACTCTATGTTTTTACAAAGAGATTGCAATGATTATTATAGGTTAATGATCGTATTTTTGAATTCTAAAAAAACTGACCAACAAATGAACTTTTGCAATATAATCTGTATTTATGTTAGAGACCATCTTTATCTATTAAATGCGCCAATGTAGCCTTTGGTTAGTCGCTGAAAGCACAGTGTACTCTATCCTAGGATAAAGAACACAGATTTTTTTTTTTCCTAAGAAACAGGAAAATTATCTTTTATAATGTAGTTTTTCATGGGAAGCAAAGCATGAAGCCAGAAGAGTAGATGTTGTTATTATTCCAGTAAGGAAATTTGCATTATAGAAGGTTAAATCCCTTTTAAATAAAGACAAAGTCATTGTTTTCTTTAAAAAAAAAAAGCACGAGAAAAACTACTCTGCCATTTTGTTTCTGCAATTGTCCTTGGGAGGGATCTAAGGCTTTTGTTCTGTGTTTTGGTCTTGAACGTTTGGACAGCAGTAGAGAAAACCACCTCTGCACTCTAAGGACTGAGAATCAGCCCAGGAAAATTGAACGGAGAAGTACAATGTGACTCGACATTTGGTGAATTGATGGTTGGAAGCCAAGCAGCGAATTCATCATTTCACCTGACAAATACTATTTGCGGCCCAATTATAAGAACCAGAGCAGTTTTGGAGTTTGAGTAAAAAGGTGAAAGCATAGGTTGAAAATGTAAAACCTTGAGGGGTTGGGCAGCTGTCACGCTGTCTGACTGCCTCATGCATTTCGAACGGTCTTACCCGATCTGGAGAACTCCCCGCCTGTGTTCGTTTTCCATTGTTGTTTTTAGAAAATTACCACAAACTCAGTAGCTTAAAAAACACAAACTTATTATCTTATCGTTTTGAGATCAGAGTCTAAGATCAATCTGTTTGGGTTAAAATCAAGGTGCGAGCCTGGCTGCATTTCTTCCGGAATTTCTAGAATCTGTTTCCTTGCCTTTTTTTAGTTTTTAGAGGCTGCCTATCTTCCTTAGCTCGAGGCCCCATTCTCTGTCTTCAAAGCCAAGCCATGTAATTTTCAAATCTCTCTCTCTGTCCTAGTCTTCAATCTTCTCATCTCCTTCTCTCTTACTCTGCTTCTCCTGCCTGCCTCCCTCCCACAAACACTTCAGTGATTAGATAAGACCCACCTGGACGATCTATGATAATTTTGCCATCCGAAGACCCTCAATCACATCTGCAAGTCCCTTTTGCTCTGTAAGGGCACACATTCTCAGGGTTTGCAGATAGAATCTGGAAGTCTCCGAGTGCCACTGTTCCTTTCAGTCCAGAAGCTCTCTTTCTCAGCTTCCTTTATCAAGGCTGGGACCAAGGGGAGGCATTCACCTCAGGGGAAAAAAATTAAAGGAGCACAAAAAAACTCAGCAATCATGATAATATTTTAATGCAATGTTTTTTTAAAAATAAAAAAAATTAAAACTCAACGATAGACAACATTTTAAATGAAGACAGGATTGGCATTACAGATATTTTCTTCTTTCCTTTGGCTCCAAAATGTCTTGGCATGGCGATATCCCTTGTAAATAACGAAGGGACGTGACCTAAACTGAATCTTGGGATACACTGGTGCTGGGAGTGGATATAGAAAGAGCAAGGAAAAGGAAGCAGGGGGCGTGCATGTGGCTTTTGTGCTGGCTTGGTCGGAAAGCTGGCGGCTGAGAGAACAAAGATGGAAAGCATGGCTGGCCTCAGAGGCGGGAGCTGCTGTGCTGGGGCCCTTGCTTCGGGACAATGTCAGTAGGCTGTGGGCCATAGAAAAATGTAACTTAGTTTTTGTGCCTGGTCACAAAGCCAACCTATAAACCTATTCCCCGAATCATCTGAAGATTCTGAGAACTACCTATTATCCTTGACTAAATCCCTTTTCTGCTTGCCTAGTCAATTTGTCATTGTTAGCAACTAACAACCCCAAATAATGTGATTTATCACAATAAGAACCATCTAATTTGGTTGGGATAGCCAAGCCAAAGCCACAGGCATGCATCAATGTTTACAGAGAAGTATGGCGGTACCTTAATCAGGAAATAAAGCATGAACACTTCATCTAAGAACTTGACTCTAATATTCTCTAGAGTATAAAAATAAAATCTTTACTTCTCTGTTCCTCACCTGGATACTTTCCCAGTTCCAAATTAGTAGCTTATTTGGGGCTTTATTAGTAATAAGAAGATATTGACTTTTCCTTTGCTTACTGAATAACAGATCAATTCCTGTTGGAATTATACATGAATTGCTGGAAGGTACTTTCTGATGTGAGCCTTCTCTCTCTCTCTCTCTCTCTCTTTCTCCTTAATAGAGGGGTACAATTGTTTGTGGTTCTAAATTTCCAGACTCTGGTTCTTAACTGAACATATTTTTCTTTGGAGGGCCAAAGATGGCATTGTGACAGCTTACGCCGAAATTCTCAGAGGATACATGGCTTTGTCGCTCCATTTTCTTTTTTCCCCCCAGAGTTTTTTTTTAATGGCTTTCTTTTCCTTTTTAAAAAAAATCTAAAACTATTTAATCGAATTGGCTATATATTACAACCAACTATGCAGTTAGAGGATAATGCCTTTAATAAGAGACTGATTAATAATATGTCACAAATCTGAGTCTAGTAGAAAATAGATAAAAAATAAGCAAATGGTGAGATTACTAATCCTAGTGATTGAGGTGAAGTTGGCTGTCAGCTGCTTTTCTGGATGTTTGAACAGTTCATGCTGTTTTAGAAAGATTTCTCTGGTAGTGGTGGGATGAGAGGCTATTTTATACGTGGTGGCAAAGGACAGATTCTCTGATAAGAGGACCTAGGGGCTGTGAGACCTAGGGGAGATGAGCATACTTAGGGAAAGCGCTTTCCAGGCTGACAAAACAGTAAATGCAGAGTCGAGGCAGGAGCTAGCACGGCATGTTTGAGGAATGGCAAGGGGAGGAGAGCCCCAGGGAGGTGGTAAGAAATAAGGTCAGCGAGGGGAGAGAAGAGGGGGAAAGGTCATATAAGACATACATCTTTCATATCTCTCATAGAATTGGCTTTCTTCCGGGAAGATAACATGTTTAACTCTAATCTTTGAACCCAACGTTCACCACCCCAAACATTATCTTTTTCCCTTTTGTATTTTATTTTTCTTCCCTCTGGAGTGGGTCTGTAGCTACATTCATTTTTCCCTTTATTAAACTGCAAGAACCACTTGCGGGAATGATGTATAGATCAGTTATTTCTGTAGGCAGGTTGCCTTAGCAACAGGGCAAATCTTACTCATTTCTGTACAACCTTATCAATAAAGCAGCCTCATAAGAGATGAACGTTCACATCATTAAATGTCTGCTATGCTTTTTCTCCGTTCCTTAACCATAATTCTCAGATTGTTAATTGGTGAGTGCCAATTGACCAAATGGCTCCCCAGTAGAGGATGCCAGGGAAGCATAATAATAAAATGATCCTTAGCAGTCAACCCTAAGTTACTGTATTGTTATGACTTCCTAGGTGTATCATGGCACATTCTTATCTTTCTGGGCACGGGCATGCAGGTTCCATGTTGAACACCTGGCATCCATTTAGACTGGCCAATATCCATCACCTCACAAGCCTTGGGCAATAACGGCAGTGTTTGGAAGGAGAAAGTGTGTCTCCAGTCTTGCCACCCGCAGTCTGTGAATGAGCAAGTACATGGGTTCCTGCAAGGGAAGAACGAAGTAAAATAAACACATCTCAAACCTTTCAGGTTAAAACTAAAGGCACCTCCTACCACTGAAATAAAATAATTTCTGCTAAAAACAGGAATATGAACTAAATTTTTTTTTGTTATAATAGTTGTATTTCTTGTCTAAAATATAAGAAATTTAAGGAAGAAGCTCTGTGTTAGTTCAGAGAAACAGTATATATATCTCTATATCTTTCTCTATACACACATATGTGTACACATACATACACGTACATGCACATATATACATGTACATATTTACATATGTTTATTTATCTATCCAGCAACTATTTACGATTGATTGATCAATTGACTGAAATTGGCTTACATGATCCTGGGAACTGACAAGTCCACAATTAGTAGGGCACCCTGGGAGGCTGGAAGACCAGGTAAGAGTTGATGTTGAAGTCTTGAGTCTGAAATTTAAAGGGCAGTAGGCCAGAAGCAGGCAGGATTTCTATGTCACAGCCTTGAGGAGAATTTCTTCTCTGGGCGAACCTCCAACTGATTGGATGTGGCCCATCATATTAAGGAGAGCAATCTGCTTTACCCAAAGCCCATTGATTTAAATGTTAATCATATCCACAAACATGTTCATGGCAACATCTAGAATGGTGTTTGACCCAACAGCTCAGCACCACAGCTTAGCCGAGTTGTCACATAAGATTAACCATCACAAAGCTCAGAACAAGAGATTCGATTTTGATAGTTCTAGTTTTCTAAATTTCTTTTTTGAAAATGCGAGGCAATAAAAAAGAAGTGAAACTGGGATGTAAAAGAAATATGACAGCTAGAATAAAAGTGATTTTAATCATTCTAGTAACTTCCTTATCCTTCATTTTTTTTTTTCATTTCCTTAATTACAGCACTTTTGTATGGTAAAACCATGAGGGAAAGCATATTCAGTCAGTCGATGCATCAGAATTGGCTTCATAATTAATTTACACAGAGCTGTTGAGTTAAAACATAATCTTATACTTTGACAACAGAAAATAATTACCTATCCTGGATAAAATGAAAATCTGTGTAATTTGATACTTCTTCAGCTAAGATAATTAATGCCTTTCATTAATGTGTTATGGTTTGCTTGGAACAAAAAGATGAAGGCCTTTGACAATAAGAGTATATGAAAAGACTAAAATTAATGGATTAAACAGCACAACCAGAATCAAATACTGACGTAGGGGTTGCTATGAAAGCATTTTGTAGATGTGGTTGGTATCTACAGTCAATTGGCTTTAAGTGAAGGATATTACCCTTGATAATGTGGATGGGCCTTATCCAGTCAGTTGACTTAAGTTTGCATTAAGAGCAAAGAGTGAGGTTTCCTATTATTCAAATAAAAAAATGTATCCATTTCTTCCAGATGTCCAATTTGTTGGTATATAATTGCTCATAGTATTTTTTATAATCTATTATATTTCTGTAAACTCATTAATATTTTTATATTGGTTATACATTGAAATGATAATATCTGGGATATACTGGGCTAAATAAAACATATTATTAAAATTAAAAAAAACCCCTCAGGTTTCCTACATGAAGAATTTATGGCTCAAGACTGTAACATGGGAATCCTATCTGCCAAAAACCAGAACCTACCCAGATGTCCTTCAATTGCTGAATAGGTAAAACCAAATAAACACACCATGGTCATTCTATACAATAGAAGAACATTAGTCAACAGTATGAAGGAGTATACACTGATACACACAACAGCGTGGAGAATACGTGTGTGTGTGTGTGTGTGTGTGTGTGTGTGTGTGTGTGAATGAGAGAGAGGGAATGAGAGACAGGTCGGTTTTACAATTAGGACCTAAGCCATGAATCCACTGAGATTTCAGAAATTTACAAATAATGACAAAAGAGCCAGCAAAACAGGCCTACTGAAGTTTTATTTGCACAAAGAACCTAAGATATTGGTCATGTAAGAGATGTGACTAAAACAGAAGTTACTATGAGGAGTCAACAAAGCAAATGAATTGTTGCAAGTCAGAATTAACAGAAAACAGAGGGAAAAGCAATCACAGGTCTTTAGTAACTCCGTGGAACATACCATTCCTTAAATCAGAGGGTGGAATTTGAGTGTGGAATTTCCCAGAATTTTCTGGCAAGAGCTTACCCAGAAGAGGCTACCTATTTCTTAATTTGTTATTTATCCATCCATTCATTTATCCACTCATTCATGCCCTGCTTTGTTGCACAAAGGATTTGATGTGGTCCTCAATAGTGTCAACAACAAAAAAGGAAATACTATAAAATTTAAACATTTTTAAAAACTAAAACTGGAGAGAGACGAGGTAGCAGGACTGGGGGAAATAAGAAATTGTTACAGTATAATAAACATACCTCTGACCTTTCCAGTTGCCAAAGCAAAAAAAAGAACAGAATCAGTTATACGATTTGCATTGTCTGCAAAAGGAGAATGCAGGAGGAGCAAAATGTCTTTTTGCCTTAAAAACTGAAAATTAGTTCTCATTGGGAATAGTCACATGAGAGGCACCGAGTGATGTAATTCATTTCATACTTAAATACAACCTAACATACGTAAATAGAACTGTCTGTTTCACACAGCAAGTTCTAATGTCATCCCTTAACTTAAGCTAAAGGCATAACAGAGCATAAGTATGAGAATGAAAATCTGGGAATGGCCAAGGATAAGTGGTTTAGTTTATAGCTTTCTTATCTTCTGGATGTATTCGTTAAGACAGAAAAAGAAAAAAAAGAAAGAAAAAAATCTTGTTTGAGTTTCCAGCCTGCCAGCTCTCCTATGGATTTCAGACCTGCCAGCCTCCATAATCACAATTCCTTAGAATAAGTTTCTGGGGGGAATATATATATATATATATATATATATATATATATCATATACACACACACACACATGTACATATTCATACATATATGTATCTCTCCTACTGTTTCTGTTTTTCCTGAGTACTCTGAATGATACCCACATTAATATTGTTTTTGTTTGGCTTATTTGTTTGCTTATTAAAAGTATACATTAAAAAAATCAGTGTCTGTATGAGGTGGACCTAACGACTGGAAAAGCCTTTTGAAGTTGACTTAAGTATAGGGTTTATTAAACTAGATGGTATCATCTTACAAAATTAATTTGTTTGGCTGTGGGATTCAACCTTGAAAGTATTAATTGCCGATTAGAGTCGAGCTTCTAGTCATCAAAAGAAACTAATATAACGGCGATACCTAAAGTCATGACCAGCTGCAAATTACATGTGTCTCTCTGCAAATGGAAGCATTCACAAATGGTGGCAGTGGTGGTGGTGGTGGGGGTTTGCGAACAGTTGTCACGTCAGACGAGTGAAGTGCAAAGCATGTGGTAATGATTCCTGCATGACATTACGGTACCTTGAGAAAAGGATGCTGAGCTTAGTATATAAACAAATATCAGCCCAGCGAAGTGCCTTAGTTTTCTGATAAAGGATGCTGAGATAGAGAATAGCCTGGGCGCTCAGGGTACGGACTAACTGAGGAGCTTTCTCAAAATTGCCATCAGTAGATCTGTTTGAGAAGGTCCTGGGTGTAGAGTTCATTCTTAGTACTATTCCAGAAATGCGTACACAAAGAAACTCAGTCTGGAACTACTTTGTGACAGAGAGCAGAACACCGGCAGCAAGTATTTCTTGAAAGTGAATTTTCTGTGTGTGTGTGTGTGTGTGTGTTAAAATATGTAGTTTTACAAATTATCACGAGTTCCACTAAACCCACACTTTTATCACTCACACAAGGTGTTCTTCTGCTTTCTGAGTTAACCAGTGAAATTTGGGAAGTCTGACGTATGATTGTTTGTAAGAAGTTGGGCAAGCTAGGTCAAGAAAGTACAAGCTTGGAGGAGAGGCTTTTTGGGTGATTTGAATTAAGCATAGCACATCCATTCCTTTCTGCTGGCACTCCTCCTTTGAAGGCCACCATCTCTGTCATTGTCAAGTCTACTGTTATTCCCCAAGGCTTCCCCAAGACCTTTCCCTGACCAGTTTTTCTTCCCTTACTGCTGATTTCTCTCTTTCTCCCACTCTATCTTGCTTAAGTGCTTTTGACTTTATGAATTTAAGAGACCTGTAAGAAAGGCCTGAGCACCAAAGTAAACTCATTTTAAGAGATAAATTTTTCATTAATGGGAAAACAAATTTCCTATCTTAACTTTTTGTGCTCTCCTCTATCTTTTCCTTAATGAAGAAGAGGGTTTGTGTTTAAATCATAATAAAGCATGGCAATATGCTGAGAATCCTTCAAAATTGGCCAGAGAAAGGGTTTTTGCCTATGTTGTAGCTGCCTCCTGGTAAAGAGTCTGGAAGACTTCAACTCCTATGAGAGACAGATGGGAATCCCAACTCAGAGGAACTGTCCTCCAGGATGGAATTAGGGACAAGGGTTCAAGAGACCCAGCCTAGAGCACGTGTTGGGACACACTGGCTGTCTCAGGTAGACCAGAAGAAAGGAAGAATGGGAGCAAGATGGACCCTGGGAACAATTCCTGAGGCCATGTGAGCCCCACTCCCCAGAGACTGAAGGTGCCCTTGAGAAAGGATAAAAAGGCTCTCACGCATCCTTCACATTTGGCATGTTGTGATTGGCCAGTTTCTCTCCTGGGAGAGGACCATGCCTATCTGCTCTTCTTGCCATTGCAAGGCTGGCAGTGACCTCGCTTGTGACCGAGCAGCACAGCATCTGGTTTGTGAGATGCACGTGAGATGTAAAGGTTGTTCTAATCTCTTCGTCTGTCAGTTCACTGGAACATTGCCCTCATATTTCTAATTGCCTTCCAGAGGTAACTTAGATATCTTCAGGTGTGAAGGAACCCAACCTGCCCCAGACTATCCAAATCCTTCCCTCTCTCCCATTGCGTCTCATTCTAAAAGGCATCGATATTTTCCCAAGCAAGAGGCTTGGGAATTTGCAGTTCCTTTCGACTCGTCTTTATGTCTGATAGCTCACATTTGGTCTGCTTCCAGTTCCGTAGCTCACCGGCCTGCAGTTCATGTCGGGTGGCCAGACGCCCTTTTCCACGAACTTTGTGAACGCCGTTATCCAAGGTTGATTTGCCTTGTGTAGCAGTCTTCCGATTGGCTTTTTTTTTCTTTCCTCTCTATTTCGAGCTGACTACTATAGCTAGGCTTCCTTTCTTAAGAGAAATTCCTCTTATCTCCGTTTATCTGCATCTCTCTGGTTTCCGGCGTCCGTAGGCCCAGCTTATTTCTCCAGCATCGCCTCTTTGCTCACGTTAGAATGGTACGATGGCTACAGGGACAAAAATCTGCTTATTCTTCTTCACTGTCTTCCTCATTTTAACTCTGCGTGTGATCAGGGATGACGTTAAGTCCTTGCCATGCTCTCTCGCTACTTTGAAACCCAGTAAGTGTTACTTCCTTTGCGTTCTTATCGCTTCCATCACTTATGATCTGCTTAGCACATTCTTTCATGGTTTCCCCTCCAGTACTTATTTATTAACTACGTATGCCAAGTATCGCATTAGGCACTGGACATATGGTGATAGAAGGCAGGCTACCACTCCACAAAAGCGAGGGTTCAAAACGCAATCTCTGATAACTACACCAACCTGGAAACCGGGTACCATGTTTTTTTAGAACCAGCAAAGAGAGCACTTGGCGAAGGGTGAACAAGCAAGGCAGATTTCACCAAAGGCTTCCAGGGAGACAGCAGGAGAGGGGGTCAATTACACAGCCAGTCATCATGTTAAATTTCTCCAAGGACTGAAACTACTGTCATTCCCCATCTCTGTGTTGAACAATAGTTGGACCAAACATATTTTCCTGTCCTTGCGTTAACTGGGGTCAGGTAAATTTTCCCGTCTGTACGTGAAATACCACTTAAAACAATCTGGTGAAACAAAACGAAGTAACGGAACTCTTAGCTACCGGCTCTAGAAAATACTTGCTCTTGGAAGGCTATGAACCACTGAGTAGCTTGCTCTCCAGGCCTCTCTTCAAATCCTCACCTCACTGCCCCCATCACCCCACAGCTATTTTGTTATAACTTCTAGTCAGTCCCAACCAGCTCTCCACCTGCAAGACCCACCTAAAAAACACCCAGGCTTCAAAACTCCATGCGCTTGGTTCCTCGATTTCCCCATTTTGAGATACTTGCTCAGCTCTGTCAAGGATTGTGCTCCTTTATTCCAGGAAGTCTAGTAAATTTAGTTTTGCCTGAACTACAGAGAGATTTTTGAGAGATTGATGAGATAGTTTTGCTGTCTCTCAAAATCTTTCACCTTCCAGATTTCTCCTAATCCTTCATCCACTTGGCTTCTAACTGACACCCTACCCACAACTTCCCCTTTCATAGACTGGCAATGTAGATCGGCCCTGATAAACCACCAGGCCAGCTTACCTAAGCATTTAGCAAACAAGATGGATCCCTACCTAAGAAAATCAATATGATTGTCTCCATAATGTTAAATAGTATAACACTACCTAGAGTCTGGATGGTGCGGAAGCCTCTGCAGAGTTTTTATTCTTTTTTCTTTTTTTTACACTCTACCTATCTCAGGAGGCTGAAACAGCTGTCTGGCAGCTGCTTAAGAAATAGCTTAAAAGTGTAGATTCAGCAGATGGCAGGAAGAAACATTCAAAACTCTGACTCTGCCATACTTCCTCTCTTCCAAGGACAGGAGAATTGTGTGTGTGTGTGTGTGTGTGTGCGCGCGTGTGTGTGTAGATTTACACTCTCCTCTCCAACCAACTTCTTCTGTTTTAACACCATGGTATGTCAGCACCTCTGATTTCAAAAAAGGAAAAAAAAAAGAAGAAATAAAAAGAAAAAGAAAGGATATGAAGAATCCAGAAATTCTTTAGGATTAACCGGTATTTCTGTGAACCTTTGAGAGCATGGTGGAATTCTTTAAAGCACAAGTGTGCTTTTAAAAGGTCCCTATAAAAATAATTTTTAACGACTATGTAACATTCCAGCACAGTCTTGCTCAATAATTTTTCTTTACTATTTCCCTGTTGATGGACATTTTGGTTGTTTAGAATGTTTTAGGATTTTGAACATTGCTGAGACTAAATCCTTGTCTGCATTCCTTATTGTTTCCTTTCAGAATGAATTTCTGGTTGTAGAATTACTGGATAAAACGCTATGGCTATTTTACACGCTGTACATAGATTTCCCTGTGGAAATTTGAGATGTCCTTTATGGGATGGATTCATTTAGAGCAGAGACAAAATATACAGTTAATCACTGGCATTAGCTACTGGCCATATTTATATGGAAATCGTACATGAAGTTGTATCTTTGCTTTTAAATAGCAAGCAGACCCAGGGGATGGCAATCAAATCTGTTTAAGGAAAAGCTTTAGAATTTCAGATGTCAGATTCGAGAAATGCCATAACTCTCCATTTCCCGCTAGAACATTCTGGAGAACACGGAGGTTAGAAGGCTGAAGCCCCTTCTTGGTCTCAGATGAGGCATGTGTTCCTACTTAGAAGCATTCTCTTCTCTTGAAATAATTTTCTGTGGTTTCTTTTTATCAGAACAATTTGTACTTTTGAAAAGCCAGACCTCCTCTCTCCCCTTCCCTTATGCCATGTTGTGAGTGGTGCGTTTGCTTAAATTGCCTAACCAGGCAGAGCAATTAGTGCCCAAGGAGACAGGAGGCTGACTGCCTGGCAGAATGAATGGTTTTCATGGGAACAGCAGCTGAAAGCACTGTACTGAGCAAGAAAACCTGCCAGTGACCTTGTTTGGTGCTGGCCCTCCTGTTTGGTTTTATAAAAGTTGTTTATATTTGCTGATGCTCTAATAAACAGCCCTTTTCATGGGGCAAATCCTTGAAACAGTTTCATTCCCAGCATGAGCCCTTATCACCAGTCAGACTCTACAGCACAGAATTAGTGGAGAGTAATTGTAATCTCTGCTGTTATCTGCTCAGTCATATCAGCCTTTGGGAAGCCCCTTGTCTTACACCTCCTGAGTGAAGAAGATTTTCTTCGTCTGCTGCTCAGTCTTCAAATCTTCATCAGTCGGCCAAGTGGGTCAGACCCTGTTTTGGACACTTGCGATGGAGTGATGGATAAGGCAGACCAGGTCCCATTTCTCATGGAGCTAACATTCTGGTGGCTGTAGTTAGACAATAAGCAGATAGATAAACATAAACTGTGTCAGATGCTGATGAGGAATGCAGGGAATTAGAACAGCCTGCTGCGATGGTGAATCTCTATCCCCATTTGGGTGGTCCAGTAAGGCATCTCTGAGCTGAATTCTGAATAACCGCTCAGACTGGTCTCTTAGAGGAGGGCTGAACACATCAGGCTAAGAAAGTATTAAGCATAAAGCCCCAAGGCAAGAAAAAGAGTGGTAGATTTAACAAGCAGAAAACCAGAAAGAAGGTCACCTGGAAAGGACTTAATGAGTAAGAGGGTGTGGTACGTGATAAGGTTCTGTAAGTAGATAGGGGCCAGATCACAGAGAGCCTTGAAAGCCAGAAGGAGTTTTATTCTAAGTGTGATAGGAAGCCAGTGGAAGATTTTAAGTAAGGAGTGACATACTGTGATTTATATATATTTTTAAAATTTATTATATGTATTTACTTAATCTATACGGAATCGAGTAGATAAAACCAGATTCACATTAGTGACAAATTTCTGCAAAATGTCTTTGAAAAGCAAAACAAGACTGCCTCAATAATTCGGATCTTCATGAAAGACATGGGCTGTAAAAATAAAGCAGTATGTTTCAGCACAAATAGAAGATACCAGTATCATTTTTTTTTTTCACAGCTATTTCCATCCACAGTCTGAAAGAGGTAGATTTTTCCGCAACACTTCAGAACCGAGTTGTGACAACCAGGTAAAGACAGTTGCATTGACTTGCAGGAGTAGAGTTTTTGATTTTGCGATTTATATTTTTCAATGCTGGTGGAGTGTGAACTGGAGAAGCAAAAAAGACTAGTGAGGGGCCTATGACCTAGGGAAGTCCAGGAGAGAGAAGAAGGTGGGCTGGAGTAGAATGGCAGCAGTGGAGATGGACAGCAATTCTGGAATTGAAATGTGTTCTTGTGTGTTTTTTTCCTAACAGCGACTGATTCTTCAACACCAGCTGGGTGTCCAACAATTCAATTCAGTTGTGATACTAACTACCCAGAGCTCACACAGAACCCCTGGTTTAAGGGCTCAGTTCTACAAGAGTGCCCCCACTTCAGACACCAGCTGGACATGGGGTCTCCAGGCTACTTGTACTTCTGCCTGGATGACTACAAATTTAAGGGTTTCTGTGATGCTTTCTCAGGTTCAATAATTTACTAGAACAACTCACAGAACTTGGGAAAGATTACAGTTATTATAAAGGATACAGTGCACAGCTAGATGGAGAGGTCTGGAAGGATTCCAAGTGCTGGGGCCTCTGTCCCCATGCAATCAGGATGCACCATCCTCCTGGCAGGTGGATGCATTCACCAAGCCACAAGCTTCCTGGGCTTTGTCGTTTCAGAGTTTTAATCTTAGTTTCATTGCATAAACACGATTGATTAAATCATTGGCTATTGGTGGCTGAACATAGTCTCCAGCTTTGCTTCTTTCCTCAGTGGGGATCGGAGGGGTCTGGCTGTTCCCATCCTCAATCCACATCACCCTTTGCTGGGGACACTCATTCCTGCCTGCTTTTTGGTCATTCGTTCATTCAGATTGTACCTCTTCCAGGCCTTCTTGGCTGTTAATCTAATAGGCTGCCTGGACCTACCTCCTGCCTGTGTAACCATCCCATTCTTCTGCTCCTCCCTCACGGTGCTGGCACACTGTCAGTCAAATCTGGGGTCCTCCTATTTTTCCAAGACCTATCTAGGCCCTTCCAGGAAGTAGGTCTAGATCCCTAGTCTATGTGTCCTTTTGGGGATAGGAAGGAGAGGGGAGCAGGACCCAGTGCGCCTTCTCGGCTTCGAGTTCTCTTTGTCTCTGAATCTTTTATTCTCCTCTTTCTCATCTGAGCAAACTTCATCTCATCTTGGAGAGAGAGGAAAAAAAAAAATAGCCTCCGTCTGAATATGGCTTCTAAGGTTTTTTAAGCCTGGACCCAGGCTTTTGAAATTCTAAAGCTGAGGATATCAGCCTGCCTCTGGATCATTTATTCTTCATTCTGTTATCTGGCTTTGTTGTTCTTCACGGCATTTTCCGTAGCTGGTCCTTTTTAAAAATTTTGCTTGTGCATTGACTTCTCCTCACTAGAATGTAAAAGTCTACGAAGATAAAGATTATTTCAGTACTTAGGGCAGTGTTTTCACACAGATGGTGCTCAATAAATATTGTCGAGAAAAATAATAGATGAACAAATGAGTGACGCTGACCCTCATTATCCCTTTCTTGAGGCAGTGAAAATAGAGTACCATACCTGAGTTGCAGGAGAGGCCATAGAACCCCGAGAAAAAGCTGCGATTACATCACAGAATGTTTTCTCATCACGTGTCGACACAAGATGGTAACTATACTACTTACAAGTTTAGTATGGGGATGGAGTTGGTGTTTTCCTAAAGGTAGAAGAGTCTTTCTGATTCCTTTCTGGTAGGTAGATTTTATTACTTGATGTATTTGCCAGAAAGAACTTGGCTGAGATCTGGAATTTAGCACAACCATTGATCTTGGGATAGCTCCGGAGAGATATTTGTTCCCCAGTCATATTCATGTGTTTTAGCCTGAGTCACCGCAGAGGCTTTGTTTATATTCCTCTTGGAAACTCTTGATATAGCTGGTTGCAAAACCACTGCGGAATGCAATAAAATAGAAAAATGAAGACACTAGTGGGAAATGGACTCGAAGTTCATGGTGTTATTTTATCCTACCAAATATATTAGTAAGAAAAATACATTTATAGGTAGATTTCTTTTTTTACAGAAATATTATTTTCTAAGTGACTTTATTCTAAATAGAACTGTAACTTCTATTTTTTTCTCAAAATCAAAATTGAGTATTAAAGAATATATATATTTTGAAAAGATTTACCGATTCGCTCATGTATCTCCTGCTGAGACAAAAGATATCAGAGGCATACGCCAGAGGAAACTGGTGATAATTCCTAAGATTGGAAGTCTTGGTGAAAATTCTTCAGGGTTACACAGAGGAGGAAGATTCAGAGTTCTTTTTTGGCATAAGCAGAGCTTTCTCATAGATCGTAGGTACCAGTAATATTAATATTTTAAATCATCTGTTTATTCTTAATACTAAATGATTACTTTTCACTAAGGAATTACTACCTTAAAAATACTTGGCAATAACGGACCCACCAGTCACAAGTTTCATATCGACGGTTGAAAATGTAGCTCCTTCTTGCAGATTCTGGGGTACTCGAAGATGGATGTCTAGAGAAAACTGTGTGCTTTCACATAATTCAAACTCTAATCAAGTCTCTCCTTTCTGGTCACTGTTGGTTCACCTCATTTTATGCGGGCCTGTTCCCTCAAAGATGCAACTCGACTAGGTCATGTTTTAAATGGACTGAAAGCCCCGGGTGGAATAAATCACGAAAGGCGATCTCCTCTCCAAACTGATTCACTCCCTCTAATGCAGCTGACTTTTAAATTGGAATTCCCTGAGGCTTGACTTAAAGCCTGGCTCACGGCCAAGCTGCCATTAGGGGATGTGTGCCCCTGACTCCCATACACTTTGTGTAATTGCCCCCAGGCTTGCAAATGGTCCCAGCAAAAGGATCAGACACATTTTTATGTAATTTCATAGACCAAAAAAAAAAAGACATCCTATGAAAATTTTATTACAAGATCCACTTTACATTAGCTGTTATTGCTTATGTGCATTTAAGAAAAGTAATTATAAGTCTAATTAAACTGGAGAGGAAAATATATTTTTACCCTTTTCATATAGATTCTTTTTCATTATAGAGAAAGCTCAAATATGGGGTCGTTTGGATGCGTGGCCACACTTCGACTCTGTATACATTTTATGCCTGAAGATCGCTGTCTCGCTCTCTTTCCATGTTTGCTGCCAAATGGAGCCATTTATCAATGAGATGTTCTGAGCTGGGAGAAGGGGACATTACAGGGTCCCTGTGCTTTGATTCCTGTTTTCTGGTTTTGCGACCCATAAAAGACCTCAGACTTGCTCAGAAGGCCGGCTCACTGTCGGTGCTGAATCGCCAGTGCTACTCTTGGCACTTGGGGACTACCGTTTCCTGTTCCCTTAGAACTTGAGAAAAAAGATTTCCCAAGGAGAGTTAAACTCCGAAATCAGCTGATATAGGATTAGAATAATATTATAGAAAGGAGTCTTTAAAAAGACAAAATGGCTCTTAGGACCCTCTAACCCAGCGAAAGCATTCTTTCACTCACTATCTGTTAACCTGGGCCTTCTGAAAGGAAGGTCCGCCTGCTTGGAGACTCTGATAATAGGAGAGTCACAAGGCAGACAGGGCTCACCCATCTAAGCATTGTCTAGGGAAAGCGAGTGTAGCCAAGAACTCAGGTGCTAAGG
This sequence comes from Pteropus medius, assembly GCF_902729225.1. Taxonomy (NCBI): domain Eukaryota; kingdom Metazoa; phylum Chordata; class Mammalia; order Chiroptera; family Pteropodidae; genus Pteropus; species Pteropus medius. Next base: position 15,851,313 of record NW_024351073.1, on the reverse strand, counting down.
ACCCCAATAGATGCCACTGTCTCTAGTCTAGAGGTTGTAGCCTGGTAACATTAAACTTCTTATTAATCTCACTTGCTGTGTTCCAGTTCCAACTTCACCACTTACTGAAGACGGTTCTTTCTTATAGGCTTGCATGGCAGTTCTCGGTTTAGTGAGTCAATGGGCAATGACATATGCCAAGGGATATTTGTGCCTCTTACATACTTGGCTACTTGTGAATATGCACCGGAAAGACAACAGACGTCATGTCCAGCATACAGAAAATGGAATAGCTTTCTTATTCATTCAGTCAATGAGTATTCGTCTTGTACCCGTTACTGACTGATGCCAGTCTGCAGGTCTTCTTGGGAGAATGTCCCACTGGCTCAGTGCCCATCTCCATTAGAAATACCTACCAGCCCTTCCCCCTGCTCCCTCCACGCTTGGGTCTTTAGCAGTGTTTGATGTGCTCTGTTGTTGCCAGATGCTCATTCAATCCCTGAAAGGCGTTGATAATTTTCATTAGCTTCCTGGGTGGCAAAATGAGGGACAAAACTCAGCTCTGCTTTGCAGATGAAGATTTTGAAACTCTGAGTTACAACATTGCCCTCTGTTTTCACTCCCAGGGGCTGTACCTTCCTTGGTAGGTGGTTTCTGGATTTGAGCAAAGGCTCTTTATCACCCAGCAGCCTGTGGCTAACAGTTAATTGTAAAATCTTGGAGCCATTTTGGAGCTGGAAGGAGCCTGAGTAATGATCTGGCACAGCACTTATGTTTCAGAAAAGAAACTGAGGTTCAGAGGTTAAGTCATTGGCCCAAAACATATAACCTAATTTATTTACTTGCAGTGACTTGGGACAAGTTTTCCCCAGTTTCCAGGAGGACATGCTCTCTTGATCACGGTGCTTTCAATAACGCTTGTGATACTCCTCAAATTAGTAAGACTCAGTTCAGCCAAACCCAACTTTACTCAGATTATACTGAAGGTACAAAATACAGTTTTAAGGAAGTAGAACATGCTGTGTTGTAGGAAACAGCACAGTAGGCTAGTTCTGACTAATACTACAAATCAGCGGGATGGCTACCTCAGGAGGAAGGCACACATTCCTGCCTATTGTTTCTTTGACCCTGTGCATTCTGTGGCACAAGTGTGTTGCTCATTGTTATTGGTGTTATTCAGCTTTGTTTTAGTCAAGTTGCAATTGAGAGCCTCTAAGAGACAGCTGTGGCAGGCAGGCGTCTCAGATGGCCTGCGGTGGTCACCTCCTTCTGGTCCCACGGCCTTATGTTTTTCTCTCCCCTTGAGCAAGGCTGAGCCTAGTGACTTGCTTTCAACCAACAGACTATGGAAAAGGTGAGCAGATGCCACTTCCATGAATAGGTTACAAAGAACTGTGACTTCCATGTTGCTTAGTAGACTCTATTGCCTTCTCAGTTTGAACAAGTTGGTGAAGCAAGCCGCCATGATGGAGAGGCCAACATGACAGGGAGCTGAGGGTGGCCTCCAGCCAGCAGTGGTGAGGAACTGAGATCCCAGGTTCAACTGTCTGTGAGGAACTGAATCTCGAAAGCAATCACATGAGCTTACAAGTAGATTCCCACCGCCCCCCTCGTCTTTTTAGCTATAAGATGGCCACAGCCCAGGCCACTTCTTGATTACAGCCCGTGAGAGAGCCTGACGTGAATGGATGCAATGAAGTCTTGCCCGGATCCCTGGTCCACAGAAGCTGTGAGATAATAAACAGATGCTGTTTTAAGTCGGTACGTTTCGGGAGTAGCTTGTTATGCAGCATAGAGAACTAACACAATAGCCAAGGGGGTGGGACAAGATTGCAAACATAATTTAAATGCATTGCTGGTCATACTAATTTTTGCATTACACATGACCTTCATTTAGCAATCTCCAATGAAGAGCATTTTGAATGAAATGCATTTAGACAAGAACACACAAAACGCCTCTGCTCCTTTTAAATCTACAGGGACAGTGAAGCAGCATTTGTGACTTAATATAAAATTCGAATTGCACCAGGCTTTCCAGATTAGAGCCGCTGTGAAGTGTGGAGGAAAGAAGAAATAATACACGCCATCATCATATTAATAATTACACAAATCATAATAGCGATTATTTATCGAGTACTTGACATATGCTAGGTAATGCGGTAAGTGATATGAGCCTCGTTTTGTGAGATTTTCTGAACCGGCTCCAAGATAAAGGTAGATTATCTCAATTTTCCAGCTGAGGGAATGGACATTTTGACAAATTTTCCAACCAGTAGCTCACAGCGGCAATGACATTGGGGCTCTTTGTGTCTTGCTTGAAAGCCTGTGTTCACAATTTTAAAGCTTGGAAAATTGTCTAAAGTGACATCCATGCCTCTCCTCTGCTTTGTTCAACCCATGGTGGCACATCATTAAACATGCTACCTTTGTTTTGTAAAAACACTCCAAAACTTCCTGACTCTAAAAGCCATTCTTTTCCTAAAAACACTTTTGCAGTTAATCATATTGCCCTGTGATTTTTTTAATGCTTGTGCTGTCATGTTAGTTTTATTATTGCTTGACCTTTTTTCCATAAAGAATTTTATTCTATTCACAAATAAATTCTTTGAGGACAGGAGCACTTTCTCCTACTTCAATGTCTACAGCCATGTCTGGTACTGTACTGTACAAAGAAGCATCCAGTAAGTCTTTTTTTGATGGATTGGATTTACTCTGAAATGCAAATGGTGATAGGCTGTGAGAAGGTGTCTTTCTAGGAAGAACAGTCAGTCAGCGTTGCTTAAAGTGCCGGCGATTCCAGGAAAGAGCTTGGGTTGCGCTGAGCATCAGAAGTTATCAAGAGATCGGACCTATCATGAGATCTCTCAGGGGCAGCCTTGCTCCTGGACCACTCCTGGGAGGGTTCAGGTAAATGCACATCACCAACCATCCTCGTTTCCCTCCCCTTGGATGGGGGGATATCCCAGCATTTGGGGTGCTAAAACTAGGAAAGTTCTAGACGAACTGGGATAAGTTGGTCATTTCAGGAGGAGTGTTGTTAAGGACTGAATGTTTATGTATGTGCCCCCCGCATTCATATGCTGAAGTCCTAATCCCCAGTGCGACTATATTTGGGGTAAGGAAGTAATTAAAGTTAAATGAGGCCATAAGAGAGGGGACCTGATCCAATAGGATTAGTTTTTTTATAAAAGGAGACACCAGAGCTCTCTTTCTCCTGCCAGGTGGGGATGCAGCGAGAAGGCGTCACCTGCAAGCCAGAACCACACCACACCGGCACCCTGATCTGGGACTTCCAGCCTCCAGAACTGTGAGAAGTAAATATCTGTTGCTTAAGCCCCCCAGTCTGTGATATTTTGTTATGGCTGCGTGAGCTGACTAATACAAATGTACATATGGTGGGGAGGGATGCTGTTTTTGCTACATTTATGTGGCTTGTTTTTTCTTTGAATTTAAATCCGACCGACCAACTGACCAACCAAATTCTGGGTATCTGCAAAGTGTACCAGAGTCTATTATTTCATAAGTGGTATATGTTTGTTATCGGAAATTTTAACTAGATTTATTTTTTTTTTCTATTTTTTTAAAAATTAAGTTTATTGGGATAACACTGGTTAATACAATTATACAATTTTTAGGTGTACGTTATAATTTGACATTTATATATTCTATTGTGTAATTACCACCCAAAGTCCAGTTTCCTTCAGCTACCATATACTTGATCCCCTTTACCCACTTCACCCTCCCCCAGCCCCACTATATTTGACCCCCTTTATCCCGTCTACTTCTCCCCTCCTCCCCCACTCCCTACCCTCTGGTAACCACTAGTCCATTGTCCATGTCCCTGAGTCTCTGTTTGTCCTGTTTATTTGTTGCTTTTAGGTTTATATCCCACATACAAGTGATATCATGTGATTTGCTACTTTTTCAGTCTGACTTATTTCGCTTAGCATGATTTGCGATAACCGTCCAGGTTGTCACAAATGGTAGTATTTCATCTCTTCTTATGGCCGAGTAATATTCCATTGTATACATGTACCACAGCTTCTTTAGCTAATCATCTATCGTAGGACCCTTCGGTTGCTTCCACGTACTGGCCACCGTGATGCTGCTATGAACATCGGTGTGCAAATATCTTTTTGGATATGGGTTTTCAAGTCTTTGGGGTAAATACCCAGTAGAAAGATTGCTGGATCATATGGTAGATCAATTCTTAGTTTTTTGAGGAACCTCCATACTGTTTTCCATAGTGGTTGTACCAATTTGCAGTCCCACCAGCAGTGTATGAGGATTTCTTTTTCTCTGCATCCTCTCCAGCATTTGTTATTACTTGTCCTCTTGAAAACAGCTATTCTAACAGGTGTGAGATGGTATCTCATTGTGGTTTTGATTTGCATTTCCCTATTAGCTAGCGATGCTGAGCATCTTTTCATATGTTTGTAGGCCATTTGTATGTCCTCTAGGGAGAAGTGTCTGTTCAGGTCTTCTGCCCATTTTTTGATTGGATTGTTTGTGTTTTTTTTTGTCGTTATTGAGTCATATGAGTTATTTGTATATATTGGATATTAGTCCCTTATTGGAGGCGTTGCTTGGAAATATATTTTCCCATTGAGATGGTTGTCTCTTTACCTTGTTGATGATTTCTTTTGCTGAGCAGAAGCTTTTTTTAGTTTGATGTAGTCCCCTTCATTTATTTTTGCTTTTACTTCCCTTGCTTTTGAGGTCAAATTCATAAAATCCTCCTTAAGTCCGAGGTCCTTGAGTTTTGTTCCTATTTAGGAATTTTTAACTAGATTAAACAGTCATTTTTAGAATGAAAGATTTAACAGTATTTTGAAGGTCATTGTCATCAATATTTATCTGCGAGGTGCAGACAGGGCTCCTGGGTCTATTCCATGTTACACATCTCCTTTGAAGTCCTGGAGAGTTTTTCCCACTGAGCAGTTTTACAGGGTACGGAGAGGAATAAAATCAAGGATTCAGCATGCACTACAGGTCCAAGAGAGCTGTATCAAAAACTCACACACCAGGCTATTTAATTTGTTGGCCTGCTCAGTAAAAAGATACCTGCTGAGCAAGGTGGGTTTGAAGAATCAGATGGAGAGAAATATAAATGAGTATAATTCACACTATTACTTCTTGGCTGCGCTCACACACGGATGAAAAGTTTTTCCTACCCCAGAGCTGGCATATTTCTCTTGCTACTTTCTCTGAGCTACTACCTTGGCAGCTGAAAGTCGGTGAAAAAATCACACAATTGAGCCGACTAGGTTTTTACTTTCAAGTTATTTTAAACTTCCAATTGGCATTGCTTGGTAGTTCTACTGTTTTTCTTGTTTTGTTTTTTTTGTTTTTTGTTTTTTTTTTGGTCGGTGTTCTTTTCTACTCCTCGAGGTGGCTCTTTTATACCTTCCTCTTGCCCCCAAGGCCACCATATCTTCTTCAGCAGGTGACTTTGCCTCATTCTATACGGAGATTTAAAAAAATTTCACCAGACCTAATCTTGCTACCTGTCACCACCAATGATAACACTACTTCCATCTGCACCCATATCTTTCTCTCCTGCTCAGTTCTGATGAAGTGGTCTTCTTCCTCCGAAACCAGTCATCTTATGTGAACTCAGTATGCTTTTTTGTTTTATGTAGGCAGCTTGTAAATTGCCCCCGCCCCCAATTATACCCATCTCAAGTATTCGCACCCTTGTGCAATCTCCTGACTTGGAGTGTTCCCTGGATTTAGTGACTTGTTTCTAACCAGCAGAATATGGCAAAAGTGATGGGTTGCTACTTCCGAGATTAGGTTATAAAAGGTTGTGACTTCCATCTTGCTTGCGCTCTATTTGACTTGCTTGCTATGATGAAGCAGTCGTGCAAACTTTGTCGTTAGGACCTTGTCTCTTTATGTCTGGGCTCTGCTGGCGTTATTCTGAGGTGCATTCTTTACTGGAGGTGGCAATGATGTCTACGAGTATCTCCATGTTTCCATCATATTCATGGGCAGCGTAACAGACCACAGAGCTTACAGAATATTAAAACAAGTTTGTCTCTGAGTTAAAATCTTTTCATCACATTTGATAAATATAAAGTTAGATATCTTAGTGTATATTTTTCTATAATTGGCTGTTAGTTGACCTTCTTCTTCTTACTTTGTTCCCAATTTCAGTCTCTCAATCTTACCCCAGTTCAATATTCTAACCTAGTTGACATAAATGAGGAATTTGTTAGGCACAATCCATTTCCTTGGGAGAGAGAAAGAGATGGCTATTAGAAGAAGATGCAGGATTTTCTTGATGACCTAACATAATATTGACCTGACAGAAGAACAGGAGGAAAGAGCTGCTGCTCTTGGAAGCTCTCCACACTGTGGTAGCTTTCCGCTTCGCTTGCATTGGGAAGCCTGACTTTGGGTGACCATGGTATTCTGCAGCCCAAGGCTGAACCAATGTTTATTTTTAGCCCATTGAGAAAGAAAAGCTTCCCAAAGAAATCAGAGGTATTTTTCAGGGGCTAAGTCCACAAACATGTTTCTCATCTGCCCATAACAGGTGCCACGGGCTCCGCCATGAAGGGGCGTGTGAGTATTGGTTTTTGTGAGATCCTGAATGCAAGTGGGGAATTCGGAGGATGGTGGAGAGTCATATCCATCCAAGTAGGAAATTCCTCTTGTGCCTTCCTCTGGATATCTGGCATGTGCATGGCATATAGTAAGCACTAAATAGATATGTATTAACTGATTTGAGTAACTGAGTCATATATAGACCAGCAAGACGTGGAGGTAGAAGTAAAAAAAAAAAATGCTACCTGAATAGCTAGCTGCTTGATGAATTTAATCCTTGCGCTCTGAAAAGACTCATAAGTGTTCCTTTGTATAATCAACTGATATTCAATTAACCTGTAATAACTACCTTAATAATTCTAGAGCAGTAATTTGAGTCTCTTGAAAAGTTGTCTAGCATTTTCCTTTGTTAGTCTGTTCTGGGGGAATGAGTCACAAGTATTAATTACTGGACAGGGATTCATTTTTCTCTTTCTCCTTTTTTACTACAATGATGAGCATGTTGAATTAATATTAAATAATTCTTAAGAATTTTCCAATAATTTGGAAGTTATTAATAATTCTTAAAAGAAGAGAAGATTTTATTCAGTTGTGCAAGCACATGGTGAAAGACAACTGGCTTAAGTTGTTGAATTTCTGCTTCCTTTGAAAAACTGTTTAAGAAAGTGGAGAACATGTAATTACTCCAGTGGAATGATTATGGAACATCGAAAACTGGTCATCCTAGGTGGTTAAGTGCATGACGAAGAAACAATAAAGGCGTGATAACAGGAACCTCATCCGGTAGTGATCTCAATTTGCATTTTGGTTCTGCAAAACACAAATAGGTTAACTGGATACCAAAGAGCAGTGAACTAACTATGATTTTCATCTTTACATGCTGATTAAGAATTTCGAATGTAATATTTATAACACCACATGGTCCAATTATCCCTTCCACTTTCTGTACTTCTGAGGGGAGAAAGACAGAAAGGGCCACTTTCTTCACTTATGCAATTGATAACTATTAATTTTGTAACAATTTTCCAATGATTGCTTGCTGTAAAAATGTAAAATGGTGCCAGAAGGTTTAGCATGTATTATTCACACTGTAATTTTGTTTTATTTCCTTCTAGACTTTTTTCCAGTGCATATTTTTTAGAGTACTTGTAATTACGTTATACTTGTAATTTACCCTGACTTTTTAAAGCTTAGTGTTATAAATGTTACTTATGTTTATAGCAGCAAAAATATGAAAACAAAAGTAAAGGTACCATACTCAATGGACACACAGTGCTCTCAAACATACGAAACATATGAAAACATATGAAAATAAAATAACTTATTTAACAATCCCCATACAACTGGCTATCTAGACTTTATTTTTTGTTTCCGTTGTTACAAATGAGATAAATGTTGTAATGCATCTTTTTAATGCACATAGATCTTTCAGAATTTTGACTATTAGGAGAAAATTCTACAAGGGAAATTAGTGAGTAAAAATTTAGAAATCTCTTTTTAATGACTTTTGAAGCAAATATGATTCCGGGCCTAATTTTTTTCAAGTGACATTAACTAGTTTAGAAATAAAAAGAGAATTTATTAGATGAAAACGATTGTAAACATGGAACCATGGGAAGGGAAGGAGCATCTGGATGGCTGGACCCAGGGACTTAAATGCCCGGAGTTTTCTCTGACGCTTTCTTCCTGGGGCTCAGTGCTCAGCCTCATTTCATTCATTTGCTGGTCAAGTTTCTTTGTTTTTGTTTTTTTTCCTCAAGAGGGGACACAGGTTCCCCAAACTTTTGGGATCTGACAGTAAGTAACAAGGGATTGGATGTAGTTCCAGGAGGAAAGGTCCTGGAGACCTACCTTAATCCCAGCCTGGCTCGGTCAGGGTGCTGCTATGGACCAGTCCACACCAGCAAAGCGGGCGGATCCTGTCACAGAGACAGGTTTCAGAGGCCCAGGTCTTTTTATTAGGTCTATTTCTAAAGAATGAAGAAATTAGGTGTTAGATGTTTTTGTTATTTATGTCCATATATATAATCATATTACCTTATCGGTTGGCAATTCTATCAAGAATAGATAGAGATGCCAATTTTACTACCCCTTCGCCAGTATTGATTACTGAAGTTATTATGATTATGATTATTTTTAATATATATATTTTCATTATGGTTCAAGAAGCTGTACCGAACACATGTATGCAGTTCCTGGTTCACCCCAATTCCATTGGAATGACATTAAGTAAGTAGGACAGGGGTAAATGCATAAGCTTAGCTGATTAGCAATCTTAATTTCATTTGCCACAGTAATTGTCTCTTGCCACGGAACCTAAAATAGTCACAGGTTCTGAGGATTAAGACATGAATGTGTTTGGGTGGGTGGGGGACATTTTTCTGCTTACCACAGACCCCAGGGAATTTTGACACAAGTCGAAGAAAATAGGAAGTAGACAGTTTCTTCTTTCTTTTATGTTGGCAGAATCTCCAACATATTAGATGCTCAATAAACAATTGTTGGTTAGATAGTTGGGGAGAGATAGAAGACAGTAGTAAGTGGGCCCTGTGAAATGTGGTGACATGGATCAGCGGTTAGAAGCACGTGGAAGGGTGTCTCTAGAGACATCCTGCGGGCGCGGAGCTGCGCAGCAGACACTTGCTTTCGGGTATATGTTTGCCAGAGAATTTTTAGAAAGAGACGCATGCACGATTCCCCTGGAAGTGTGTGAGTGATATTACTTGGGGAGGAGGTGGAACATCTAGGAACATAACTTGCATTATTTGTGGTCTGGGCCAGAAATGCCTTTCTCAGGCATAATGTTGCTGAGGGTGTAGAAGTGGGTGTTCTTTCTCTTTTTTATAGGTGTGGAGGATGATCGGGGCCGAAGGAACCAACCTCCGGGTCCCAAACAGGCAAGTGGACTGTGGGGTTAGAAAAGGCTGGCATGTCCATGGAAATTAGCTTTAAAGGTTTCAAAGTTTGCTGCACGGTACAGGAAGCAGTGTGCTTTCTCCTTAGGACCACTTTCTCCTCTCTGAATTTCTTCAGCATAAAAACTACTTTTCTCTTTCGTCTGAATGTGATGCTATGTTAGTTTGTGACGCATCCACTTTGCAGTGGATGTCTGCTTTCTTTCTTTTTTAAGATTCCCTGAACCTTAAAATAAATTCTTTTTATTTAGTGTTCTTTATATGTGTGTAAACAAAATGTTCTACTGAATCTAAACAAGCAAAGCTTTAAATTTTGAATAACCGTGAGAAAATTGAGTACCAGAGGTTTAAGGAAAAACACATGCAAACACTAATGTGGTCCCTTCCTCCCAAAATTAACTTTAACGACAAGCCATTCGGTTGAGATTGTCTCAAGATCTGGGGCAGAAAACACTTAAAAATCCACTAGAATGTTTTTTGTTTGGTTCAGGATAAATAATGTTGACATGTGATAGAAAATATCTTCTGAATTATCTTGAGAATAAGAGCCTTGGTTTTATGAGCAGGGAGTTTCAGTATGTTTTGTGTCATGAATAATCCTCCATGACAAGGTTCGTGACCCTTTAACATTATGGAACACAGGAAACCTTTTAAGTTTTTGTAAAGTAAATAAGTAGTAGCATTTTGTTATGTTTTATTCAAATTTGAAGTATTTCAGAATGTGGTTTAATATTTAGGCCTCATGAATATGATAGGAAATAAAGCTTGATGTTACGCTTCATAATGGCATATATCTATTCTGATATATTTCTGTAATAATCTTTTGATTTTGGAATAATTTTAGGTGTTCAGAAAAGTTACAGTTCAGAAAAGTTACAGAAATAGTATAGAGAGTGCCACGTACCCTCCCCCAGCTCTAACTTCCCTTCATATTATCCTCTTACATTGCTGTGGTACATTTGTCAAAACTGAGTAACCAACATTGCTACATTTATATTAACCATACTCTAAACTCTATTTAGATTTCATCAGTCTTTCCATAATATCCTTTTCTTGTTCCCAGATCTCATCCAGGATATCACGTTGCCCTTAGCTGCCATATCTCCTTAGTGTCCTCTGTTCTGTGATAGTCTCTTAGTCTTTCCCTTTTTTTTTTTTCCATTATCTTGACAGTTTTGAGAGTATTGGTCAAATATTTTACAGAATGTTCCTCAATTCGGGTTTGTCTGATGTTTTTCTCATGATTAGACTGAGTTATGGGTTTGGGGGCAGAAAACCACAGACAGGAAACACCCTTCCCATCACAATGTATCAGAGGTTACATGATGTCCATGTGACTTATCACTGGTGACGTTCACTTGACCACTTGGTTAAGATCATGTCTACCAGTTTTCCACCCTGTAAAGTTACTATTTTCTTCTTTCTTTGGAAGTGAGGTGCTAAATCCAGTCTACACTCAACAAAGTGGAGGGATAAACTCCACCTCTTGGAGTAGAGTGTATCAATATTAACAGTTTGAAATTTGAAATCACATTTTGAAAATATTTTAACTCTAGGGATTTTACCCTCAGTGGACCTGTGTTTTGTGCATGTGAAGAAAGGAAATGCTGTACGCGCAGACCTGGGCTCAAGCTCTTCTTTATTGTCTAGGTCCTGAGTAAAAAACACATGTTCAATGCTATGGCGTCACTCTTGAATCTTTTGTCTAAAACACCCAACCATATTGACCTATGCAAGACTATGGTGGAAGTAAGTAGAAGGAGATTTGCACATTCTTTTGAATGTATTTTCATCTTCAGATGAAATGAAGCTGAATTCTAAACATGGAACATTTAAACTCACTGATTTTTAAACCAAAGTTAGAGTATGCAAACGCCACATTGCTATATACTTAGATGTCTCGGTTTCAGTTTCAACTGTGGCTTCACTCAGTAGCCAGCTGACAAATAGGTGTCAATTCTGATTTGCATCACTGCCTCCTCTCCTATATCTTAGCATCCATTCCTAGGGTGGAAGGGATGCGTTGACTTGTGTCCTTCTCAAATTCACATGTTGAAACCTTAACACTAGATACTTCAGAAAGTGATCTGTTCAAAAATAGACCCTTTGCACATGTAATTAGTAAGATGAGGCCATTAAGATGGGCCTAGATCCTATGTGACTGGTGTCCTTATAAAAAGGAGCAATTGCGTCAGAGAGGTACACACAAGGAGAACCCCATGTGAAGATTAACGCAGAGATTGAGGGAAAGTTTTTATAAGCCGACACTGCCAAAGATTGCCAGAACACACTAGAAGGTAATTGGGAGGTATGGACCAGATTCTTTCTCACAGAGCCCAGAAGGAACCCTGCCAACACCTTGATCTTCCAGCTTCAAGAACTGCCAGATAAAAATTTTCATTGTTTTAGCCACCCAGTTTGTCATACTTTGTTACAGCACCTCTAGCAGATCAATACAGTAGATAATCGAAGTTGGACTATGCAAACCAGCTTAATGGCTTGGTTATTTTGTACATAGACTTTAGAGGGAATCTGCAACTCATCAGTTACTAGAAGCCCTTCACTAGAAACTTCTACTAAATGCTCATTGAAGATTGTTCCACTGTGTGGATCATTTCGAAATTTATATTATTTTTGGCCATATATAAGGTCTTTGCCTACCAAAATCTCCTTCAAAGTCTGACAGTTTTCTATTTATTGACGTAATTGTGGTAACTTTGATAATCAAACTTTTCCCCACTTCCTCAAGGCCGAACCAATGACCGAAGCATTCAGCTTTGCTTTGTGATTTGATCATAGGTGAGGAGATATATATATATATATATATATACATCTATATATATATATATAGATGATACATAGATAGATAGATAGATAGATAGATAGATAGATAGATAGATAGATAGGTAGATAGATGATACACACACACACACACAGACACACACACACATTTTTTTTCCTGATAAAGAAGGATTCCTTTCCAAGGTAGAATAAAATGTGGTAGTTCCTTTAGCAGTTGAGTTGAAAAGGTTTGTGCCTTTTCCTTCTGAATCAAGGTCATGCCATCTCCCCAGTCAGCCAGAGCTCCGTGGACCACCTACAGCTCCAGTGGATGAGAGTGTGGATAATACCATACAGATGTGCCTGGCACCTAGCAGGCTGTGGCAAATGTTTCTCAACTCATTTAGGGGCCAAGATATATTCATTTTCTATGAAAGAACTAATTACTTAAGTGATGGACTGGGGAGTGGAGGAAAGAAGTGGTTGATAATTATGTTCATTAAAGGAATTTGAAAATTAACTCCTTGAAAGGTGTTACTGTACACTAGCCCTATTCTGGAATCGTTTAACTTTACTTTTTAGGCATGACCACTGATCATCTAGGGAAATAAGACCAACTAAGCATCATTATGATTTTTTAGTGTTTAAAGGAATCGAAATGTGGAAATGAATGAGCAACTCATAGGTGCACCTCCCCCACTCCTACTCTCAATTTTAATTCAAATGTAATGGAAACTAACATTTTCCTAGGAAGGTAGCTCGAACATTTGAACAGGCAGATGGAAACAGTTTTATTTTCAACAAAGTGTTATCAAATACAATTTTGGTGACTTGAGGATTGTGGAGGGTGAAACAGGCTGCCAGGGACCTCAGATTAGCCTCCTTTAAAAGAAGAAATACAAGGGGCGAGCGAGGTGGTGGTCTCTAACTACGGAGGGTGACCACAGCCTGGTTCCTGAATGAGAGAGCCCTGGAGAGCAGACTCTGTGAACATCACTATCTCATTGAGGTTTACCAGTGAGGACACTAGATACAACTTCTGGGTTTGCGTAGCCTATCTTTCGCTGAATGCACTTTCTATATTTCATATTAGCCTTTTCATTTTTAGAGCGAAAATTCTAATTCATCCCCAAATGTGCCTATTCTATCTTTTTGTAGTTAGTGTATTTTTCAGGAAGAGCCTCCAGCTCTGATTTCTCCAACTGTCCATTCTTTATCTCCTATCTGGAGATTATTGCACAGTCTGGGTCATCGGCATGGCAATTTGGGGGCAATCTTCCCTTCTCAGAATGGCACCAAATCTCCAATTGAGAGGTACTGAGTGAGGGGAAGAAAGCATTTTCAACAGCAAAATGAGCTAGGATTAATTTTTTTTTTTTAAAGAGAGAGTTGGACACCTGAATACCTTATTGTAGTGAAATTGTCACTTATTGAAGCAGAACCAAGTGGCACATGCTTCTGCTAGAACCAGCCTGAGAGCTGGGAGAACAGGAAAAACAGAGATAGAACCTTAAAAGAGAGGTAGAATAAAATAAAAGAATTCAGAAGTAGAATAAAATAAAAGAATTCAAAATGAAATACAATAGGGAAGCATAGCCGGGCAGAGACGTACAGGAGCAGTGACTGGCCCGCGGTAGAGATGGCAATTTACCCAGGCTCTCAGTGAATGGCAGGCTGCGATAGTGGAGGAGAATTGCCAGGTCTAGGTGGAAGAAAATTGGAGCCATTTTGTTGTGTAGAATCTCATCATCCCACATGTGTTGGCCCGTCAGGAGCTGATTATATTACACTGTGATAAAATAGTTCCTCATAATCTTGATCTTTAGCTATTAGGAAAAATTTGCATTATGCTTGTATATTTTACCAATGAAGGAAATAAAGTTTATAGTACGTGAAATGTTTACGAGTTAAGGTTCGAGCGACAGGATTATATTCAGCAATCTGTGAAAGTGTTGCAGAGAGCCACCGAGTTCTCAAAGTGTCGGAAAATTGATGTGGAAACGATGCCGTGCCTTGTCATTGAGATAAAAAGATTGGAAATTAAATTTCGAAAAAAAGTTATTGCCTCGAAATGATCAATGCGATGGGGGCGATTTGCGAGACATAAAACATTGAAGAATGAAAGGAATAAATATAAGGATTACCTAAGATACGCACATACACAGATGCTCGTGCACAATTGATCAATGCTTTCTCGTTTCATTTCCTCCTTTGCCTTTTTAGAGAAAGGGCTGTATTGGTTACTCTTCCTGTTTTCGGATTTCTCAGTATGACATTTACCCAGAAAGTGGACGTGCTAGTAGGAAAAAAAGGCAATTTTCGTAATGAAAATTGTTAGGAGATTGTGGGTTCCAAGAAAGCCATTTCATCTGCTACACATCCCCACGTGACTTATCTTGCTTCCTCCCTGCCCTTCCCCACCCCCTCCCCCATTTCCAGTCGGCTTTAAGCACACATTTGCAGCGCTCTCTGTGCTCATGTATTATTGACAAGCAATCCCTTTCTCCACTCCCAGGGGCACTGCATGAATCCTGCGGTGAGCTAGCACTTTAGCAAGGGGAGGTCAGTGAGAAAGAGTCTGTTATTTCATCATCCCAGCCGGCAGGATGACCACCTCCCTACCTGTTGTTTACTAATGAAATGGGCACCAACAAATCTCATTAGTACAGAAAGCCCAAGATCTGGAGTTTCACACCCCTCATTTCTGGTCTCCTTGGAAGGAAAATTTGCTGAGCCTCAAGAGGTGGTTTTGAAAGAGCAGGAAGGGAGAGCTGGAGGGATCAAGGCCATTGCAGTGGGACTAGATGGGAATCACCTAGGAGATCCCTGGAATGCATTGTCTTCTCGCTTTTTAAAATATAGATTTCTAAGGACCATGTTGGGGATACCCAAAACGTTAAAGGGACAGGTAAACGTTTAGACAGCAGACGGATGATGTCATGAGAATTATAATTCCTTGAGCTTGGATTGAGCTCTCTGAAATATATTCTGTGTGTGTGTGTGTGTGTGTGTGTGAGAGAAGAGAGAGGTTTTTGCAAGTGAATCTTAGGATGGGAGAATAATAGGTAATCTCTCTGCTGCCAGATGCTGACTAGGCTGTCGGCGCTGAAGAATTTGGGAACATTTTGTGGGCTAATAAATATTTTTAACTGTAATAGTTCTGAGAGAATGCCTTTGCAAATTTTGAAATAAGTAGAGAAGCAGCAAAGTAATATTTTGTCCCCCCCTCCCCCCACCGCCCAGAGAATTAAAATGAGCCAGATATAGGGCTGGTTTTGAAAACACTTTCTTATTTTGTCATAGAGATTGAGAATGAAGAAAATTAAGTATTATCTGCACTAGATCTTTGGATGTGGGTGAGAGGGATAGATATAGGGAGTAAGGAGACATAGACATAGTCAGAAACGGAATGACGGAGAGAAAGAGGGACAGAGACACTGACAAACAGAGACAACCAGAAAGACAAAGAGACAGAGGTTTATGGTTTTCCTATTAACACATGAATTATGCCTTAGTGTGTTTTTAACATCAGAATATGTGGGAAGATGATTATCTCTTTGTTAATGGTTTGTAGTTGTGTATAATTTGGTTAGAGACTAAGATCTGTGCAGTGTCCATGTATCTGGATGATCTTTGACATCTCATGTACCCACAGGGTCTCTGTGATCACTATTTGTAAGTGTACATGCGCGCTAGAAGACTGTAGTAGTTGAGTAGGTGTTTGTATATTAGATCGAATTCTTAACTGTGTTGTTCAAGGTTTCTACAGCTTGCTAATTATTTGTCCCTTTCATTTACCCAGAGTCTCTTGAGTCAGGGCCTCTTGCTACCATGGGTCATAGAGGGAGTTGGGCTCCATGCTGCAGGTGCTGAGGGCCATGGGGTGCAGGAGGCTAAGGTGAAGCGGCTCAGGGGACAGAGCTGTCAGGAGGAGATTCTGAAGGATTTGAATAAGTGGAGGTGGAAGGCAGGTAGGCAGTCAGAAATGGCTTTTGACGAATCAACCCCACAATCAAGAAGGTGGGGACAGATTCTTTCAAGGCCACTTCAGGACAAATCTCCAATTCCACTTTTTGAGTCAGAAGTGGAGAAACTGTGTTATCTTCTCCTTGGGATAAGGTGGGTGCTCAGCTTAACAGACCTGCCCTGGTTTAATCATTACTTTCTAGACCACTCAAGGACCTGCCATAGTTGTTGGAAAAGACCCCAAATGTCATTGTGCTACTAGTTTCCCGACTCTCTGTCCTAGAGCCCTGGGGCGTGCTTGGAGAGAGAAAGGGGAGGCTGAATCTTTACTACAGCTATTATAGTTTAGATTTTCTATGTTAGGATTTCTAGTAAGATTTCCTTTGAGAAAAAGAAGGGAGTCTGTCCATTAACAAAAGGTCTGAAAAATTACTCATCCAATCTCTTCTCATTTTACAAATGAAGAAACTGAGACCCTGAGAGGTTAATTGACTAACCTAGGACTCCACAATTAATGGCACAGATTGAGTTACATCTCTAACCTTTCAACCACGAGGGGACTGGTGGTGACTCCAAAGAACTCGGATACAGAGAGGACTGTAAATGCTGTATGTATTAGCTCTAATTCTATTTTCAAGTATAAATGCTTACATGATAGCAATCACCTATATATGTGTATAATATCCATTTAATAAGAGTATAGTAACACATGGATTGGATGAGATTACTCATGTCTTTTTAAAATATTATTATTATATAATAATTCTAAACACCTATTTTGCTGGTTTTCTTCCTGTATGAAAATAGAACCAAGTTCAAATTTCTTGTTTTAAATAATTTCACTGGAAAGGAAAATTTTAACCGAGGGGTGAGTCTCTTCACATTTTTCAGAATACCGCTTCAGAAACAAGTATTTGTGTTCGTTGACTTTTAAAGTGTCCAGGAATACGTACTGTCTTCCATTTTCCCTTCTAGCTTTCAGGTGAAAGCCTAGCTTCATTTGATCATCCTCCATTCAACTTTTAAATACGGTCCATCACCACTGTGTAGTAGCAATAGCATTTATTTTAATGAGAGTAAAATACAATAACTATCTAGGGGTGTATAATAACACCTAAAGGTATCAGCACACTAATATAAAGCTATAGTAGGAAAAATTTAAACTTGGAACTATTGCTGTTTTCCAATTCCTGCATATTTTATGGAAATATATTTGGTTCTCAATATTTTATGGACAGCGTCCTCAAGGCATGAATTAGCTACCATCTTCCTAACATTGTCTTAGATGCTGCAGTTACAAGTGCGAGTAAAACATGCTCCCTGCCCTGGGTAGTGTGTGCCAGAGTCACACAAAGCATGTTCTGGGAACCAGGAGGAAGAGCAAATACACTGGCTTGGGCAGCTGGGCCGTCAAAAGGCTTTTAACGCAGATAAATCCTTAAAGACCAGTTTCGAGGGACAGAGCAGGAGTAAACTAAAGAAAGAAAAGGAAGGCAAAAGGCACACCACATCTGAAGCGTGAAGCCACATGAAAGCACATTTCAGAGTGTCTGGAAAGACGGAGTCCTGTCTGTGTGTGGCGAGAGTGACTGCATGTGAAATAGTCGCGGATGGATGGCACGGGGCTCGATGTGCCAAGGCGAGCGTTTAAACTAGATGTTAAAATCGAGGGCAAAATAGCGAAGAAGCTTAAGCATGGAGGGACACGGGAGAACAAGAGGTCTGTGGCAACAGAGGGCAAAGTTCAAATCAAAGACTTCGGGGTAAAGACAAAGCCCCGCGGTTGCCATGGAGTGCGGCGGGTAAGTTGGGTTTAGAGGGAAAACGCTTTACACTCGAGATCAAGAGCCTTAAGTGGATAGTTGTCCAGGTTCTCAACAGATTTCAGGGAGAGTCATGAATTTGACAGAAGAGGTTGAGGGAGCTAGGTGGTGTAAGCTTTAACACTGAAGTTTTTATTTTCGGGTAGGGGAGGTGTGGTTTGAAGGAGCAATGTGAAGGCAGCTGGGAGTCTCTTTCCCTGCTAAATTCTGCATATGTGGTGGTGAGGTGAGGGGTGGGGGTAGCAGACTGAGCTGTCTTTTCTTGAGAGAGGGTTGAGGGATGTCACAGTTTCAGGAAAGAGAATCTATGAATTTTCCACCTAATTGATTCTAAAAGTATCAGGTAAATAGTTGCTCCGTGAATGGTTATTAAATGTAGCATGAAGAGATGTGATTGTTCTCTGGAGTAACAGATTCTGATGACTCAACATCTTTTTGCTCTTTTCCTGGACTACTGAAGTATTTTTAGTGCTCCTTTATCTCTTTATCTCTTTTATCACTTGGTCTCTAATGTTAGCACTGAAAGTTTATCTCCATCAATTGGCCTTCAAGTGACCCTCACGTTGCTATGCGTGATTGCAAGGACATTGCCTTATTTTACCAATACTGTTTACTGAGTGCTGTTGGATGTTCTATGCTGAAGATTTAAAAGGGAACACGTCAGAAACTTGCCTTTCATAAATGGAGTTGGTTTTCCAGTAGGTGTGGAGTGTCAGGAAGATTTTTTAAATACTTACATCTTTCCTTTAAACAAACAATGGAAAAATGAGCAACTCTTTACAGTAACATTATAGTACATCATCTGAAAAGATGAATTGTGCAGTGCAAGGTGTAAATAAATCAGTATCTACAGTGTGATCATCAATCTTTATCCATTATCAATTACTGCTTAATCTAAACTGTGTTTACATTTTATTCTTAGAATACATTAGATATTTTAGAAGCATAGCTATTGTTCCCTAAGCAATACAACCTTCAAGGTCCCTGAATTATTTTGTTTAGTTGTTTTCTTTTGATTTATTTCTTAGATGTTTGATACAACTAATGATTTGTTTTCTCTTTTGGGGTCTCATATTTCTTTACGAATGGTCTATAGTCACTAGTTAGGCCACTCTTTGTGTGGGTATTGAATACCCCTATAACTCTGTCCAGATGAGTAGAATTCTCCCTTTTATAAGAGAAATAGAATTTTTCTCATTCCCAGTAGAAATTGAGCTTATTAGCTATTTACCATTTTGGTCATTTGCATTAATTTCCTGCAGAGCAATGAATGGTCTGAGTCGGAATGAGAAGAAGTTCAGGTTACACCCCAAATTGCTTTCTAAAGGTTATATATTTCCTCTGTTTTAAAAGTAACAATGAAACAAATATAACAAGTCTTAAAAATGAAACTAATAATGGCTATAATTACAGGTTTAAACCAGAGTGATTGTTACAAATTCTGGAAAGATCCGTATGACTAAAGTTGTGACTTTTCCATGTACAGTTTTATTATTTTTTAAGCACAAAGTTTGAGGAACATTTAAGAGAACATTTTCATTAGCAAATTATTTTTAAAAGTAACCTTAAAAGTTCTAAATTTTTTTGTTTCCTTGAGAAAGTTAGAAACCTCCTCATGATCCTATCTAATGAGCTGCAAGGACACAAGTATGTCAATTATGTCATGTTCAAAACATTCTTATGACTATGTGTATGCACATATAGACATAAATTAACACAAAATTACATTAATGACAAGGTGTATCTTTGATGGGCACCATTAGTTGAATATCAAGCAATTCAATTCATTCCTTCTTCTTCCTTGAAAGTTCTTCAGGATTGAAAAACATTTAGCCTTGCTGTTAAGGTGACCACGATACAAAACCACACGTTCTAGGCAATGAGATGTAAGTAGAAGTCCACGTGGGGGTTTCTGGGAAAGAGTCTGCCTTCCTGTGACAGGATCGAGTGCATGGGGAGAGCTCTCTGGTTCTGTCCCTTCTAATTTCCTTCCTTGAAGATTGTTATGTGAGAAAATAATGGTTAGACGTGCAACAGCCACCTTGACTGAAATCATGAGACAAAAAGTTCAAGGACAAAACATCATCATATTGGAGATGATAGAAGATAGAAAAAAGATCAGAAGGTTGGAAGGAAGGACAGGAAAAAATCTATGTCTCTCATGACATTATTTAGTTACCTTACCAAATTTGGAACCACTTACGTCAGGTTTTATCATTTGTGAGATAATTGCATAAGGCTGCATCAGTGGCTCAACGCTAACCTGATGCATTGCAACGTTTTTCTGACTCATTCCCAATCCCATGTTTGATTAGTAACAGCAGATATTTAAACCCAGGTTTTTAAATTCGAAGCCCAGCATTTTCTTGGCCTTGTTCTCTTTCTGCTCATTTTATGGTCATAATTTGGGAAATAAATACACATACTGCGAAGTTATAACACACATTATCCATCATGCAGCCTGTTCTCTCAACTCTGGGCTCACTCTGCTCATGGTTGTCTAACAAGTTCTGAGAATGAACTTCCCTTTATTGCCCTTTTTCCTCCTCGTCATCGAATGTTTATTTACTTCATTACAACTTTGGGAAAGTTGCTGATCATCAAATTATATTTCCTGATCTTTACAAGAGGATGATTTATATTAATCTCTTTTCACATTTCATAGGCTTGTTGAGTGAGGAGAGACCTGTGGTGTGTCACTCAATTTAGTCCCAACATTCTACTTCTTTTTAACTAACGGTTGTTACATAGGTATTTAAATATTTTTGTGTATTGCAAATATTTAATAATTACTACTAATAAGTAGGCAGATCAGTCTTTAGTTGTGCACTTGACGAAAATTTGGCATGAATCATGTGAGAGAAGATGGAGACTTGAGGAGTTCACGACTGCCTGCCAAAGTTGTCCGTGTCTCAGTTGGAGATGGTTAGTAGCTTACTTTGGTTCTTTAATAAAAAAAAATTTTACTATAAAAATAAAAGATATAAGAATTTAACATTCTTTAACCATAGTTTTTTTTTTCTAGTATGTGTGACATATATATAAGAATTATATATTGAGTAAAGGCCCATAGTGAGACATGGCATTTCTGCTTTTGTTTGTCTGTAAAGAAATGAAGGTGCTTAACATTTTCATTCAATTTGCAGCAGTGACAGCCTCATTCATCATTTTTTTTTTTTCAGTTGATGTATGTCTTTCTAGAGTTCAAGCTCTATATGTAGGTTTTTGGTATATATATAACTGAAATCTAATCATAGTTATTCATGTACCGAAGGAAACCACAGAGATTCTCCAGTCAGAGCATATGGCCAAAATTGGGGGCTATGATGAGTC
The DNA here is from genome assembly GCF_902729225.1 of Pteropus medius. Taxonomy (NCBI): domain Eukaryota; kingdom Metazoa; phylum Chordata; class Mammalia; order Chiroptera; family Pteropodidae; genus Pteropus; species Pteropus medius. The sequence goes on along the minus strand of NW_024351073.1, from coordinate 15,829,964 downwards.
CATTAAGAATGTAGCATTAGGAAAAATGAGAAAGCCCTCTGAGTGCATTGTAAAAATGAGTTAAAAAGGAGCAGAGACTTGCAAAGATCGTGATTAAGGTCATAGTGACTCCTAAACTAGTTGGACTCAACTCTTAGTCAATTAAATGGACCAATATTTTTAAGGAAAGGATGTGTCCAATAGACAGGGATTGAGAAGCCATAAAAGCATAAGGAGAAATCCAGAGAAGGAGATTTCTGTGCTGTTAAATAAACCAAGACTTATCTGAAAGAGAAAATTTTCTGAATCAGGAACACATGCTATCTCCAAGGGCGGCTATATTATTGTTGTTATTATTATTAATCTCTAGTAAGCATTTGCTGTTTTCTATGTATTCTATCATTAATTCTCAGAAAGATTCAAGGATTTAGGCACTACTCTTAGCCCTATTTTATAGATGAGGCTGTCAAAGTGAAAGTAGGTCAAGTTGCTTGTGTAGGATCGACCCTACAGCTAGGAAGTGATTTGAATGTCATCTAGAGAGCCTGGACATGTAACCATAATTCATAGAATTTATGAGGCAAAGGGAATTCTCTCCTTGGTTTTGCAAACAGCAATGTGAAGATCAGAAGTTTGTGATTTGCCCAAGTGTCAGAATTAAGACAATAATTTAGGTCTCCTGAAGCTTAGTTTGGTGTATTTCCAGCATGCCAGCATGCATGTCCTCCATGGGAAGACAGTAAAGAGAACAGTAAAGGTTGGACTGCGTTCAGGGCCTGGGCAACAATGGAGGGCTGTACACTCTGGAAGGAAGTAACTATGCATAGCTCATGCTTAAGGAGTGGAGCATTATTTTCCACCTTCTTGAGGGCAGATTATCTACACAAACTACTTGGAATTCTGCATGAGAGATTTCCCTGTTTTCCGCTACATATTTATTCAATCATTTGTTTATATTACAGTGGAATCATGAGTATTTATTTTATACTTTGGGTTAAATCCAATAGATTGTATTTATTATCTTGTTAAAATTGTTCAAGTTTCGGCCATTGGGGAGCTTATTCAGTTGTCTCCTGTGTCCTTTTGATGTGTCCATCATTGTGGGCTTTTTGTTTGCTGGTTTGTTTGTTTGTTTGAGCTCTTTCTTACTTTCTGGCACTATAAGATGCTCCAGGCTCATCTTGCATAATTCCCGCATCAGTCACAGAATCAGCCATTTCTCCAAGAAGCCCTGGTTCCTTTTATTGGAGAATGGTATTAGAAACCAAGATCTAGGTGGTGTGAATCACATTTTAAATAATATAAATAGTAGCTAATACTTAGAAGTCGAGATAGTGACTTGGAAGGTAGAGGGCGAGTGTAGGAGTTCCCAAAGGATTTTAAGGGTATCTGATCTTTTTCTTGAACTCAGTGCTGGTTGCATGGGCTTTTTCATTTATGAAAATTTATCAAGCTGTGTGTGTACAATATGCACTTTTTTTCTATTTTCATGCTATATTTCAATAAATCTTATTAGAAATAGAGGAAAAACAGAACAAAAACATAACTAACACTTACTGAGTAACAACTAGACAGGTCCTAGAGTTCAGATCTCAGGGTTCAAATAATTTATCACCAATATAACCTTCAGCTAACCGCTTAACTTCTTTACCCCTCGCTTTTCTTCATTTATTAAATAGAGGCAGAGTTATTATCTGCCACAGATGGCTTCGTGTGGATTAAATGTGTATAGATATGTCTACACACATTTAATGCTCACAACAGTCATATGTACACACACATACACACGTACATATAAATGTATGTGTACATATACATATATAATCAGTCCTCATTATTTGCAGATTCTGTGTGTGTGAATTTGCCTCCTTGTTAAAATTTACTTGTAACCTATAAATCAATACTTATGGCTCTTCTGCGGTCCTTTGCAGATGTGCACAGGTAGCAAAACGTTTGTACGCCCGATGCCCATGTTCTCAGTCAGCCCTGTCTTCTTATTTCAGTTTTCATAACGTAAATAAGTGTCTCTTTTTCAAATAAAACAAAACAAAACGTATTTAATGCCACATCTTTCACATTTCTGTGCTTTCTGATGGTGATTTTGCTGTTTAAAATGGCCCACAAGTGCAGTGCTCAAGCATTTCCTGTCTGGTGTTGCTAAGCACAAGAAGACAGTGATGTGCCTTAAGGAGAAAATCCATGTGTTAGATAAGCTTTGCTCAGTCCTGAGTTAGTTACAGTGCCGTTGTCTGTGGGTATAATGTTAGTGAATCAACAGCATATATTAAATAAGATGTCTTTAAACAGAAACCAGTTTGTGTATTGATCAGTTAATGAAAGCATTGTGACCAGATGCTTGCAGGAAACGAACCCTTTCCCCTAGGAGCAAAGGTTTATTATTTGTTAATTTAGTGTTTGTGGCGATTTTGTAGAATATAACGACTATGAATAAGGAGAATCAATTGTATATATGTGTATATATATATATATCTAGAGTGAGAGATATATAGATATATGTATATATCTAAATGGATACACATAGATATCAATGTATGTCTAGCTATACAGATATAGGTATATAATGATATGAGAACAGTGCCTATCAGTGTAATAAACATTCCATAAATGTGTTAGATATTATTTTATCTAGATATCTGGCTAGAATTGCTCTCCAACCCATAATCACTCCTGGGAAAGCAGATAATAAACTTTTTGGCTCTAAGTAGCATTTCTCCAATGTATGGAAGGAATAATGACAAACAAAGCATTGTCGTATAAATTAAAAGATCTCAGTTTACCACTGTATGCACATTATCTAACATAAAGTACCTAGCACCTAGTACCTAGTACCTAGTACCTAGTACCTAGTACCTAGTACCTAGAAAATACTCAATATTTTTTGAACTACCTAAAAATCTTAAGGAAAAAAATGGGAGTGTGATGAAGGAAGAGTGAAGTCCAAATTTAAGTCATTCTATTAGACTAAAACAGACAAGTAAACTAATGAGGACTGGGTAAGGAAGTTTGTATTACTTGCCCTTATCCTGAAACTTAATATTCTGTAAATAGGTGTTTCGAGCTTTACATTAACAATGAGAACCCTATCTAATGTAGGAAAGGAACACATGTTCTAGCTTTCAAGTCAGTTTGTGTGATATTCTTCTTTTCTACGTTAAGGAAGCAAATCTGTTCTGATGCAATGCCAACCGAATACATGATCTGATTGTTCCAGTTTTCCTGTGCCAAAAAAAGCAAAAACAGGCTTTCCACTGTTCATTATGGAATATCGAACGTATTTAGTGTTAAAGTGTGCCTTAGGAACAAGCCACTATTCAGAGCTTTCTAGGCAATTTGAATCAGGTTGCTGATCTTTGAAGAAATCCTACAGCTGAGTTTAGAAGACCAAAGAACTTGGAAAACACGTATACTCTGGGCTACTTAAAAAAAAAACACACACACAACAACAACGCAGTATTCAAGGTAATATGAGCTAAGCTCAGAGAAATGTAGTCCCAAATAATATGAGGGTAGATTTTAATGGAAGGGGAAAATGTCATGAGCATTTACAAGACAGGACAAGGATAAGCCCAGCTTATCTCAATAAAATATGAGCAGTTTAGGGAAATTCTATAAGGCAAGATCATTTCTTGGAATCTAGGTGAGGCTCAGAACAATCACTGGATATCAAAGCCAAAGATATGTGTCTACTAGAATTGTGCCAAAATAAGGAATTCCTCTGGGCTACCTAGCTGTCTGGTTGCTGGGTAAAAGATTTGGAAGAAAGAATCAGGTACTCTGCTCCAAAATATACGAGGGTAAGAGGTGCTGGAGAAAACTTGTTTCAGTTCAATTAGATCTCATATATGAACTGACTCAACTATTTCTAAAGCCCCTTTTCATCCCTAAAATACAATAATTGTGTGAAAGTAATATGATATTCTCATTTCATAACAGGAATAATTTCCTCAGCCAAAAAATTAAAAAAGTACTACCAGTATGTCTACAAGACGGGTACTTGGGAGCACATAGTAAATATAGTAGGCTCATTGTTCAAGTTAAATGTGTATAATTATCTGATAATTCTTTACATTCCCATAAAATACCTTTTTCTCTGAATTCATTGCTGCTAAGATTTTTGTTTTGCTTTTAGTCTCTTCGCCAACCATCAGTAGCTGGTAGGAAAAAAAAAAGAAAAAAGAAAATGGAATCACTTAGATTTGGCCTTCATGTAACCCTATTACCCTGTCTGCAAATTGCCCTGAGACAAGACAGATGGACAGCCAGCTGCAGCCACACAGGACCAGGGTCCCCAGGGATCTGCACATAAAGCAGCGGGCACTGCTTGGACCCGAAGCCAGCTCCTTGTGCTTCTGAACACTCCAGTGTGGTCCTCTGGGCCAGCACCGCTCATGCCCACCGGTGAGGACCCAAATGTTTTGTCTCAGACCAGGAATGTTAACAGGAGCTGATTTTCTGCATCCAGCTAGGAAACTTTTCACCATGGTTTGCTTCTAATACGTGCCCTGTTCAGCAGCCACTGTGTGAGGAGGCCACCTCAGCAATAACAGAGGGGAGGGGGCGCTGCCATGGATGCCTTCCTACCCTCAGGGACGTGAGGTACCAAAAAGACTTAATACAGTATAACATCTTTTCTGGAGGAATAGTCCTTTAAGTGAATTAAGTGAACGCAGAACTATTTTAATTGCTATTTCAGTGGTTCTCAAAGTGTGGTGGTTCTTGGACCAGAAGCGTCAGTATTCCATGGGAGCTTGTTAGAAATGCAGATTTTCCAGCTGCACCCAAGACCTACTGAATGGAGACTGGGGTGGGCCCAGACATCTGTATTTTGGCAAACTCTTAGGTGATTCTACTGAGTGCTCAGGACTGAGGACTACTATTTTATGCCTTTTGTTCATGTTTCTATAATAATATCGATATTTTCAAATTTATGTTGTCAAAATTCTTATTTTCAAATTTATATCTGCGAACTATTCCATTCTACAAGTGGCTCGTGGTGCCCTGTTATATTTGCTATGTCATGGGCTTTAAAGCTTCCAAAGGGTAGATCTCTGGTCCTGGAGCCCACATCTCTGGCTGCAAGTCATAATGCATTCCCTAATTCTTCTCTTATTTACAGAACTCTTCAGGTTCCATCCAGGTTGATCAGTTGATGGAACTTTACATTTCTTTGGCTTCTAAGATCTGTAAATATATTTTCCCTTGGTTTCTTAAGACCATTGTACTTGATGGAATCTCAAGATATTCAAAAATATATTTTCTATTAAATAATAAAGGTTTTTTTTTCTTGATGTGATTGTGTATTCGTTCATAGTATTAGACGCTTAGGACTTTGATGGATATGTAAAATGAAATCCAGTGAAGTTTTGGATATCTCACTCAGCCTTGCCTGACTTGCTGTCACAATTTATGAGATCATTCCAGCAACACGTACACACGAGCAAGCTATCATGCACAATTGAAATTTTTAAGTTCACATGCCATAGGGGACTACATGTCTCTTGTTCCCAAAAGTATGACTTTTGGTTGGAATAAGACAAAAGGAACTGAAACTTCTTTCATTCTTTTGTAGATTTTCTCAGAGAAATGAGTCAATATTAAGAACTGCAAGTAAGTAAAAGGAAACTGTTAACATTCAAAATGGATTGTATTGATAAAGACTTCTAAACTGGGGAACGTTTGAAAAGTTATAGTGCTTAAAGAGAAAATTCTAGCATCTATATCCAACTAGGCTTTTATTCAACATCCATCAATCAAATATTTACTGACCCCCTACTATGGGTCAGGCATGGTTCCAGGTAATTTGAGATATATGAGTGAATCAGAGGAACAAAGACATAAGATAAATAATAAATAATACATTAGTAATGTGGAAGAGACTCGATGCCATGGAAAAAAAGGGAACAGTAGAATTGGGTAGAGAAGGGAGCCATGGCAATTTTAAAGAGAGTGCTCCCGGAAAGTCTCATTGAAACTGGGTAATTTGAGCAAAAATTTGAGGGAGATTAAGAATTTAGCTATGTGAATATCTGAAAGAGAGGCTTCCAGACAGAGGATGATGGGGAGAGCTCTAAGTGGGATCAACTCAAGTAGAGTAGGGTAGCCATCTATATGGGCTTTGGCTTTTCTCAGGAGGGAACTAGGGAGCCATTGCAGGGCATCAGAGAGAGGAGTGACACAATGAGGTCATCATTACATGTTTTCAGAAGGTCATGTACTTGAGTAGACATGCGGGGGGTAGGGGCAGCTATATGGGATCCATAAAAAGTCTATGATCCAGGTAAGTGACAATGACTTGGGCTCGTGTTGCAGCAACAGAGGTAGTGAGCCGTGATTAGGTGCTAGGTAGCCTTGGAAGGTAGGTCCAAGAGCATTGCTGATAGATGTGTCAGGTGGTGTGTTTTGTTTATAAGTTGAACTTAGTTGGGTGGGTTTTTTCTAACTCGTTCTATTGAAGAAATTTCCAAAGTTAAGTCTGAATTTTTAGCTTTTCTAAGGAAAGGTCTAAATTTCAGTCTGTGCGTACTAGTTTGGTAGGGCTGCCAGAAAAAATGCCACAGACCAAGTGGTTGAAACAATAGGAATTTGTTTACTCACATTTCTGGATGCTGGAAGTCTGATATCAAGGTGTCAGCAGGGTAACTTCTGTTGAGGCCTCTCTCCTTGGCCACCTTCTCTGTTTTCACATGGTCTTTCTTCCACATATGTCTCTGTTCAAATCTTCTCTTTTAAAGACATTAGTCAGATTGGATAAGGGACCACTCATATGACCTTATTTTACCTTAATTACTTTTTTAAAGCCTTATTTCCAAGTACAGTCATATTCTGAGGTGCTAAGGGTTAGGGCTTCCACATATGACTTTTGCGGGACGCAATTCAGCTCATAAGAGTGTACAATTATACATTTTACTCACTCGCATTATCATGTTACTCCTGGTTTTGAATGGCATAGCTTTTATGAAATGTAACCCAGAAACAGATCTAAGACCCTAACAGAACTTACTCATATTTCACAATGAGGTCATCATTTGAAATGCACTGGATGGACTTCATTCTCAGCAGTACGTGAAAGCATCTCAGTCCTGAATTGTCATGACTCAGTTTAAACCTAAGCAGGATACTTTTTATTTGTACATGTTATACAAGGTATACCAATAAACTAGAAAGAATATTGAGTTAGAAGTAATTTTTAAGCCTCTTACTTTTTTTTTCCAATAAGAAAGATATCTCTTTATTATTGAAAAAGACTCAGTTGTTACAGAGATAAAGGCTGTGGGAAGGGAGCATCTCCTGTAATCTTGCCCAAGAGTTCGTTGAAGGACCTGGATGCTGGAATGATCCTACCTGCAGACATTTCATTTCAGAAGCCCCTGAGGTTTAATCACAGGGTATTGAGGGGATTGCTCTGACCTCCCAAAGACTGTGATCAGTTTGGTCTTTGGACATGATTTATTGGTCTAGGTTGATGGATTTCTGAGTGCCCAGCCTCAGCACACTCTGTCAACCTCTGTCAGGTGAGTAATGCCACGCAACTGTCAGAAAGATTCTATTCTGTCCAGCGGGGCAGCTCAGCAGGGTTTGATCTGATGGCTGCTGGCTCTCCTCTGGCCCCACAGCCTCGCTGCTCCTGACAGAGAGAATTTGATGCCCTTCAAAATATGGGCTATATTGATCTGTTTTCTATTCAACAAATGCCGAAACCCCATCAGCTAATGTGGCTTCAGAAGGTTAAAGATGAATTTGGAGATAATTACCAGCTGCCCACAAATATTTTACGGGTGGTTTGAAATGCAGATATGAAAAAGGAGGAAGCTCAGTGGTGGGATTTTGTGGGTACATATGCATTTCTCCAGGCATAAGTCATGTTCTCTATGTCTCTGTGTCTTCATTAGACAATGTCATCCTTAGAAAATAAGTAAAACTAGGAGAAAAACAGAAAATGTCAGTGATGGAAAAACAGTTCTTTTTACTATTCTTAATTATACATGTATTAATCGGTAAGTGTATCATTCTCCCAAATGGTGGTGGGGTCAGGAAGAGAGAAAAGACAAGGGAGGGGAGGAGGAGGGGGGAGACAGAAAAGAGAAAAGACAGAGAGGGAACCAGAGATGAAGAGACAGAGAGATGAAGAGACCAAGAGAGACAGAGAGACAGAGAGAGAGAGGACAGAACCTAGAACCACAGAACACAGAGACACAGAGACACACAGAGACACAGAGAAAAGGAAATGAACCCTTCAGGAGTGGGATGTAGAAATGCAGCATTTAAACTTCTTGGGGTAAAAACAATAAGAATGTGGCAATATGTTACTAAGTGACAGATTTAGAAAGTTCTTTGTCATTTGATCTTCCAGCTTTTTCTTCCTCTTGCCTTTTATACAGCGTGGGCAGTAAAAATAACTGTTGGTTTTCATTTTGAGTCTGGTTTTGTTCCTTTGCCTTTTATGTGGTGGTTAAGTTGTAGTATGTTTGAATTTATAGGAAATACCTCAAGGAAATGCTTACAGTCTACCATTGGAATATTTTCTCAATTTTTGTTTAATAAAATTCATGAGACTATGAACCAAACTAATAAATATTAAAATGTATTTTTGCTGTTCATTTCAGCCTCAGAAAATCTGGGTTTGAATCTTTACTGTAATACCTGCTAGACATGTGACAAGAAATCATGTTATATCACCTCTCACTTCACACTTTTTATATGTGCTAAGTGTTGATAATCACATGACCTGACCTTTCACAGTGTTGTTTGGAGTTTTATAAGAATAATATATGGGATAGTACAAACCGAAAAGCCTACTGACAATTGGTTATTCATATTTAAATATTTCTACATTTATTTGAATATTACTGTTAAGAGAATCTTTCTTGAGACAAAGTCCTAAAACTGAGTTTGGAGCGCTGCTTAGAAAAAATAGACATGGAAATGAAGGAATGGTCTCTCTCTCTATTTTTTTTGATTTAGATTATTAGTCTTGGAGACAGACTCAAAAGGTAGGAGAAATTTTTCTAAACAGGTATGTGGGCAAGCAGCTACCCAAGAAATGCGTCTTTGATTTTTTTTGACTGCTGTAATTGATTTATGCCCATTTTACTGCCTTGCGAAGTTTGTGTGCAGACGTGATATTAGCCCATAATTACATTAGAAAAGTGTGAATTCCATAGGTATTTAAAGATTGTGACACCGAAAGGTGATACTGTCCCAGAGGTACAGTTTTCTAGGATCAGGTTTCCCTTTTGTGCATTAGTTCCCAGAATTAAATAAGAACAGCACCCCACACCTCATCAGCCTCACTGGGAAAGTGGCATGGGGCTACTTGGCAACTTCCGTTGGTTTTTATTTTGGGGTGCAAAGTAAAACATAAAAAACCTCGTGAATATACCTAACAGCATATGATGCGACACAGGCAATAGAAAGTTCTGCTGTTTGTTTTTGTTTGTTTGTTTGTTTGTTTTGTTCTTTGTTTTTTTTTGAGAGAGGCACTCTGACTTATATTAGAGGATGGGGCAGGAACAGTGTTCTTACACGTTCTGTCCAGTTCTGAGGGTATTATGGATGCTGGACAAGTCCTAATCTATCCATGACAGCGGGGCTAGATTCCACCAGGTGTTTGTTTCCTGAATTACTATTCAGCTTTCTCCAAATCCAGAGGAACATAGCACTCTAAAAATCAGGAAAGTAAAGAAGCATATTTATTTTGTAGATGAATGACATTAATTGCAGATGCAGAAAGCAGAACTAAATCAAGAAGTTGTGGGGTTTTTTTTTCACTAGCTGATGCTAATTTATTTAATGTTTTGAAATGTCTGAGAGTTCAAAAATACCTTTGAATATGATGCTTTGTAGTTATAACCCAGCTCCAACACTAGCTGTGACACTTTGAAAGAGTTGCTTAGTCTCACCTCAGTTGCCTTCTCTGCAAAGCGAGGGTAGGGCTGTTGTGAAGTTTCCATACATTATTGCGTTTCAAGTACCTTACAGCATATCAGAGCATCATAAAGACTTAATAAATGCTATTATTTACATACTCCCGAAAAACCATTGCAGCAACAATCCTCATATACCAAAGTCTTTGAAAAGCAGAATGAAAACAATGTATTTTAAGTCTTCTGTCTGGCATTGGTGTTATGGCATTTGGCACAATTATTGTTATGTTAATAGAATTGCAGGAGTAAAGGGTATTGTGCTAGGCGAACCCAGCTTCATTTTCACTGCATCACAGCTTTCACTTTTATTAAAAGAGGGATAATGAAATGCAACAATGGAAACAATGAAAGCTAACACTGATTGGTAACAATTAGTCTTGAAATTTTACATACGTGTTGAGCGAGGTAGGCAATCCTCATGAGTCAATTCATTTTCAAGACAACCTCAGCGCTTGCATTCCTGTTATACACACCGCAGATATAACACCTGGCAGGAAACTATGCCCTAGAGTCCTCTGGGTCATTGCTGGTGGTTCCCCACCCCCTCCTGTCAAATGCACCTCTTTCTTTTATTTTTCCTTCTCTCTCTCTCTCTCTCTCTCACCGTTTCCTTGTACCACACTCTTTAATTTTAATTTTTCTTTATTATTTTCCTTTCTCCCTGTAGTGTCAGAAGTTTGCTAAATGAAGCTGCATCCTCTGTCAGATTTTGGCTAGTGACAGAAATAGTGAGATTAGTACCCCTCAGGAGAGGATGCTTTACTAAGTAAAGGATGAAGAGCATAACTTGGCTTCTTTTAGTGTTAGTCACTGCATATACCTTTTGTTTGAATTAATTGTGGTTTCCAGTAATGGTGGAGATTAGAGTTCTATTGCAAATAGAACTTTTGTGATTCTTCCTGACGGACTATTAAAACAGCAAGTGATAGCCTGACCTAAGCAAGGGATTCCAAAAAATAGAAGTAGCAGTGGATTATGTTTCTGCCGCTCTGCGCTTATGCATTTCTCACTGTTCTTTGGGAAAGTGAGTGGAGATGCCAATAGACATAATTAAGACAAAACAAAGGGGAGAATAACTATGCTTCAAAACAATGAAAATGATGGCAGAAGAACCCATGCATAGGTTAGCACTTCTGAGTGTGCAAGTGTTGCTGTGAGTGAGGAACCGAATGTACTGCATTTGGCTGAGCTCCATGGGGCAGAGCAGTAGACTCGGTGACCAGGGAATGTGTCAGGTACCTAGGTACAAAAGTAGTGGAAAGAAAAAAACCCCTTGCCAAAGAACAAGGACTAGTTGTGTCCTAGTTTACCCTGTGCAACTTCCCCCAGCCCCTCACTCCAAGTTTTGTTTCGATGGTTAATAAAATCATGACGTCCTAGATGTTGCTATGGCAGCTTCCTGTCATGATGAACTGTTTTCTTCTCCTTAGCCTGCAGTAATGTTAGTGTAAACTTCATTCTCTAGTAGCCTATCCCTCACGTGCTATTACTTCAAGCTGTACAGCTAACTGCAAAGCCATGTTTTCCCTATTTTTTTCTTCTGTGGTCAAAAGGTGTTTATGTGGCCTTGGTGACTTCACCCTTTTGGGCTGAAGTCAGAGTGTCTCTTATGTAAGCCTCAAGCTTCAATTGGCATTGCTGCCTATTAGAGAATCTAAGACTTTTATTCTAGACAAATCGTCTGATTGTAAATCATCTACTTCTCAAAACTCTTAAAAGGAAAGGGGCATTCATTGATCAGGATACTGGAACAATCCATCATCTTCGTGATATTCTTGTTCTTTGTGATACATTTGTTAGAATTGGGACATGGTGATTATCTATACCCCACCTCTTGCTTCAGGGCTGCCTAGGGCATGTGGGACCCTGTACAAACACTTTTTTTGTGGGTTCCCCATTTATATAATCAATTTCATTGAAAAATACTTTGCAAAATTTGTTAACATATGTGAAGCATATTGATTTATCACTAAAGATTTAGGATAATGGGTAGAGGTACTGATGTATTTGTTTATTATATAATCAGAGCACTCGATTTTTTCTGGTATCCAGACACTATCTCTTTCAGTTTAGATCCAGGAATCACCTTTTCATATTCTTTACTGTCCAGTGTGCTGTTACTGTGTAATTTCATATCTCCCACTGTGAGAAAAAGGTAACAGTGCTGTTAATTATAGCTCTTTTTGACTCTAAGTGTCCTAATGCCATTTGTTTCATGCTGGTTATATCGCTATTTATGATGGCGAATCATCCATCATGCTGCCAGTGAGTGCTGGCTTCTGATGGCTCTTTCAAAGATTGTTCCTCTGCATTTTTGAAGATGACCACAAATACAAGAAAAAGTAAACAATAACTTATTGCAAGGTCATGTTAAATTTATCATTTGGAAATTTATTGCATAAATATAGATAACAGATTTTCCAGCTGTGTCTTTTCTTGAACTCTTCAGGTTGTAATCTAAACATTTCTAAGATGCGATATCTCTCCATGTGGATTGCACCCCTGGTTCTTACCCACTGTCACCAGTGGGATGGGTAGGGGAGGGATCTGTAGATAGAGCAAGAAGAATGATCACATTTATGCAAGGAATTCCTGACTCTCATCTGACTCAGCTTAACCCAGGGCAGCACAGTCATCATATCAGTTGGTGACAAGAGAGGACATGGATTGGAGGGGCCTATTCATGTTGCATAGCAACAGTCTAGAAAGGTTTGGAGAACATGGGTGGGGCCACCCCCAAGGACCGTATTGCATGTGGTGCGGAGCCTGCAGAGAGATGAGGCAACTGCCCTGGGTGCCAGTAGTGAGGAGTTGGGGGAAGTTGCACAAGGTAAGTGACGTCTGCCACTTTGGGCCCTGTAGCACCACAGTGGGACTATGATGGGTGATTGAGTATGCAGGAAACCACACATGCAGCTCAAACTCAAGGTTCGGCTGTGGGTTGTTGGGAGCTCAGAGTCCTGAATTCATCCTGTGTCCAAGTGAGTGAGAATCACTCAAAATTAGAGTGTCAGCATCATTCTAGTAGCTCAGTCTCATTCCATGAAAGCAATACTGTGCCTGTCAGCTGAATTGATACTCATCAGGCTGCTGCAGCTCAGCCCTGAGGCCCCACAATGACCCCACAGGCACAAGTTCCAGAGCTCTTTGAGGTATTGGATCCACCCCATGTACAAGGTAGAGGGCTGGAGAGAAGCCTACAGGGTGAAAACAGGGACTGGGACATGTCGGCTCCTACCCAGGCTCAGGGAACGTGCCCAGAAAGCACTACCAACTCCAGCCAGGTCTGGGCACCAGAGGGGTGGGGGTGAGGAGTCTTAGAAAATTTCATGGAAGGCAAAGGAAAGTTCAGGACTCCCGAAGCAGAAGAACCCAGGCAGGAGCCCAGCTTACTTGGGTCTAAAGTCTGCATTGGCTTCTGTTTACTTCCTAAGACAAAAATAAATAAAAAGAATAAAAGAGAGTGTAGGTGTGGGAGAGATTAGGTAAAATGTGGACTTTCTTACAAGTCTGTATCCTGGGAGGATGGCCATGGGTTGACCACTATTCAAGGGACTGATGAGTACTTCACCAAAGAATTTACTTAATAGAAACAAAAACAACAACAGCAACAATGACAAAAAGAGTTTTTACAACGAAGCCTCAACAAGTCTGCACTGGAGGGAGAAAATGCTAAAAATGATGTTATTAGGTCAAGTAACAAGATTAGAATATGGTTGGTAGACATATTCTAGACAATGGTTATATAAGAAAATATTCATTTACTTAGGAAATACACTCTAAAGTATTTAGGGGTAAATAACCAGCTTAAAAAATTAAATCTCTCTCTCTCTCTCTTCTATCTATCATCTATAGCAAATGGGGTAAAACTTTTTTTTTAGTGGGGGGATGGGGTAGACTATGGGTCTTGGTGTACCTGGTCAACTGCCAAGAGCAGGAACATTGTGTTTTCATAAATGAGTCCCCAAACAAACATATTTAGAAAAAGAAATACACAAGCAGACCTTGGAGACATTTGTCTTGGCTATCATCTTAGACTAGCTCATGACCATGATCCAGGATGTCCTTCCACAAAGACCCAAGCTCCTTGTGTGCAGCCATTCAGCCTTGTGAGCACTGCCTTGGCTAACTACCTTCTCCCACTCGCCTTCTGCAGAGTCCCACGGGTCTCTCTCTTTTGTCACTTTCCTCATGGAATACTGGCCATAACTTTCATCCAAATGGGGGAGACTTTTAATAACAGCATAATCTATGAAGATGAAATGGCTGATCTTTGTATTATTTTTTATTTTTTTTTGCAAATTTCGGTAACTTCGAAATCATTTTCAAATAGAAAGTTTAAAAAAGGTAACCACGATATAATGTATTAAATCTGGAAAAGTCAGTTAACAACGATATTTCTTTTTCTTCCGTTCCTTCTTTCTTTTTCTCCCTCCTCCTTTCTCCCTTTTCCACCCCCCACCCTTCTCTCCCCCTTTCTTCCGTATCTCACAGATGAGTACACTTAGGAAATTTTTGGTTTATTGGCATGTGCTACATATTAAAATAATTTAAGATTAAAGAATTAAAGGAAAACATGGCTAGATCCAGGATGAATGCTTTCCCTGGGAGAGATGGCAACAGAGATGCAAGGTGAGGTGAGGTGATCTAAAACGTGTCTTGGGTATCCGACGAGTAAATCGTGTGGAGACTGAGTAAAATAATTGTGATAATGGCTATATTTTTTTAAAGTTTGAGAAAAAATCCATGCTTTAGGTTGATATAAAAATAACTATATTTCTAAGCTAACTGTCATCAGGAGCATCACAGCATATCACATATAGGGGCTGTGGAGAAAGAGAGCCTGGGTTTAAACCTAAGCTTTCCATTTACCGCCTGATGATCTTGGACAAATTGCCTAACACTTTTGTGCCTCAGATTTCTCATCTATAAATGGGAACAATAACAGCACTTGTTAGGAATACCTTTGGTGGCAAGTGACAGAACTATGGCTTAAAGAAAAGTCCAAAGAGCTGGTGCTGCTGATCAACAGGGGCAGAGAAATGAGATTCTAATTTTTTTGTCTCTGTCACACTTGGTGTGTGGTTCCATTTTCCATGTAGGAAGAAGGCGAGAGAGCACTGGTGGAATTTTAGCTGTCTGCCCTTTTCTCCGAAAATCAAAGCTTTCTTCAAAGTTCCAAAACAGAATTTCGCTTATGTTTCATGGGCCTAACTTATATCTCATGGCCGCCCTTACATTGCTGTGGTACATTTGTCAAAACTGAGTAACCAAGGGGATTATAGTTATTGGTTGAATCAGACAACCAAGAGTATCTCTTATAGCGTGTTATAGGGTTGTTTTGAATATTAAATGAGCTAATAACTCTAAAGTTCTTAGAAAGATCCATAATAAGTTCTTAAATGTTAGTTATTATTATTCTCACACTTTGTGGTAATATTAGCAGAAGTTGTAGTATTTTCGTAAGCTGTCATCAGTTTGGGAAATAATTTTGAGAAGGCTTGTGGAAACGGGGAGAAGAAAGAAGTCAGCAATTCACTCTGCAGTTCCATTCTGTGATTGATCTCTTCGTAGACCGGTGAGACCGTGGGACATGCTTATATTGAGATGGACTTTGCAGATTTCAAAGGGAACGATGAGATATTAGAGTAGTAGAGACCAGGTGGCGGCACTTATTTGCTTTTTTTTTATCACGGTAATATATGCCGCATGGTCAGTTTTCTCATTATTTTCCATGCTGATGGACTGTGTTTACTTTGTTGGGATGAACTTAAATTGAATACAACAATCTTTGCCTTGTTAATTTCAATGGGTAATGTTGCCGCTCTTGCCCGAAGTGGACATGGTGTGTCTGTCCAGTGGGGCTTCACGTACACAAGTACAAACAACTCAATTTTATTGGTGGATCTTTTCCAGGTTGCTAGCTTGGTACTTTTCAAAATGAGCTGAGTGGCTGTTTGGAACTTGTCTCTGCTGACTCCACTGGGCTCAGTTTCAAATCTCTCCTAATCCACTAATGAACCTTTATTAAAGTGGAAGAGAGGTTGAATCAGTCTTTGGACACGTTGTTAAAGTAAAGTTGGAGCAGTGAAAAGATCAAAAAGAACAGTAAAAGAACACTTGATCTCTCTACTTATTATTCAATTTCTTTAAAGCTGATTTTTCTTGGGGAAATGTCAATATTAGCAGGTTAATTTTCAGTAGTCTTTAATTCTGTTTGATTTTAATTTTGTAGTGTTTTATTTTTCAAGGCAGCCATAGTAAGAGATTTATTCATCAATCCCTCCTCCCTTTTTTCTTTTTTGATTTAAATTTTAGGTTGAACAGGTTAAATGCCCATGAGGATTTAAATGATTAAGTAGGCAATCAAATGCCAACCTTTTAGGATTCTGAAAAAAATATCGGCTGGATCAAACAAACTGTAATTACCAAACACCCTCATGCTTATTGCTTCCTACCATCTCCCTCCCCCAAACTCTTCTGTCGCCCACTCAAGGCTCCCTTTGTCCAGGACACCCTGAATCTACCATGGCTTGTGCTGAACTGCAAAGGAACCATCGTGTACCTTTTCAAAAATGTCCACTCATCCTTAAAGTCCCAAATTAAGGAAGAGATGGCTTCCAGATAGGCAATTTCTGATATCGCACAGCCTTTATTCTAAAATGTCCCTGTTTTTCTACTACAGTTGTTCACTGCTTCTGCTGGCTACTTATTCATTCAAATGTTGAGCAAACCATTTTCTGTTAGACCTAGAGGATTTACTGATGAACGTTTCAAAATTCCTGGCCCCCAAGGAACTTGCCTTCTGCCAAATAATTTGTTTCATAAGAGGAAGTCATAATGATTTTAGCCATTAAATTAAAAGAGGGAACCTTAATTAAGTATAATATTGTGATTCAGACTTGTTTTTGTCAGTTCCCATTTCTTCCTTAACTTCTTAATTGGGGAAAAAAAGGTCATTGCACAAATCTATTCTCAAGTATACCCATGGATTTGCTTATTTACTTCTCTCTCTCTCTCTCTCTTTTTCTCTCTCGCCGCCTCTCTCTCTCTGTGTCTCCCCTCTTTGTCTCCATATGGATAGATAGATATAGACATTGATATAGAGATAGAGATATAAATATGTTATCTTTATATATGTAGAAATACATGTTCTTTCTTTTGGATGAATTGTGTTGTTTATTTTATGAGAAGTTGCTAATTAAACCAACAAATTTTCTAATCATAGCTTTACATTATGTACTTTAAATACTTCATCAGAGTGCTTTTGTATTATTACCTCATGTGGTCCTTAGGAGAAGAATGATTATCTTCAAATGAGAGAACAGTGGCTCAGAGCAGCTATATCTTTAAGGTCAGAAAGCTAGTTAGTTATCTGAGATATCAATTATCTGTCTAAGATTAGAAAGCTAGCTAGTGATGACATTGAAGCATGAACAAAGTGTTAATTGTCTTTCTGTTCTACTCATTTGCTCTATAAACAGTGGTTGAGTCCT
Source organism: Pteropus medius (assembly GCF_902729225.1). Taxonomy (NCBI): domain Eukaryota; kingdom Metazoa; phylum Chordata; class Mammalia; order Chiroptera; family Pteropodidae; genus Pteropus; species Pteropus medius. The sequence goes on along the minus strand of NW_024351073.1, from coordinate 15,812,545 downwards.
TCTGTGGATTAGGCATTATTTTTGATGCTGGGATTTAGCAGTGAGCAAAAGAGAGCATACCTCTTGGCATCAGAGAGTTTACATTACGATGAAGGAGACAAAAATAAATACCATATGAAACATGAGAAGGCGATAAGAACGATGTAGGAAAAAAGCAGAGTGGGGTGGGAAAGATAAGGAGTCTTGGAGATTTATAGTTTATAAGTTTAGATAAGATGGTCAGAATGGCCTCACTGGGAAAATGATATTTGGGCAGAGACTTAAAAGAAGTGAGAGAATAAGTCCTGGCGATATCTGGAGGAATAGCGGGGAAATGACATTTGCAAAGGCATTGAGGCAACAGGGAGCCCCTTGTGGTGGGAACAGAGTGGAAAAGGGGTCCAGTGGGAGGCAAGATCTGAGATGTCAGGCATCGGGCTGGGTGAAAGTGTGGGCTGACCAGATGCTGAATGACTCTGGAAGCTACCATAAGAACTTTGCCTCTTTCTCCGTGTGATATCTAGGTCCATTGAGTAGTTTGATCAGAGAAGTGAATACGCTTTGTTATCTGCCTTGTTTTAAATGGGATCATTCTGTTAGATGCCTTGGGAAAAAGCGGAAGGAGGGCGTGGGTGAATGCAGGGGATCTCGTTGTAAGGGTTCGTGACCTGGGCATGTGTTCAGTGAGCAGTGGACTCACCGTCTCAAGTTCTGTATTTTAGTTGGGGCTCCTTTTCACTAACTTTTAGGAGTTCTTGGGACAATCACTTAATGTTTCACTAAAAAGGGAAATAAAACTGAACAGTATATGTCTGAACCAATTTCCTCTTACTCCCAATGATTTGTAGCCTACTAAGTTCACTAAGTTTGGTTTCTGTTTCTGTTTTGGTTTCTGTTTCTTTTCTCACCTCTGTCCTCATAATGTCTTTATTATTAACTCTGACTTCCCTTCCCAACCTTTCTCCGTACACGTGGAAGACAAGAGGCAATGGACAATGGCCTTGGTAGGCCTCGAGACATTCTGGGATTCTAGGTCTCCACCCATAACCTATGTCTTTTATTAAAGTAGTCAAAACTGAGTGTAGAGATATTTTGAAAGTTAAAAAAAAAAAAAAAAAAAGAAGGCCACTTGAACAGCTTACCTAACCACTGAACTGTTTAATATTACATAGTTTATGGTACACAGGGGAAGACAGACCGCAGCGTCTGTGGTTCCGGTACTGAGGGACGCTGCGAGCATCCATGTATTGGCTCCGATTTGGTTTCACTTCACTTTCATTATTTGGTTTGGTGTCTGCAACACCCGTGTGCACACTTTTATGAGCCTTGGGACAATTTATTGTCAAGCTTGCTTGAACTCTAAAATACGCTTCTAGTTTCAGAAAACCACAAATTATTTACCAAGGAGACGAGGAAATAGGGGTCATTGCGCTCGTTTCTTACATAATTTTAAACTTCCTTTCTGAGTACTGACACCTCTCAGCAGTCAGAGCGAAGTGTTCTTTAGGCAGGTCCACTAACAGGAAGGAAGGGATGAAAAGTGATAAAAGTTGCTAACTGCTATGCTGCTCTAGGTGCTTGCTTTTGACGTGAAATGCCAAGAATCAAAGACAGAATAGTGGAAGGGACATATTAAATAATTCTCCTTTTCCTATTTTATTGTGTTTAGAAAGAGGTAAGCAGGGATCGCTAAAAGTAAAACAAACAAACAAACAAAAAAAACAAAACAACTCTACTTCATGGGAGGTAAAATTATTTAAGGCAAAAAAATAAGTATTAATATAAAACAATAGAGTGAGCAATCGTTAAAATCAAATTAGAAATCAGTACAGAAAGAAAACTTTTTAAACATCAAACAGTTTCCGTTTCCTTCAAGATATTTCAAGGGTGACTACATATAGATAGTAAATAGTTACATTCAACAGAAAAAAGAAAATGAGTAAGGATGAAAGAATGACCCTATAAAATATATAAGAAAATAAGAAAAATAAATAATAAGCTTAATTTAATGAAAAGATAAAGGAGAGAAAGATAACCCCTATGTGTCTAGTTTGGAAAGATAACTCAGTTGGCTGAAGTGGGAGATATGTATAGTTGGTTTGAAAGTTGCAAACTTCAGGATTTCTTAATAAATGGCAAAATTCTTATTTTATAGATTTATTTATGATAGATGGTACATGGGACCATCCAAAGGGGCTAGGACGAAATGTCACCTTATTAGATTTTGAGAACCTTTCTGTTCCAAATCTTATTTTTCCTCCTTCCTCTGAGGGGCCAAGTGTATGCGAGGTGCCAAGTGCTGATAGATCATTTCCCCTGGAGAGTCCCATGTTATGGAGGAAATAGCTCATAGAGGCAGAGCAGAGATTTTTTCCTGGGGGGCCTCTGAGTTGTGAATTGAGCACTTGGAGCCCAAAGACTCCAGATATTTTCATGGCACCAGCAGAGCTTATTTTAATCAAGGTCCAGAATCCCAACCGAACTTAACTATAATTTCAGAGACAGGGAGAAGTGTCACTGGAAGGCACTGCTCCAAGAATATTATGAGTTTTTAAATTCCTTCATGTTTATGATTTTAATTATCCCTGTTTCCCAAAGTTATTAGCAGAAACAATTTAGGAAGAAATGGATTTGTGTGTTGGAAGGGAAAAGTCAGGGGACCATGTCCTGTTTCACAGCCAGTTTTGCTGTTGGGGAGGCGATGGGGGAAGGGAGAGGGATTGGCAATTTCGGAGAGACGTGGAGAGGGGACAGCAGGATTGGTCTGTGAAAACAGGGCTTAATAGGAACTGAAGTGAATCCCCTGGTATCTGCAACACTCTCGCCCAAATCCAGAAGCCGACAGCTAGAATAAATGTTTATCTCTAAATAGAAAAAGGAGTTTAAATGGAACTGAGGACATTTTCTGATTTGATGAAGTGATTTACAGTATGGAGGGTCAGGTAATGAGTGAGTTCATTTTTCATCTCCATGTATGATCATATCCAAATAAAGTTTATTTTACATCCATGGTGATCTCTGTAAAGAGTTTAGAATAATGCCTGGTGCCTATTAAGGGCTCAGTAAATGTTGACTCTTCACCTCAGATGTCACCCCAAATTTGTGCCCGATTCTCTGTAATTCTGGTATCGTGAACAATCTCAGCCAAGCATTCTAGAGTGTATATCTGTGCTATCCAAAGGTAATACTTAGAGTAAGAGCTAAGTTTTTATATTCATTAAAAAACATTTATTTTATTATTGGTTTCAAGCATACAGTATTTTGGTTAGACACTTATATAGTTTATAAAACAGTCCCCCTAATTGCTCTTTCTCTTCTCTGGCTCTCCACCTAACCATTACGTTACTGCTGACTCCATTCCCTATGCCGTGCTCCCCATCCCCGTGACCCTCTATCAACTACTAATTTGTACTTCTTTAACCCTTTACCCCTTTCTCTCAGCGCCCCGCCCTTCCCCTCTGGCTGTCACCTGATCGTCCTCTGTATTTGTGAAGGGCTTTATATTCTTAACTCTTTTCCTTTGGAATTACATTCTCAATGTTCCAATTTACTCATATTAGTCAAGCATGGAGATTCTTCTTGAGCTCGGTTTTATTTCTCTCACTTATAGGACAGTTTGAAATGAATGGTTTCTATTATTTTTGAAAAGCGGCTAAGGTCTTCGAACAATAAACACGATTTATGTATTTTTTACTCGGTCTTGTTTTGAAGTTATGGAAGTTACTTTCCCTTTTAAAATGAGCAGCATTAAAAAATAATATGTAGCACATTCCATTTGGGTTTAAAATAAGGTCTGTGGCACTGCCTTGTGGGCCATTTTAAATAGCAAAATCACCAACAGAAAGCACAAAAAGGTGAAAACTGTGGCATTAAATATGTTTTTTTTATGTTTCTTTTTTTTTTTTTTGAAAGAAAGAACACTTGTTTGCGTTATGAAAACACAAATAAGAAGGCAGGGAATGGTCTTGTTCGAGCTGACTGAGAACGTTTTGCCACCTGTGCACATCTGCAAATGACCAAAGAAGAGCCATAAGTATCGGTTTAAGCAAGGAGGCAAATTCACACACACCGAATCTGCAACTAACGAGAACCGACTATATATGTATATGTACATATACATTTATATGTACGTGTGTATGTGTGTGTACGAATGACTGTTGTGAGCATTAAGTGTTTGTAGACGTATCTATACACATTTAATCTGCACGACAGCCATCCGTGGCAGATAATAACCTTGCCTCTTTTTAATAAATGAAGAAAAGTGAGGGGTAAAGAAGTTAAGTAGCTCGCTGAAGGTTGTATTGCTGATAAATTATTTGAAGCCAGAGCTCTGGAATCAGGAAAAATCCTTTGTCTTCATCTGTTTGATGGTTATGTGCTTGGTCATGGTTTTCCTATATTCATTTTATTTGGAGTTAGCTGAGATTCTTGAATATGAGGATCGCTCTTTTTAAGAACTTTGAAAAATCCTTGACTGTGTTTTCTTCATATATTTATCCTGTCATATTTTTTTCTTTATTCTTCCTCTCTTAACTCTAATGATAAGGATGTAGAGTTTTGTACTATGACCTATATGTGAACGATATGTATATTTCGTCCTCACTGAGCCTTAGTCAAATATTTGATACTGATCGGTCTTTGGGATCATTTAATTAGTCTTTTGCTTTGCTGTTAAAGTCAACCAATGAGGCCTTAATTTCAAATGCTGTATTTTTCAGTCTTAGAATGATTACTTTTCAATGGATTCTAACTCTTTGGTGAAATTCCATATCCTTTCATCACTTTTGTTCATATTTTCTTCCAATTTCTTTAACGTATTAATCATTGTATCGAAGTGTTTCAATGCTCACTACAATATTCATTTTTTTCTCCTTTTATCTGCTTACATTGTTTGTTCCACTTCGTTACTAGTCAGATTTTCCTGCTTCTTTTCATGTCAGTAATTTATTATTGTAGCCAGATTTTATGTACAAAGCACGCGTCAAAGCTCTGTATGATGCCATTTCTACTAGATAAAGCTCTGTTTGTCCTCTGTGAGGCAGGCGAGGTGAGGAGCTGATCACCTCAATCAACCACACGGCATCTGCATCAGGGATGGGAATTTTAGTAAGACTCTCTCCACCTCCAGTTCTGCCTTTTCCTCTCAGACTTATGTCCCCTGCACTTTTGATCGAGAGCTCTGAAAAGCTGTGGAAAGTCAGGTCTGTTCTTTAGCATGTTGCCACATACTACTTCCAAATTTAACAGATATCTTGGGGAGACCAGGCATCTTTCTGAGCCAGGCCCTTTTTCTCAAGAGGTACCTTTTCTCCAATAATGGGATTACTGGGGAATTTAATTTCACTTACAGAAGCTTACTAGCCTTGTGTTCAGCCACAGAATTCAACAAAAATACTATGGGCAAAACCGGCCAAGTATTTAGAGATACTTTAGTTTCCCAATGGTTGTGTTTCCTTGTACGAATGACAAAAGCTTTGCTGCTTCTCTGCCTCCCGCAGTCCCTCTGTGCGGACCAGGTCTGATATTCGGACTGTGCTCAGAATTGGCAGATGCCCCAGGGAAGAAAACAGCCTGTGAAGATAGCTCACCTTGATAAAGATCTCTGCTCTCTGGAATTTTTGTTCATTTATTTCTGTTTCCACAATTCTCTGACCTCTTTAAATGTGATTTTTTGAAATCAACTAATATTTTAGTTGGTCTAGACAGAATGTGCCCTGCTGCAACCAACTGCTTTCTACCTGAAACCTGAAGTCCCTTGGGTTACTGTTTAAGAAGTTTGGGGGCAGCTATGTCCTTCCAACCTAATAGCCAATAAGGAGATCTTCATCTGTTTTTCCAGGAGATTCAGGTGAGACTGTCACAAAGAAAAGTGAGAATTTATGAGACAAATAAAGTTTACAAATTAAATTAGCACACCAAAAGTTTAAACAAAATTATATTTCCTGGCAATTTATGCTCCGGTTATATACAGCAACAAAGACTGTACCTCAATAGCAAAATTTATCACTTGATTATTTTCAATATAAGAAATGTTTACTAAGGTGATTACTATATAAGGGAATAGTGCAGTATTTGAAGTTGAATCTTGCAGGTCATAATGAGACTTTAAATGTCTTGGCATAAAACTTACCCACACGAAAGACTCAAATCTCCTTTTTCTCCATGTTGTGTAGAGGGAATGCAGTGAATGCTGAGAGGTTTCTGGCTGCCACAGAGCCCACCCTCAAGCCTCAGTGGAAGAGATGCTGTTAGTCTGGATGTGCGCCTACGAGAGTGTTGGATCTGGAGGACATTCACTGAGTCAGTGGATCTGTCTAAGGAAGTGGCTGTCATTATGCTTATATATGGTGGCTGTGTGTGTGACTTCAGTAGACTCTTTTATTTTGTCCTGATTAAATATTCTTTTTGGAATTGAACTTCTGGAATCCTTCACTTTGGCCCACTCTAGTTTTCTCTCTGGTTTTTCTACCACTATGATATCCCAACTCTGCTCTCTATGTAAATTTCCCTGACCACGTGGTTGTACCTTGGCATTTCAAAATACTTAACAGACTTTATTTTATTCGATCCTTACAATGAATTTGTGTGCCTAAGCGTGGCCTAAGTTCCACTTTATTGACAAGAAAACCATAATTCAGGAAGTTAAGCACAGTCAGTAACAACACTGACAAGATTTAAAACTAGGTCATTTTACTTATTTTTTCCTACATTTTATTTATTTTTTTTTCATATATATCATTATGTGAATTGATGCTAGCTTTGAGATGACAATTGGCACTAGAGCAAGAACCCCTTTTACATCTGGCATATAGTTGAAAAGTGAAGTTTCATACAAATAAATGTGGAAGGGATTTTTACCTTCTTCCATAACTCCCTTTTTGGGGCCTGGCACTCACCAAGCTTAGATAACAGAAAGGGACTTATATAACTTAAAGCAGAAAACATTAAAGAGACTCTCAGAATCATATAGCATGAGGTGAACATCCTTGGAAGTGTGAAAGGTCTGATGATCTTGGAAATGGCTTGACTTTGAATTTGAATTGCACTAACGAGGTCCGAGTTCCTTCCTGGCTTCATTTTCAACTTCACTCATGGACTGGGTACCTACTCCCTCCTCTGCTCCCCACTACAGGTCCATGAAAATGGGATAGAACTGAATGACTGGATGTCTAGGTGGAGGCAAGGAGACAGGAGACTCGAGGTAGTGGGAGGCTATCTTCTTCGGGGAGATGCTCTCATAAACTGAGAGAAAGACAATTAATGAGGAAATTGAGAAGCGAATGAAGGCATTCCTAGCTCACTAAGGAGGAGAGTCAGTTGTACATGGCAAAACAAACTTATGGACCCAATATTCTCATTTAATAATTTTGTAACTTAAAAAATGATAAAATATCAGCAATTTCATATGATTTGACCCAATAATTTCCAACTCCTTTTCTATTCTGAAGCAATAATCATTGACAATGTCATCTATATACAAGCATGCTTTAAAAATACAATGCCCTGACTCTAATACAATAAATATTTCAATAAGTAAGTGCTCAGTCATGACTTCATCTTCACCTGAAGACATAATAGAATAATCTGTCCTTTTGTGGGGGGATACATTCCAAAACCCCCATGCATGCCCGAACCTGTGGATAGTACCAAACCCTATGTATATTATGTTTTATCCTAGATGTACATACCAACGATAAAGTTTAATTTGTAAATTAGGCACAGTAAGAAATTAAAAACAATAACAAAAAAACAAAATAGAATAATCATAACAATATACTTTAATAAAAGTTACGTGAATGTTGTCTTTCTTTCTCTCTGATAACTGATCTGATAACGGAGATGGCTACTAAGCGACTAACGGGCAGGTAATATACAGTGTGGAGATGCTGAACAAAGGGCTGATTTATGACAGAGTGGGATGTGTGAGATTTCATTACGCTACTCAGAACAGTACACGATTTAAAACTTATGAATTGTTTATTTCTGAAATTTTCTATTTAATATTTTCAGATCCCAGTTGATCACAGGTAAATGAAATTATGGAAAGAGAAATTGCAGATAAGGGAGGGACTGCTGTATATTAGCCTGATGCTTGCAGCTCTATGGAGAGTACTCTGGGTGCCTTAGCTACAGATGTAGATGTCATTAGGGGTATCGCCATACTTAGCGATGCCACTGGGTCAGCTCACGTGTTTCCAGGTCTGCCTTTCATTCTTCTCCTTGTTTCTGGCATCTGAGTTCCCTTTCTCTCTTGGTTACTCAGTTATGTATTTTAAAATACATTTAGCTATGTTTTAAACATGTCTTTAGCAAAAGATGTTCCTGATTGGAAAGTCTTTCATGTTGCTGGAAACAGAGGACATGCCAGTTTGAAGTGAAGGAAGTAAAGAGATTTCATAAATGATGAAAGCCAAGTATGCAATGGCTTTCCCATAAGTAAGCATTTCAAAATATATGCATACAAAGGCAGTAAAGGAATAAAATGCAAATCAAGTTATTTTAAACCATTTTTTTCCAGGGCCAAGGAAGAAATTACAAGATTAAAGTATTTAAAAAACATTATAAATCCTTTGGTAGTGTTTTCAGTGGAAGTAATTTAAAGATGATTGGATATTGTTATTTTTAATTTGATTTTTTAGAACAAAAGTTTACAAAAATAGAAAGCTTTGTCATTTCTCTTTCCCACAACTTTAAAAAGCAAGCTGTGAGCATTGGATCAGCATAGTCTTTCCTTTTTAGACTCCCTTACTTGCAAATTCATCGACCAGTAAATTATATTGTACTTTTTCCTCTTTTGCCTACCCGAGGCAGAGCCTTTTCTAAATAAATTCAAAGCCCTGTCTTCTTTTTCGCTTGTTGCTCTGAGTAAATAGAAAGACATCAGATGTCTGAGTCCAGTGATTTGATTTTATACAAGAGGATCTTGTTAGAACATTTCTTTATACCTGGGATATCAGGAGATTTATTTGTAACCTTCTTTGCCAAGAGAAAGCTGTGGTTTTTCCTATTTCTACAATGTGTTGTATTTTCAAAGATTTAGTTTGAATCTTGCCAAAGTGACTGAATTAAGAAGTACTTAATTGACTGATTGAAAAAAATCCAACTCATTTAAATCGTTCAACAGTTTGGCCTATTCCAACCAGTCCGTACTTTCACGCGATTGTATATTTGGATTTTTTTTGTTCCATTTTTTGGCAAGTGTGTAGATCCAGCTACTTTGCTAATTACATGGCCCTTTGAACTCCTCTTTGTCTATTTGTAAAATTGAATACAAATCTATCATGGCGTCTTTCAAAGACACCATTGTAAATGCGGGGGGCTGAGATCCCAAAGAAACAGGCTAAATTGCCACATGAGAGGATGGATTCTGTTACTTGTAGGGCTTCTGAGTAAGACACACAATTTTGGGGTCAGACCTGAAATGCTCAGGACAATAGCTATGCAGTTGAGCATCTTGCCAGTCATCTCTATTTTCTGCTCCTTTCCTCCCTTTTGCTGGTCCCAACCCATGTGATTCAAAGCCTCTTCTCTAAATAAATGTCGAAGATATCCTTCCATTGCAAAGGTGTGTTAAAGTATACAGCTGCCCAGGTGGCTCATACATCTTGGTTTGGGCCTGGTCAGCTGAAGGAGTAATGAGGAAACACATTGTTATAGTGATTTCTATCATTCATTTTTTTTTTCATGTATATTGGTATTAAGAGGAGTTTTTGTTTTTTGTTTTTTGTGGTTTTTTGTTTTGTTTTGTTTTTTGTTTTTTGGTGCATTGCAAATACTTTGAAGCTCTTCCTTTTTCTTCCTCCATCTTCTTCCTCTTCTTTCATAGTTCCACCAAGCATGAGATGAAGATATCTATTGAAAATGCTACGAATAGTGATTTGTGTGTGTTGCTGGGTATAAAGTTGACCTCCTTGGGGAGTCTGGGGTTGGGTGGAAGCTGCAATTAGAAAGGTAGGGAAGTCAGACTCCTTCATTGTCCCAGTCTGGGGAAATTATGCTGCAGCTACACACCCTGAATGAGAAGGAGGTGTTCTGCATTTCCACCATCTTTGAGCGCTGATTAATATTGTAGCTATCTTTAAAGGATTCTGCTCTTTACAATAAAACTAGAATCTCCCTCCTCTCTCCTGTGTTACACAGTCTCTGACTGCAAATTTATTCTTGGCATCTTTGAATTGCGAGATCCCTTTGACTTTCTTTTCTTCCACATATTCTTTTATCCCTGCTGCTTCTCTTCACACTTTCTGCTGTAGAAGTGCTGAGACTCTTGGTAGGGCGTCTGTCACAGCCAATGAACATCCAGCAGAGAATGGAAACTATTCTACCTCACAAATCAGAAAGAAGCTATTTATAAGTCACTGTGTTTTTCAAAAATTGGCTGCAATTAGTTTTGGGGTAGGCAGCAAAAAAACCAACCCAAAATATTCTTTTTTTGCTTACATGGCACATAATACAGATATTCATTTACTGGAAAAAACATGTTTGTCTGTGTGTGCGTGTGTGTGTGTGTGTGTATGTGTGTTATTCCATGTATATTTCCTGAGTAACTTCCATGTGTTAGGTATAATGCTAGTTGATATAAAGTTGAGAATAAAACAACCATGATCTCTGCTCTCGGCCAGTTTATAACTAAGATAAAACAGGCCTACCATGTTTAAATCCACAGTTGCATAATGACAATATGATAATTATTGTATTTGAAGAAAAGCAATCAAAAGTACATCGAACTGATAAGATTGTTTAACAATGGAACTTCACCAAGCTTGGAAGTTGGGATGAACCTTCTTAAGAAAGTGGTATTTAAGATGAGACCTTAAGGATGAGTAGAAACAGAACAGATGAAGCATGGAGCCAGAGCTGGAGGTAGAAATGAGAGGGGGAGGTGGCACCGATCGTACTGAGGGGGAGGTGCGGAGCACTGAGGAGGCCGATGGATATAGGGAAAGTCGAAGTGTCCTTGGATTGCATGTCTTGATGCAGGAAGAAGTGTTGCAGTGAGGGGACTGCAACAAGGCAACCGTAAAGGAAGATTTATGTGTGTGTGTGTGTGTGTGTGTTGTGTGTGTGTGTGCTGTATTATTGTAAGAGTCAGATTACAATTTCTAAGGAAGAATGATTACTTAATTTGTTGGTAGAGATTGGAGTACCGTAGATGAAGTAAAATCATTAGGGGTTAGATTAGGACAGCCCAGGTGTTGACTGATGATCATTCATGGGATGTTGAATTAAGAATATAGCTAGTTTTTCTGAACAGTTTTCTGTAAGTTTCCAATTCTAACTGTGTCTGATTTTTTCTTATTTGAACTGTAAACATTTTATAGTTGACACTTGACAGAATGAATATTAGCACCCAAGAAGCAAATTGAGTAAAATGATTTATGGATAGTTTAAATTAATTTTAAAACATAAATGTATTTAATTATTTATTTGGAGGGGATCTTGACTTACCTGTATCCTGAAAATCTTGGTGTTTTTCTCGCCTTGGTGTAAGCTTGTAGTCCAGAGGAGAGTGAGATGCTCACTGTTGTACCTATGGTTAATTCTGTACCAGAAGTTACTAAAAACCCTTCTTGAACTGCTCGCCCAAGTCATTGTCTCATGGGAAGTAAATACCACTGCATGTATATTTGAAAAAAAAAAAAAAACTGTCATACATTATATTAAAATGACTCAATTGTCATAACATGCCTAGATCTTATCTTTTTACTAAAACATTTTTATTGATTTTTTTAAAAACAGGGAGAACTTGCTCTCTAGGCCTCTATTCTTTCAAAATGATACAAAGAAGGTCAAATAACATCACCCCTTTGCATCGTTTTGCAAGAATAGGGGGCTGGGAAACTGGCACCAAAAATGCTGATACTCTGGCTACTGCTATTGCTATCAGTAATCAACTGTGCTTTGCCTCTGACTCAGGAGTCTGGTGCCTTCTACCAGAACCAGCAACCCGACTTGTTAGCTTGCCAGGAGGGTGCATTCTCAGGTCCTTCACAGCTCTTGACAGTTACCATATTTCGCATTATTATCTTTTATTCCGTAGACTATATTTTACTATAAAATATGAAACATTTCAGTTTTTCAGCATGAACAGAACTCTAAGGTATAGATCAAATAGAAAAATTAAAAATTATAATGTCTGCTTTTTTTTTTGTGATTTTTTCTTGTGATTGCAGATGAATGTTGTGTCTGTGATACTTTACATTTATTATTTTTTATATCCTTTGGAGCAGAAGGGCTGAATGATATTCTCAATAGCACATTTACATGCGCTATATGGGATAAACTGAATTTGAAACATATAAAGATTAAGTTGCCTTGCAGAAAAAAAAATCATATTCAAGAAAAAAAGAGATGGGTGTTAGTGTACTAGAGTGTGGAAACTGTCATAAAATTAATGAGAAATTGTAGTTATTTGTGTTATTCAGTTATGAATTGTATACAAAATGTATACTTCTTTGTTCATGTTAATTACGATGTTCAATTTCAGGGTTTTTCCTTGTTTTATAGGGAAGACTTTCTCAAGCATTTGTTTTCCTCTGGGTTTTTACAATCATGATTCTCACAATTCAAGGATGGATTTTGAATAGTGTACTTCCCTCAGCAGTGTATAAAAGGTCAAATGGGTCTTTTTATCTTGAGACCTTTCAAAGAATGAAATGTGAGCAGAATCTGCAAAACAGCATTCCCATAGCAATACCTGTATGTGAAGGACAAGACACTTACGTGTTCTAATTCCAGATATGGAATAGAGCTAAATGATATCATTAGTTAGAGCTGTTTCATTTGTCATCAGTTTGGAAGGTAGGCTTTATTTTTAAAAATTAAAAAAATAAATCAGAGCAGCTCTACCTAAAAAGGAGAAAATGTTCCAAACAGTTCGGAAAACTATAAAATTGAAAATTTGAAGTCAGTTATTTAGAATTTTTATATCACTCCTCCATCAATCTCCCACTTCTCACTGGTGAGGATTTTTTTTTTCTAGTTTAAGGGGGAAAATACACAGCAGCTATAAAATGTAAAATAAAGCAAGTCTGTCTGATCAGTCTGCGATCTATCTCTTTTTTCACATCTGGAAATGCTCAGGCAGACACATGTTAAAACTCCCAACATGAATATTTTATCCTCGTGTGTCTGTCTATATCTTTCATGCCATTTTGCAACCATGTCCGTCTTCTGTTAAAAATGGGATTATTGAAACAAAAACAATAAAAATTTTAAATCAACATCCCTTTTCAGCCTTCAATTCAGGGCAATTATTTTTCCTTTTCCAAAAATGGTCTACCACAAGGAGCAATTAGTAATAAGAATTTAAAGAGGGGAGAGTTGTGAGGAGCTGAGGAGGTTTGCTCCACAAATAAACAGGTTCTATAAACTTGATTGTACGTAAGAGCAACATGATTCTATTGGATTCTGGATCTCTAGATATCACACTACCGTTAAACTATAATTAGGTAGTGCCTGGTTTAGTGTGGGGAGACGTAGCTGGGGCTCTGTTAGTTAGGATTAGATCAACTTCTGGGACATCAAACACCCAGAGAAGGTATCTTTTTGTGAATCATCAGCTGGACAGGAAATTTTTCTAAATTTGCACCAAAGTTCCTACACGTGCAAGCAGAACACTAGGTGAGTAGGTAGCCATTATATCTGCACATAGATTGAGGTTTAACACTGTCTTATTTCTTCTTATTTTCAGTAGAAGCATTATCATTTTTTTTATATCTGAGATTCCTGTTGAACTGTACCTGGTCAGTATTATTCATCAGTTTATCAGTATGGGGTGTTTTGATCCTAGGAAAAATAGTATTTTTAATTTGCTTATTTGTGTATATATCCATTTATTTGTTTTCACTGCTATACCAGTTCAAATTGAACAAAGTTGTAGTTGGTAAATAAAGCATGCTGGTGGGGGCCAGGAGGAGCTATAGCTCACTAGACTGGGAAAGCAAAGCTCAGGCAAGACTGAGAAATTATAGTGAGGATTGGAATGTGGTTGACAGATGCAACTGGGTTGTAGATAGATAAAGGCTAGTTCAGGGAATGAAATTTAGGGAGTGCATTTGCCCTTGTTTTCCAGCTGGAATACTAAGTAGGTATGCCAAAAAGACACAACAAACTGAATAGGTTGGTTTTGCTATTTGGACTAGATCAAGATTTCTGATTCAGAGAAGTTAGTTGGTCATGGAGGAGTCAATGGGTCTAGACAGGTGAGAAACACTAAAGTCAGGCAATAGGAATCGGAAACCTAAAGAAGAAGCTTGGAAAACCCAGAGCCCAGGACCTATGGCTCTGTAAAGCAAAGATTAGTGACCCTGGCCAAAGATTAGGAAAGAAGGATCAGGGTTCCAGCACAGGATCAGAGCTGTGGAGTACTAGGTACAAGAATAAAGCTTGATTTCAAGGCTTAGGCTAAGTGCCATGGCGTCTGTTTCTTGTGTACACAGAACTGTTGTGCAATTTCAAGAAAGCCTGAGCACGCAGTTCTGCAGAAAGTAAGTTCTGTCTGACCAGGGTGTTTGAACAAATGGGAAGAAGTCATTTCTGATGCATAGTTTAAAACTGGAATGTATTTGTGAGTATAAAAAAGAAACTAGAGGGACACTTTTAAAGTAGATGATGATGCTCGGGTACAAATATGGTACAATCTCTCCAAAACATCAATCGTTTACAGTGAAGTTTAGAAATATTTGCCAATTAATTTAGTAATTCGTTTACTTATTCATCAAATATTTATTGAATTTCTACTATGTGTCAATGTGTTTAATATCTTATAAAGTCAACTTTCATATTTTGTTTAGATTTTCAATAGTGGATAGTCAATTTCTCTAATAATATTAGCAGTTAATAATAGAGCAATTATTTAGGTAAGTTTGAGCTCTGAGGAATTGTGAAACATCAGAAAATGTTGATGACAATGGAGGGAAATAAAATAAAATCATAAAGCCTGAGATGATGGTTTGCAACTAAAATATTGAGTTGAGAATGTATTAATTGAACCACCTAGTATGACAATGGCAAAGTTGGACATCTGGATGGAAGTCGTGATTAGTTTATAGTGATAGAGAAGTTGGCCAAAACCCCTAAATTGGGTGAGAAAAATCAATTTCGTACCTTCCTCTACACTTATTGTTTTAGATAATTTTAGCAGGGAAAAGCAGACTAAAGCATTTATTTACATTTATTATTTGAGATAATTTTAGTAGGAAATACCATTCTAAAGCCTCCCCCTCCTTTTTTTTTTTTTTTTTTTTTTGGTGGAGGAGAGCTGGCTCAAGTTGTTTACCAAAAATAAAGTCTAAAAGTCTCTCCTTACCTCCTATTTGTGACTTGTGGTTTGTTGAGTTAGCCATTGTATTCTCCTGAAGGAAGGATTATTTTTCTTTAGTTCTGTTTTTAAACACAACGTGAGTCTGAGTATGGGTGTGCATGGAAACACAGCATGGGGTGTATTGGGGTAGAAGAAAATAAGCAAAGAACTCAGAAATGCACCTCTATAAAGTGCAGAGTAATTATTTTGGGTAGAAAATTATTTTAAATTGCAGATTATTTCCAGGAAGTTTTGTGGTTTTTTTTTTCCTTGACCAGACTAGCTATGAATTATTTTAATGAGTTAGAGAGAGAGGTGTTTTTAGTTTGCTTGTTTGTTTTGGTAACAATGAGGGACTTTGGGCAGCTTAGTGGGCCAGATGACAGTACTGTGAATAGGAAGAACCATAGATAAGAGGCAAGACAAGGAGGTTTCAGAAAGGGAAGTGAAAACGGGATTTCCGAGTTTGCTTCGGAACTGAGTGCCAGCAACATTGCTGCTTTTTCCTAGGTTAAATGATCACAACTGTTTGCATTATAAATTTCAGTTTCCTTCATTTTGGTCCTGTATACCTAAAGTAGGTAATTCAGCACAGTCTCTTGTCTTGGTGGGTTACTTCCTATTTAAATGCCACCCTTTCTGTGGGTGGAGAAAAGCAAAGAAGAGAAGAAAAAAATTAAAAAGAAATAAGAAATAAGCAACTTAAAAGAAATATTTATTTTTATTCTTTTGGTTGTTAATGTTTTCAGTCTTTTATAAATACATGAATACTTTCCTGATTTCTAGGACCCAGTGAATGCTCAAGTTATGGCAAGAATGAACTCTCTGCTAGGATGATAGATTCACATTACATGAATGTTTAAGACATGAGCATTTAACTGTAACTCGACTAAGGGAAAAATAGCGTAAGAATTTATGTAGAGGGAGCGATTCTGGCTTCATCCGACTCAGTGGGCCTGTGTCCTGCTGTGAGACCTAGATGGAAAACACGAAATTGCACTCTCAGCCTCAGTTGCCAGATGTTATTTACGGCATGTGCACATAAGTGTGTGGAGATTCTTGAGTCATTTAACCAACGGACCCACGACCAACCAACCAGTTGACCCTTATTTGGTCCCTTTTGTGTCAATCCTTCATCTGCAACTCTAAAATCTAAAAACTATGGGAAAGTTAAGAAAAAAAAAAAAATTGGTGGCAAAACAATCTGAAATGATGTGAACATTTTATTTTTTTTAGTTTTTATCCCATATAATTTTCTGATATCCTGATGATTAGCAATGAAAGAAAGTCTTTTTGAATAGTTTTTTAAAAAGCCAATCAATTACTAAGGATTCCAGTTGCCGTTATCTCTATGAGCAATACTGTTTGTGATTATATCTAATAATTCTATTGAGCCTCTAATAAGAATTTTCTACTTGTTTACTTGTTTTATGTTTGAGGATAGGTAAGTTTCTAAAGTTGTTGGTTTATTCCTTGTCTTTATTAATCAACATAAGAAAAACAAACAGCCAATAATTGGAATAAAAGCTAACACTTCCGTATGAAGTCACTGGTTGATGTCTTTTGACAAGTGGTAGAGAGTGGATGCTTGATGGTGATAGTGTAATACGAAGTAGCACATTCTGTAAGATGATGGGTTTAAACAGAGTCTGAGGACCTCTGTCTGGTTTGTGTGACCTGAGAGATTCTCTCAACTTCTCTGGCCCTCATGTCTATAAAATTTGGAATTGAGACCCTTTTGACTTTAAAGTTTTATGAATATCAAATTCATTTCCTGCTTAAAATGCTCTTTCTTTGCTTGCTGTCAAGAGAACAGAACGGCTTCTAAAATAAGGCATATATGCAAACATCAAAAGTAAGTGTATGTTATTTGAACATGTTTTTAACTGTACCTATTTTAGTAAATAAACCCTATTATACAGACTGATGGTTTGGAGGGTAAGCAGATACTGTTAAAAGTTCATTTTATTGGATAAATTCCTGATGGCTATGGCTCGATATAGGGAGATGAAAGGAAGAGCAGCGGTGAAATTTAATAACTATCTGATGAGTCATATCTAACTCTCTGTGTCAGGAGGGAACCAAACGTGTCTTTGTTGGGAAATCCCGTGACATCACGCCATGTTTTCACCTGACAAGTGGTGCTGGCTCCAGTGATTGCCCACATTCAAACCCTTCTTCCAGAATGTGATTTGCTTTAGTCAGGGTTGCTATTCTTACTGGGGGAGCTATGGCTATGATTTAAAAAAAAAAAAAAAAGAACAAACCCAACTATAATTAAGCCACCAACAAAGGCCGATTTTTGTTGGCTGGCTAGAGGCTTGGGTTGGGGGACAATAGATAGAACAATAGTGTGGTGTTTGGAGGCAGTCTTGCTTTGATCTGAGTATCAGTCATAGGTTGAGCACAAAGCTATTTTTTACTGGCAGTTAAGCATTTGGCAGTTGCTGATCAGTAACAATGCACTGGGAGTCCTACCAAAGCGTCAGGGTTCAGTGAACAGAACTTTAATTGAACTAAAATGTAAAAACATTTGTACTTAAGTGTGTCTGCTTTGCTATTGATTGTCCTTGTGATTTGTTTTCATCCTTCGGTGACTTGGTGTATGTGTATATGTGTGTCTGCATTGGTTTGCTTTGTGAGGTAGTGATAGGATGCATTTGACAAGATAAGCTTGAAATACGATGGTAATGATGAGTTAAAATATTTAAAGAAATAATCTAATGTGATGGTCAAAATAGAAAAAAAAAGAAAGCATATAAAAATGATGAAGGGTATGAAAAAGCTAAATAACAGCATTTATTTATGTAAAGATAAAAAATATTTAAGATATTTGAGACCCCTGTCTTAAGAATAGCAATGTAATTAAAAAACAAAGGCCAGCTGACTTTCAGATTTGCTAAGTATATTACATATAGCTTTACTTTTTACAATCTTCAGATAGTTTTAGTTATGCAGGTACTCAGTTCTCTAGTTTGTAGACCTATATTGCTAGTTTCTAGGTGAGATCTAAGGCCATATTTTTTAAATAAGTCCTCCAACATATCAGAAGTTCACACAGTTCACTTCCATTTTTCTAATTCTTATTTGAGATGAGTGCATGTACTCTGGTAGAAATCCTTGTCTTCATCATGTGTGTGTGTGAGAGAAAGAGAGAGAGAGAGAGAGAGAGAGAGAGAGAGAGAGAGAATGAAATTTGGTGATTTACTATTTACTATTAGGCAGCTATTTTTTAAGAGACATACAAATAAATGTAATTTGTTAGCTTGAACTGGGTACTATACTAGAAAAAAATGCTACTTATGTCATTGTTGGGACAACTGATGAAACTAGAATATGAACCATTACATTACGGTGAGAATATTTTGTTTACATAAGGGAAATATGTCAGATCAATGAATAATACATATGGGCAGTTATCTCCAGTAGTCTCTATTTATTTCTAGAGTTATATACAATATTCTTTCTGTTTTTCTCTTTTACAGAGTTACATCCAGTAGAACATAACATACATCTCATCAGTAAAACATTTTTGAATAACACAGCAAAAATCTACTTATTCGTAGGCTTTATTCATTTGCGACAGTCATTTTATAAATTCAATATTAGTAAATTTTTCTTTTTTTAGATAAAAATAAACATAAATAGAAGATTTAATATTTTTTTCCTCATGCATCAATTGATTATCTTGCAAACCACCTTGGTATAGGGCCTCCCATTTCTGCTCATTTTAGAGACCATTGGTTTAGGCTTCTCTGTAGCCTATAGGTAAAGAACCACATAGTTTTTAAGAGAATAAGTGAATTAAAGAAGCTAAGACAAATTCAGTCTCTTGTTTGCATATAGTGAGAGATAATTGTAGAGTTTAATCTCTAACAAAATCTTATATGTTTCTGTTTGTTTTTTCCCCCCAAGGGGTTAATTTTCAATTTATGGTTGATTCTCATTCCTTGACTTGAGTTTCCTTCTGTGCATCATCTACCTACCATGTCTCTAGTGATCATCCTAAAGGTTGAAAAGAGTCGGCCTCTATGGCTTGCAAAGGTTCTGGTGTAAATATATCTTGTTGGAGAAGGTAAGTAAAGGGTTTGAATTAAGCATGAATTTCACAGGTGTACTTCTACCACATCTGTCTCCCCTTCTGTTAGTTAAGCAAAATTTTTACTTAGCTCCAAAGCATGATAAATGCTCAGAACTTTGAATATTTTAATTGACTACTATAAATTCAATTTAAGCACTATTTTTGCAGACTATCATATCATTCTTATTGTTAATTTCATTCCCAAAGCTCCAGTAATTTAAGTGATTAGATTATCCTTATATTTATAGTAAGGAGCATATTCAGCAATTTTAATATTAAATAAACTTTTGTTTAATATTGTTACATAAACGCTAGGTATTGTTATAGTGTCCTATATTCATTAAAATCCCAGAAGGGAAGTCAAAGAAGCACTTTATCAAACACTGGACCAATTTCACTTTAAAATATTAAAATGTAGGGTCTTTAATATTTAATGTAATATTGATTAGAGGATGATACAATAAAAAAGGAAGAAAACTCATTAAAATATGGATTCAATTATTTGATTCAAGTAGGGACTACTATCTTTATATATAAGAGATGCTACTAAGTTATTTAGTCAGAACCTAGAATTTTTGATTTTGTAAGAGTAAATTTAGAATTAGTGAAATAATATGGAGAATGCAAGTTACTTAGAATCTGAATCAGTTTAATATTTAATGCTATAATTAAATGGTGTAGGCCATTGAGTATGAACTTTATATATTTTCTTTCTGCTTTCAAATACCTACAAAATTTTAAGCGTGTAGTTGTTCTCAAATTTAGCTGATGGGAAAATGAGCTTCTATTTGCATTTGTCCCTCTGGTTTTCGTATGCTTTGGTAGATAGCAACGTATGCCTATTTTGATAGAAGTCATACTCTTGGTGCATATGCTATTATTCCTTCTGTTTTATCTTTACAGAATCTGGGAAATGACACATCACAAATTTAATGCATTAACTCTAGCAACCTGAATCCTGGGGGGGAAAAAGAAAAAGTTACATTTTTGGCCATCAAAAAATCAAGGCACTGTCTAGTCCTCACTGTTTACTATTATGCTGGAAAATGCCTTGGCTCAGAATTGTGGGGAGGGATTCCATTGGAATTTGGGACATAAAGCCAATACTTGAAAGAACAACACAGAATACAATCCAATGACAGTTTGTGGCTAGACACAGCGGGAGTTCAGAGCAGAACAATGACACGAGCTAGGAAGCCCTTCTAGGAAAGACAGGTGTTGGCTGGACTTCAGTGAATGAGTCAGATACACTAGGAGGAAGGGAAGGAGAGTTTTTCAGGTCAGGGGACCTCTACAAATGAAGGTAAATATTACACATCCAATGAGTTTGCTAAAAATATAGAGTTGAAAAACGTAGAATGTTTCAATAAATCTAGATAAAGATTAATTTCCAAGTTAGGAAAAGAAATCTAGATCCGATTTCTCTCATCACAGTAATTCAACTCACGTCTCATATTACTAATTATTCCTTTGTTGCTTTATCTGCCCATGTTAAATTGCTGCTGACGTCATAGATAATCATAGAGCTAAGGCCAAATCTGCTCTATCCTTCCCCATGATAGTTTCTAATTCAAATCTGGCTCATAATTTCTCATGATGATAACAGAGTTTCAATTTTTGCGCTTATTTTTTGAACATGTGTTTGCTTTGTGTGTTTAGGTCGCAGGAATACATTTGACAGTTTTTAATTACAATGACGTCTCAAATCTTGAGGCTTACTATCTTTTACTGTTCTCTAAACGATACATAGAGGATGGCTTTGGAAAGGCAAGATATAGTTCTAGCTTTAAGGAGAGTGGCAGAAAATACAGAGGGTAAAGAGAGAGTGTAAGCCAAAGAAACTCCTGTGGGAAGAAAATGGGGTAAGGAATCTGGGATAGCAAGGATCTTTCTCATTGTTTCCTGTCTTCCAAGGCACAGTGATGGCTCTTTAGTTAATGGATGATAATCTATCTATTGTTCATCTTTTCTATTTTCCCCCAAATTTATAATCTTCAATTAATTAATTAATTAATTGAAGAAATGATTTTAATTTTTCCCCCTGTCTATCTCCCCACTTCCTCTCCCTGCTACCCTCTGGTAACCCAAATTTATAATTTTTGAGGGTTACTTACTATAATTATTATTATGTTCCTTTTGTCTGTAAATTGTCCCTTGACACTAACATGGAATTTCATAATGTTTCGCCAATATTCAGGTAACTTGTGAAATTATTACATATGATCAGAATTTAGTTTATTTTATGAAAGCTTATCCCCCTTCTCCTTTACATACGATTATATAGTTTAGCACCTGATTTTACTCTCCTTCATAAAAAAAATAAACTTATGCATTGATAGTTTAAATTTGTCTACTTTGTGTACATTTTGCGTTTAGTTGCCACAGATCTTTGTACTTTTGAAGACTATTAGATAATATGTCCTTGGTATCATGGAACTAGATTGGATAAACTGTGATTGGGCATATGCTTGAGTACTTTTCTGGGGGTGGAGGTATTGACCTTATCTCAAAGTTATAATAAAATACTGAAAATACACGGTCAAGTTTAGTTCCTTTATTTGTTATACATCATTTTACCAAAATAGCACCAACTAGAGACCACAATTTGCTAGGAAGTCTTCACACATATATTATAAGATGTACATTCGAATGGTGATGGAGCTCCAGGGGAAACCTACATTGTTAATGGCACACAATGAGCCATTCATGAGAGCTTTCAGAGACTTCTCCCTCAGTGGCACCAGATTATATACAGATTTCCTCTTTGAGAACCTTGAATATTTGCTATTACGTAGTATAAAGTGTTAGAATTGGTAAAGATATTGAACCTTTTCGGACAATCCATTTTTCCCATCTGAAAAAAGAATGCTGAATTCCTGTTCTTGATCTGAACTCTGAGATCTTAATGGGAACTTGCTTCAGTTGTCAGTGGTTTAGCCATGCTCAGACGCCACTGAAGCACTGAGTCCTATAGCTGGGCATAAGACCTGTTCAGCTGTATATCCAGTGGACGCTATTACTGCTGTTGGCCCAATGCTGATCTCCACTTCCACCTGCTTCGGTTAGGTTCTTTTTGCCTCCATGGTTCAGAAAGCCACAGGCATGACTTATCTACCCAGAAAACATCTTCCAAAACTTCCTCACTGACCCTGGAGAGGGGAATGTGCTTAAAATAGTATAAGGATGGAGAGAAGTTGAATCTCTTGCATCTTACTCAATCATTTTATTTGCTGAGGCAGTCCTCCCAGCTCCACGGGTTCTTCTGAGAACCAGTAACTCTCATCTCTCTGTTTGTTTCCTGGTCTAGCTCATTATAACCACTGGTGTAGAAAGTCGGTAAATGAGAGTGTAACAGCATGCGATGGTATTAAATAGAACTTACTTATTCTTGCTATAGTTTCCAATGTACTGTAAACAAAATAATTATAGATTCTATCTATGATGGGTCCCAATATAAAGGCAAAAAGGAAATGTAAGGAGAAATAAAACATTGTGTACGTGTATGTGTGGTATTTTTGACTTCAGGAAGAGAAAAGTGGAGGATATTATCCATTCAACATTAGAGCTGCACTGTGGGGCCTATTATATTCTTTTGCCTGTACTGGGTGTTTCAGAGACCACATAAACAAAGTTAAGCAGACCGAAATAGCCCTGTAGACATCAGAGCTGTGCTGTGAATGGTGATGACGATTTGAGAATAAATCTCAGGCTTTATTTTATAATGAAGAAATGCTCTCTTGTACAATACATGCACAAGTACAATATGGAATAAATTTGCAACTCCTGATAAGCCTGCTTAGTCCATATTGACAATTTCTGTTCCTCTGTTGCTTGACTCAGATGTTGATGTTTTAGGGAATTCTGGGTAAAATGGCTAAAAGCCATTTTAAGTATTTTAAGATGTTTTGAAATAAATTTTGGTGGCTATAAAAACATTGGCAATAACACAGAGTATGGTGAACGTTAAAAACTGCACAAAAAACCATAATATATAATAGTGGTTACTTTCTAAGTGGTCTTTGGGGGTCGGGTTTTTTTTCTCTAGTCTCATATGAGGCTCCAAGACCACGTTACCCCTCTAACGTGGAAAGAAAAAATGATAAGTCGCTTCAGAGACAAAATAGTTTTGTGATTTTATTTTTATTTTTGCAAATTGAAACAGTTTAATGATCACTCAAGAAAAAAAAAAAAAGCACAGGATAACCTTAAGTATTTACAAGGACAAGCGATTTTAATTCTGCTCTTCCTTGTCCTTCAGTGTAGAGAATCATAAGTGAAACCTTGCTGATTGGTTCGTCTCCCTGAAGCCACAGAAAGAAACCACCAAAGTCACAGCCTCTCTCAGCTGCAATGGGAAACCATCAGGGAACTGTGAAAGGGGTTTTCCTCTTTCCAAGCTGTTCCTAACCTGAGGATGCCAGGTTTCTTCCCTGCTCCTTTCTTCATCCAACTAACAGTGCAATGTCTCAAGGTGCCCTATTTAGCCACGGCTGCATGCATTCGCCCAGGTGCGGACAGGATAGGAATTTTGGGTGAAGTCCTGGGTGAATTCATGCACTGCGCGCAGTCTCAGGCCATCAGAAGTGAGCAATGCCTTCTTACTGGTTCAGCAACAGGCCCTTCGCGGCTTTGGCCTAGAAGAAGGAGACCTTTTTGGGCTTGGTGACAGGGATTTGGCCCTTGGAGCTTAACCTGCGAACAGCCTCCCTGAGATGCTTGGGTTGGAGTGGGGGCGTTTCCCTCCACCTCTGGCACACGTCCAGGGCCTCTTCCACCACCTCGCCGACGAAGACCTTGGCCAGTCCAGACATGGCAATGACCACTTTCTGGGACACCGTGGTGCCAGACGCTCTCTGGATCAGACGTTTCACGGCTTCCCTGCGGAAGGCTGACCTGCCATACATTTCATAACGGTTCAGCTGCTCCTCGGACAAAGAAGATACCAGGAGTTTCATCTTCTGAACCTCAACTTCGTCCACTTTCCGTTTCTTGTTTTTCTTTGCCTTGGTGTTTCTCTTCCGTCTTTTGGCCGCAGGTGAGGAGTCTTCCCTCAGGTCCGGATCGTCCTGGCTTCCCAGCCCACCTTGCTTGTCAGAGGCTTCCTTTGGTTGCCCGAATTGGTGCCCCGGTGTCCCGGTGTCACTGGCCCCGGGGCCCGTGGGGGTGGCAGGAGGGTGATCACATACACCTGTGTCCCCACTTTTGTTTGTGCGCGACGTGCTGGCCTTGTCCATCCCGGTGCTGGAAGACCCGAGGCCTCGCACTGGAGCTGATTGCCGGCCTGCAAAGAGAATGTTAAGTAGAGAGTTTGGGTCAGATTAGCTCTTGGTTTATATCAATTTATAACCAATGCCCACAAACATGCCCACTGACTTACTGGTTTCTGTAGGCCCGAAATTTCACTCTGGGTCCTTCCGGCTTCAAAGTCAGCAGTGGAGAAACCGCCTTCTGCGCTGTCCTCTCGGGACCTGTGGAACTTGGGGAAGGCCCAGGCCCTTATAAAGGGCTCAAGTTATGGGACCACGCCCGGTCGGAGAATCTTATTGGGTCACTTGATTCTTAATCTCATCAGGGGAGTGACCACTCATACATAAAGGGAGGGGCCTGCAGTCCAGGGACAGATGGGAACTTTGTGGCCTCCCAGAATTCTGTCTGCTACCATTTCTGAAGATTTACATATTATGATTAGAACCACCTGAAACATATACAGTGAAAATAAGACCTATGGCTAAAGCCACATATGACTGAGCAAAAAACCCAATTGATTGAGCAGCAAATCTTTTATCAGGTTCCCGGAGAACATGTTGGGGGTGAGGTGAACGCAGAAAACCTAAATATCTCCCCTCGGCTGTTCTTTTGATTGCGTTGGGATAGTCATTTGACATACTACTTTTCCCAAAGAGACTACTGGGAATTCTAGAAGAGGTCTTGTTGGAAAGCTTATGCTTTCCTAATGAAACCAATTTATGTCAGTGTCACTGAGCCTTCTACCCCCTTTTCTATATTGAGCATGCGTATGGTCCATGAAGTGATTTATTGTTCTTGTGCCCAGGATGGAAATGCCTCAAATGTGGAGAAGCCAACCTTGACCTTCCCGAGATGTCGAACCTGTGCCATAGCTACTGCCTCCAGACTTACTGTGTTGTGAGAAAATAAGCCTCTAATTTAATCTTCTGTAATAGACACTTTTTGGATACTTGGGTCTGAAATTTATGACAATTGATAAAAATCATTTTTAATGTTTTAAAGAACATGGAATTTCACAAGAAAATCCATAAATAAGTGAATAGTTATATTTCGTATATATTTTAACCATGACTTTTTGTAATAATAAGTCGATAGAAAATAGCAGATTATTAAGTATTAAATCCTATGGCATTAGCTAGGAGTGCTTTGGGAGTTTGAGCTGCCATTTTTGATTGACCGTTGTTGTCAATGCTGGTTTAGATTTTTTTAAAATAAGCATATTGAAGGAAATTGAGCATGTCTACAGATAGTGAATATTGAGAAATTGTCAAAAATAAGATGGTTTACTTATGAAGTGTTTAATGAGTGCTAAAGATTGTTTTAGACATAAGCTTATGAGTGTTATATAGTATAATTAAGAGAAATGAGATTTCGACACCAAAAAATGTTATCTCTTGAAAGTTATCTTGGATATCTAGATTGATTAGATTGTGATTGTCAGTGTCAAAGGAAAGATTTTGCCAAAATGGCAGAATGACATACGATGGACACTGTTACAGGAAAGATGACGTGGGAGGTATTGAGTCTAAGAGACAGTAATACATGATGGAACAACTAGTTGTGTTATTCATTTAGGATTCTTCTAAAACAAACATTAAAGATACCTAATAGATACTGTTTAAACTCATTAAATACATCAAAATATTTCTTACTACTTTTTTATTAAGATGATTCAAGTACAATGTTAATGAGGTCAAGATCATATCTTAGATCCCTGGATAGCCTAGTTAATTTGTACGAAGAAAATTACGTTTTATGTTCATGGACTCTTTGACTAACTGAGATCGCTTATTAAATATGTGTCACTGATCACAAAGGACAAATGAGGAAAAGTACACAGGTGTTTCAGAGAAAAATCCATCCTTATTACTGAGAAACAACTTTAAACACCTGCAGGTATAGAATTGCAGAAAGTAAATGTATCTTAGAGATGTTATACTTCATATTTTTTGATAAATATTTTTAGTTGCAGAATTCTTTGTTGAAATACTTCCATAGATGTTTGATAGATAAAACTGAGTTGCATTGTCTGATGAGGAAGTGATGAGGGGGTCTGTAAACCAAAAGCTGATAATTCTTCTGCCTTCCCCCTCCCTTGGACCCCATCCTTTCCTCTTCCTCCAAAATGCCCTCTGAAATCATTTTGAAAATATGAGAATTAGAGTATTATGAAGCACCACTGTTAAAACACTAATCTAGCCAGATGCTTTCATTTTCGAAATTAGAAATGGCAATTTATCTGAGATTATCATCTACATGTGACAGAGTTGGTTGCAAAGGGTTCCAGGTGGCACTAAAGATAAGAGAGTTTGGATGAGGCAAGCCCATGTAATTGAGACCGAGGCCTGGGAGTAGAACTTGAACACATGGCCACACTTTTAATCACTGAGAAGCCACATGAAGAGACCAAGCGAGGATAGATTTTGAAGGACAAGCAGGAGTGTCTGTCATGGAACCCTGTTGATCCCAGAAATTATGAAACAGAATTATAGTCCTCAGTTCTAATAATAACATTATCTTATATTTAGGAGATCTTCAAAATTCTTTCGTATCTGTCACTGGATCCTCATGAAAACTCAACAAAGTTGAAAGAGCAAGAATATTCATACCTGTCTCAAAAGTGAGTTATAGTCTTTAGGACATGTAGCAATAACAGCCTTTTAAGATAAGATCTCGTAACACATTCACATTCCTGCCACCATGTGTGTCAAACCTCTAAGAAAGGTAACTTCTTAGTAGAAATGATCTCTTTGACTAGGTTTTAAACTCTTTTTTCTTTCTTTTCATTCCTATTTCCTTAAACATATTTCAATCACTATGTAGATTTTCTTTAGTAGATTATAAACTCCTTGAGGGAAATATAGGTATCATCTGTTTTAGGATTTCCATGGCCCTCATTTAAATGTCTTAAACATAGATACTTATTGAATAAATATCAGGTAAGTTTAAATATTGATTACTGCCTAAGTGGTAATGATTGGATCAGAGCAGTTGTAGGGGTCTTAGCTGATTTGACATTTTTAAAAATTATTTTGAAGTAGATTATTAAGGATTGATAATGAAACTTTCAATAAAAGGACATAAAATAGACATTAACAAAAATATTTCTAGGCAGATGTTATATAATAATGTTAAATAATGATACATTAATAATTAATTATATCATGTTATATGTTAATTGTTATAAAATAACAACATACTATTTCTGTAAATAATAGCTCATACATGAAAATCAGATACTATACTACTATTAGTCAATAAATTGACTTATGTGAGCAAACTCCTTATTTTCAAATAAATGAAACGTTTAGCTGAACTCATGTTTGGTTTTCTGCTATTAATATATCATGCATGGTAAAATATCAAATGTGAGAATATTACTTGATGAATTGAAAAAAATAAAATGAAACAAAAACCTCTCGTAACTCTCTATTTATCCATCCCGTTGTCTTCTTCCAGAAGGGTTTTCTAGCAGTTTTGGAGTTTAAGAAAAGCTATATTGTAGATAACTGGCTCCAGATTCTGCTCTGTGGAATAATTTTTTGGACAATGTTTAATTAGCATGGTATTAAAAAAAGTGCTTTCTAGCCCCCCAAAAGTTTGGAAAGTGGTGCATGCTTTACTTTCTTTTGGAGTTTTGCAATAAACAGCATATTAACTGATGTAGGATGAGTTGAGGTACTAACGATCGGTTTAACTTTAATCCCGTATCTTTCATACCGGTTTGACTATGCAGCGTGCTTCCCCCTACCCCCACCCCCAGCCTCTTCTTTCTTTTGCCTACATTAGCATTTCCGTCTCTGCTCTGCATAACTCCCATCATCAATATATCACGTATCATTCCATAAATTTCATCTGGAATCAGACATATGAAGACACACCCACATATACTCACATTGGAGTATAGGCTTCTGAAGATCAGCTTCTTGGATTTGCACCTTGATGCGGGCACTTGCTGAGTGACTTTGGAGAAGCTTTCTAACCTCTCTGATGCAGTTTTCTTACTTTGAAAGTGAGGTTTACAAGGATGTTGTGAAGATTTAGTTACATATTCCATGCTATGTGCTTAGAAAGGTATCTGTTATATGTCAGTGACTAGAATAATTATTATATTCTTACATTCGTTGATAAACTGCTTTTAAAAATGTGATCATATATGCCCAATTTTCTTCATTTCACTTACCTCACTCAGTTATATTTTATAGAAATTATTCCAAATCAACTGATTTGCCTTAAGTCAATTTCTTCATATTATCTATGGTGTGGATGTATCATATATTATTGAGCCATTTTTCTAGTGATGGACTTTTACTTTTTTCTAATGTTTTACTATTGCGAATAATGCTACAATAAATACCTGAGGATTACATTTTCTGTATTTTTTCCCTTTTAAATATTAAAAAAATTAGTTGTGATAACATACACATAACAAAATTAACTAACTTAACAGTTTTTAAGTATAAATTCAGTAGCGTTTGGTCAATTCACATTGTCGTGCAACCAATCTTCAGAACTTCCTTCATCTTGAAAAATTGAAGCTCTGTACTCATTAAACAATAACTCTCCATTCTCTATGCCCCTCAGCCCCTGAAAACTACCTCTCTACTTCATGTCTCCAAGTATTTGACTACTGTAGTTACCTCAAGTAAATGGAATCATACAGTATTTGTCTTTTTGTGTCTAGCTTATTTCAGTTAGCATAATGTCCTCAGGGTTCATCCATGTTGTAACATGTGTCAGAAGTTCCTTCCTTTTTAAGCCTGAATAATATTTCACTGTATGTATATATTGTTTTTGTTTATCTGTTCATCTGTCAATTGACACTTGGTTTACGTCTGCCTTTTGGCCATTGTGAATAATGATGGTAGAAACATGGGTGTATAATTATCCCTTTGAGACCCTGCTTTTGACTAATTGATTCTAGCAACATAGATATGTTCCAAATAGATCTTGGCTTGAATACGATGGTTTGGAGGTTAACATACATAAGAAATAACTTCATAAATGCTTACTTGTGGATTCAGAACTTAGAAGCATAGTTGTCGTAGTGTAAACATTTTACATAGGACAAAAACATTATAGTGAAAAAATACTACTAACTTATAGTGTCTCTAATTCTTTTTTTTAATTGAGATATAATTGACATACAATGTTATATGATTTTCAGGTGTATAATATAATGATTCAATATTTGTGTTTTGCAAAATGATGACAATAAATCTAGTTAACATTTGTCACCTAGAATATCATTAAGTGCCTCTAATTTTTAATATGAAAAGATACAAAGAACGCTACTTGGTGAGTGTAAATATAAATTACCATGGTTATTAATATTTTTGTATTGCTATTAGTGCTGAAAAATGGTGTTTAGAACCTATTTCCTACTTCCTACTTATCCCATTTATGGTAGAAGACATAGAAGCCATTTAAAAATTATATGAACATTAATTCAACCCTTTACTATCAATACAATTTTTTGGTTTAAATTTCCTATGTATTAGGTAATATAGTCACATGAAATGACAGGGATACGTTCTGAGAAACGCATTGCTAGGTGATTTCATCATTGTGCAAACATCATAGAGGATACTTACACAAACTTGGATGGTATAGCCTACTCCTGTAATTGTATGTGCTATACTTTTATATAACTGACAGCACGGTAGCTTTGTTTACACCAGCATCACCACAAACAGGTGAGGAATGTGTTGCACTATGATGTTATGATGGTTACAGTGTCACTAGGTGATAAAAATTTTTCAGCTTCATTATAATCTTATAGAGCCACCATTGTATATCTAGTTCGTCTTATATATGTTCCTTATTAACCAAAAGACCTTATTTGGTGTATGACTGTAATGAATAATGAAAACAAAGCCAGAATTAGACACACATAGGAATGCAAATATACACATTGTGGTTTTAATTCAGAATAATTCTGTTTACTAAGCTTGCTAAAATATTCTCTATCATCTATTTATCACCTATCAATCAATCATCTACCTATCATTTATCTATATCTATGTCAAATGTATATATATATTTTAAAATATTCAAATGTTTCTAAGAGAAGAGCCATGAGGCATTAGAATAAAAATAGCTATAACAAAACCAATGTATTCAGTATATAGTCTACAAGTCATAAAAGAGATCAATTTTTATGAGTTCTACTGAACATATCTGTGAAAATATATGAACAGGGCTTAACTTCTGCAAAGTTATTATTAATCTCTTCAAATTTAACATTATTCTACTGCAAGAACTTTTTTTAATCTAATCTAAGTATGTTAATAAACTCAATGCCAAATAATGTTTAAAAACTTTCAGTCATTCCTCTTCCAAATCCCTCTAACGTATTTTATTTAGCTCATAAGGTTGTCTCTGATCTCTCATTTAAAGATAATCCTGTCACTTTCTATCAAATCAACTTCTTCCATATCCTGCAAAGCACTTGTTAGCACTTGAAATTATCTTTTTAATATGTTTATTTGCTCACTATCTATGTAATCCAGGGGTGAATCCAAATGTTGTTGGAGTCTGAAGCTTATATAATTTTAGTAATTTATTTAAAGAAAACAATTCAAAATCACGAGTATAATTTTAGGTATGAAATCTCTCGGAAAGACCCGTGTAAGTGAAGGTGATGTGTTGCTGACTGAGCGTTAGGATAAATTCACCTCTGGACTCTCCTATTAGATCCCAAGATCTCTGCGAGCGGGAATTTTATGTCTTGCTATATCTCTAGAACTTCATAGAATCTTAGTATGTTTTATTATTATTTTTTTAAAATAAATTAAGGAAGGTGTATGCCCTAATCGGACTTCCTTTATTGCCTATAATTGCTTTTCTCATGGCAAACACAAGTTCCTGGCATTATAAATGACAGGGCACAGTGGTCCCACACTATTTTACTGTTCTATTTGAGTTCTTGTATTGTTTTCCTGTTGTGCTTTGTGGAAAAGTAATTTTATTGTAAAAAGAATTGCATTTTTCTGTCTAAATTGCCATAAGGTATGGCAACTCTTGTGATATAATATCCTTTCACAGGTGAACTACAACTATGGAAGATTTAACAAGATCATTCTTATTTTACCTTTTGGGGAATTTATGGGTATTTGTATTTATTTATTTATTTTGCTTAATTTTATTTTCTGAGTTTTTTTTTTCAGTAAGTATATATTGATTTTGTAATTAAAAATTAAAAGAAGTTAGGGAAAAAAAAGAGTGAATGGTTTTCACTGCATGAAGCCTTACTAAGGTAAAACTTACAGCTATGAGATTTGGAGGAACCATATTCCTAATGGCCACCAGATCTGCAGTAAATAGGTTTTAGTGCCATTTAAGGTGGGGAAAGCACTCATTTACATATGATGGATCCCTAACTACATAGCACGTAGACAGACAGTGATTGCTAAATGTATAGCATACATTTCCATATTTTCTCACTGATTTCTAGTGAGAAAATCAGTGAGAAACTAGAGGGACTTCTAATTTTGAAAGGTCTGGCCACTGCTTTGAAATAGAATTTCTATAAAGGTTTTACCTCCAGCTGTCCTACATTCATCCAAAATATTCCAGATAAAAGGCCACCAGAAAATTCCATAGGTCTTATGTGTCAGGTGGTTGTGATTATAGGAAAATGTCTGCCAGCTCTGTCTACACTGTTAGTTCCGATGGGCTGTCATGATTGTTCTGGCAGTGATGAGAAGTGAATTCGTGATGTCTGAACCTAAAAGAAAATTAGATCTTAAGAGTAAAAAGTTATTCAGTGGTTGGGGTCCATGTCTTTGCATAGTCAGAAGTGTAGCCCAGGATGAGAGGACCGGACCTGGACAGCTGCCTCTGTGAGCTTGGTTTGGGCTCTCTCGGAGAGGACCAGAAATACCTTCTGATGAAATTTGGTACAAATCCAATCACTGAGCTCTATGTCAACACTGATGCTGTGTGACCTGACTCCTTTTGCACATTGCTTTAAGCCTTTGCTATGGTGTTTCCCTGATATTTGTGGCCACAATAGAAGTGAGGGACTGAATTAGTATTTTCTTTAATTTTTAATCAAGGTTTAATATCAACCCAAATGGATTAAATCCAGTAGGCAAAAACAGAACATCAAAATTTCCTCTCATTTTCTAGTCATTCTTTGAGGCTTGACAGTATAAAATGGGTTGAATGCCTGAGAATCTGCATATAGATTTTTCCTTTTGTTGCTTCTTTCCATCTAGCTCAGTGGCTAAGAATGATGGCACAGTGTTTTAGGCATAAAAACTTGTATGACAGTTTAAGAAATTTCAAGGGTAATTTTTTATAAACCATATACAAATTTACCTTGCTCTTTAGGAATTAAATCCTTGCCTAAAGTAATACCTGACTTACATATTTTCATGCATTGTTTTCTTTCTTTTTCTTTTTTTTTAGGCGGAGGGGTGGGGGGACTGACTCAACAATCCCATGAGGCAGAAAAGACAGATATTATCTGCATTTTGAGGATTGGCAAATAAGGTTGGAACTTACACACGCAGAGATAAGCTTTTGAAATGTTATCTACTAATCTTTGTGCTTCTCTCCTCTGTATTTCCTTGTACCTGACTCTTCCTCTGACCAAAGAGGCTTCCACTTTGCCTCAGCTGAATTGCGATTGTTTTACACGAGAGAGAATTAGACAATGTTTATAAAAGTCGAATTTTGCTAAGAGAAGAAATGCTCTTGAGAATTAAAAAGAATAGATTCCTGAAGGAGGCAGGATGTAGAGTGTATGTCATAACAATGGATTGGAAAAGGAACAGAAACAACCTCAAGTGACTTGCTAGGAGGTGAGGTGAGAGTGCCCTGGCCGGGAGGAAGAAAGAAGAGTTTGATGGGGTTTGGTCTTGCAGGAGGTCAGTGGGTCCTTGGATGTGTGGATACACCTGGGGGTCCACAGAGAGAATCAGGTCAGCTTTGAGGGAGTGCCCTGCACTGTCCATGACCAAGACCAAGGGAGTGAGTGCGTGGGAGCTCAGCCAAGGGCTGCAGACACTCTGTCACCATCCAAGGGAGGCCTGCATGTGAGCTGTGTTAAGGACTCGCATAAGTTCTCTTTCATGGCTGCCTGGCATGACCTTTCAGCAGAATTGTGTGTGGCTAGAGCGGAAAGAGCGAGAGAAAGTATCGTATGGGCAGAAGTGGAGAGGGAAGCAGGGTCACGTCACAGGGAGCATGGTAGGGCATGTGAGATGCTGGTCTCAAATGTAATAGAGAAGGGGTGAAGCATTTCAAGCAGAGGAATGACCAGATTCGGTTAAAATTTTAAAAGATCGTGTTGGCTGCTCTGTGGAATAAGATGCACAAAATGACCTTTTCTTCCTGTAAAACTCCAATTGCCTTGATTTTCTTTCAAAATCACTCTCAGATCCATATTGCACCCTTTCTCTGCTGTGTTCTCAGGGAGCTGGCCTCTGCCAGTATGTTCCCCAGTCTCCCTTGCCAAATGGCTTCCCTCCACATGAGGCCCATGGGAGCCCCTGAGGGGGATTGGAGAGTGAAAGAACCTAGGAAGCCAGTTCCAAATCCTGATATGCTCGTCTGGCCTGCCGACATTGGAGAAGATCTTACTTCTGCTAAAAGAGCTACTGTACCACCACCATCTCAGATCTGGCATCTACACTCGCAGAGAAAACAAATGGGACTCTATAACCACAATCTTGAGTACACAGCCAAGACTACTTCCTGGAAAGGCCACAGTGGCCAGCCTACAGGTGTTACAACGCCTAATCAATTAGCCCAGACATCATCATCCAATCCATAGTACTTGAGGATTTCGATTTCCTAGTATGGACAGAGATTATTTGTGTTTTGCAGCTGTGAAAAGGGATCACCATTTTTCTTCCCATGACTCAGCCCTAGAATGTCACCTCTGTGTTGTATGAGGTTCACTGCTTGTAAGTAAACTTACTAAGTACTCACTCTTTGAGTTCTGTGTCTTACATTCTTTTTTGTTCCCTCTGCATCCTCACCCACATGCTTCAGGTGATGAGTTCTCTGGGGTTCTTGCTTCTTCTAGAAAGCACATCCTTCCGGGCCTCAGCCCTACTACGCATCTCTCACATAGGGCTAGTTCTCTGCAGGTGGTCCTGGGCTCAGCTACTAGACTGTGGTAACATCATTACACGTCTTTCTATCCTTTGAGACCTAGAGGGAGCTTTGGCTGTTGCTAATCTTTTGCATGACTCACTTTTTCTTGTTTGACCTTTAAGTTCTTGCAAATAGTAATTGTATTTAGTTTTCCCAAGTCACATTTCTTTTATGGGACTTCTTGGCATCATCTCTATTTTTTTCTGACGAGACGCAAACTGATAGAGCAGTATAATAGAAAAACTCTACATTTAGCAAAGAAAGAACTGTGGATGAAAAAAAGGGGTTCTACAGAAAGTAACCTCACAGGGTGATCTCACCACAAATTCCTAACTGGGCAGGTCATGGTGGACAGTCACGTCCAAGGCATATAATTTTTTAGTAAAAGGTTTATCTTTGCCTTAAGCAAGACCAACCCATAGTTTCTGTGCATCTAGGTTAAAACACCTTTATAATAAACTGTAAATACCTTCAGGAAAGTATGTAATCTTGGTAACTATCCTATAGTGCAACACGCCCTTACTTTTTCCCACCTCCATGTAATCTTCCTTATGTTCCCTCCTTGATTTCAAATGCCTAAAAGAAGCTGCAAAACTGTTATTCTCCAGAGCATTTGCAATCTCGCTACCTGGCATATGTTGCCAGTTTGGCTCAAATAAATTTATAAAAATTCTCTATAAGTTTGGACATTCTTTGTGCAAATAGAACTCAAAGAACAATTCCAACTTTGCTGTTTATTAACTTTGTCTTTGAACAATTAATTTCACTTCCTGAACCTTAGGGTTTTTTTTTTTTTTTTTAATATGCAGTTGCTTATTTTATGAAGCTTTGATCAGGATTCTGGTGTGATAGATCCAACTAACATCGCTAGAATTGCTCTAAAAAGAACTCTTACGGAAATGCTATTAAATTTGATATTTTTGGCCATTTCAGTTGTGCGTGACTTCTTTACATTTCTGAGTATGTGGTTTAGTATATGGTTTTTATATGTCTACGTGTGAATGCATATATACCCTCAGATACTTTCTGTAAACTCTTTTCCAAGTTAATGATATTCATGGATTCATTCAGTGGCTGTTAAGTCATGCCTTTAGGAGTTGCATGTTCCTCTCTTAATGATTACTTTTCTTAACTAAAGAAAATCCAGTGTGTGTGTGTGTGTGGGAGTGGTGAAGTGATATAAAATTTTTTGCTAACTTTAAAAATTTCTAGTTTAATCCTGGGTTAGGATTAACATATGTTCCCAGACTTCAGGGGCAAAATAAGTAGAATTTTAGCCTTGTCCTCTTTAGCATTAATGATTTAATACAATTTTTTTTCCCTTATAGATAGCAGAAACCAATGCTTCTAAATCAAAAGAGCTGACATAGCACTAGGTTTATTTCTAGATTTATTATGAACATAGGCAGCTGTGGTTAGTGTTAAAAATAGGCTGGTTAAGGCTTGAAGTATAATTAATTGAATGAAAAAATATATTATTTTTCACAACCTTGTTACTAAATATATCTTATTGGGTATCTGTAAAATCATCAGTTTAAGATTTGCAAAATTGAAGTGGTTCCTGGTTACTGAGAAATCCTCATAATTTATTCAGGCTTCTACATCTGCTTAATCTTTCTTTTCTATGTAAAGATTTTTTCCCATTAGGTTAAAAAATCATAACCTTGCTCTTGAGAGGGGATTATTCTTCTAAGTATATTATAATAAACAACCATATGAACTTCTGCATAATAAAAATATATTAAAATATAACTTGGAACCGTTATTTTGAATATAAATGTGTAATGATGTAATGATTAAAGCAGGAATTAGAAGGTAAATTTATTTTGGATTTGGCTGTATTTCCAGCCTGAAGAGACTCACTCCCTAACTCTGGTTTCCAGTTGAAAATAAAACAAAATATTTGGATAAAAATTTCACAATATCCATTGCTTCACTTACTTGGTGTTAGTTGGTTTGACTAATTCACTTCAGCTTAACTGGTGTTTAATCACGCTGACTCAATACACAGTTTTTATTGGTATAATATAGCAATAGCCTCTTTCTCTGTTTATCCTACTTCAAACA
This sequence comes from Pteropus medius, assembly GCF_902729225.1. Classification (NCBI taxonomy): domain Eukaryota; kingdom Metazoa; phylum Chordata; class Mammalia; order Chiroptera; family Pteropodidae; genus Pteropus; species Pteropus medius. The sequence continues at coordinate 15,775,757 of NW_024351073.1, read as the reverse complement.
TGCACATATGTTATTCTGTCTATATTTTAATGGCCAAGGAGTACAATTTACAAAATTTTATTTTTTTTTCTTAATACTCTCTGCTGAAGCTTGTGGAATCATTTGAGGACAGCCATTCTTACTAGCTACAAACTGAATTTGAATCAAGCAATATAAATCAGTGCTCACATTATTTCTTCTGCATTTTAGAGTTGACATAGATAACTTCTTAGTCCCCAGAGGTTACATAGGGACTTTTAACTGAATTTAGGGCAACTCTGACCCAGCTCTGACATTTCCTTGCTCCACAGACTTTAAAGATTTCTGGTTGCTATGGAAACGAGACATAAATTTCTTACTCAGGAATGCTTGACCATGGTCAAGAGGAAGACCTCATCAAAAGTTTGTGGCCCTATCTTCCCAACTTTCCTGTGTTCCAGGCCAATGAGGGGACTCTGCTTTTCCCAAACACGCTTCCTCCACTCCTTAACCCAACTCACCTTAAAAAGTTTTACTTAAGCTTCATGCCTGACCTCAAATCCAAGGTCTTATAAGTTTTTTGCTGATCTCCACAATGAGAGGTAATGACGTTCCCTTTTAACTGCCAATCATGTGCTGATTAAACTTTTGGGGATCCTTATTCTGCCTGGAATGAATACCTATTTATAGACAAAACTTGTAGTGTGTTGAGGACAGGAATGTATCTTGGTATTCGTTTTGTATTTAGCACAATGTGTTGGACATAATCAATGGGAAGATCCTAAACTCTGAACATCAGGATGTGTGGGGGCCAGTTACAACACTGTAATGATGTTATAGATAGATATTGTGGGGTAAAGGGTGGGGTAACTATTTTTGCTTAGAGTAGTTGTAAAGTTCACAAAAGATATGAGCTTTGAGCAGGGACATGATGAAGGAATGTGTGTTTTGCCACAGGAGCAAAGAAGGCTATTTTATTCCTTGCAGACATAATAGATTTTGTGAAAAAGATGTGGATCATGGGAGATGAGATCAAAATGGCAAGTTAGGGTCAGCTGTGAAGAGTTGTATATGGTGCATTGAGTTTGGAATTCATTCTCAAGGCCACAAGAAAGGGATGGGGATTTTAACAAAGGGGAAGGGATGACAACAGATTTTTTTGAGATGGATCTGCTGGAAGCAGTGTGGCAGGGAAACCAGTCTCCATGACATTGGGCCCTCAACCAGAATCTATAGGCAGCAATTTCTATCCAATTTGCATTCCCTGGTAACGCACAGTAGCATAGCAATTAATTAAATCATCACCTGTATTCACCTGGAAGGACACATCCCTTGACTATTAGATTTTGGAAGAGTTTCACAGAGGGCAGACCATGCTATCTGAATATAGTGTGTGGGTTTGAAACATTATATTTGATACGTTATTTCATATTTCTAAAATGAAGAATACCTATATTGGTACACAATTTTGTATTAAAAATGATTATGGGATTTTAGAGCTCAGAAATAGGGAGGTGTAACTCTTGAAAGGCTGGGAAGGCAGCTTTAGGTGAGGAGGCTTATCTCAGATCACTTAGTATTCCCAGTCTGGAAGCAGAAGCAAGGTCACTGTTTCTTAATCAACTTCCTTATCTCCACTAGGCCGACTCTGCTGTCTCAATCTGCTATCAACTTCTAATACTACTTCTCCTTTCTTCTGTTGATATTTGTCATTTTTCAGCTTTCTAGTTCTTAAAATACAGATATCACATACATTTCCGGTCGAAAAGAATGATCTTCTCCTTGAAAACTGATATCGTTATTATTATTATTTTTTAATGATTCATAACTTCTTTCAGCCAAGGATGCCTCCCCTCCCCCAGTTACTTGGAAGATCATTTATCTGAACCAGTTTTTATCTCTGTCAAAATGGATTTCAATGATTATCGCCATGGGGGAGACTGCCAGGGTTCTAGAACACTGAACAGAGCAGTTGGATTGTTTGGTGGTAAAGATGGGCCCTGGCCAGTAGATGGTGCCTTGTAGTCCATAAATACTTTATCACACCAACTACTAGTTAAGCTGTCTTGAAGTTCCTCTGACTACTTATAAAATAGGTAAGTTCGTATTAATAGTGAGGTTTGCTCTAGGTTATAACTAGGACTTTAAAAGTCTCTCATGCGAAGATTAGGGAGCTCGAAGTAAGTCTGATTAACAGAGAGGAGGAAGGGGTCCAACTCATCTGCGGGCTCACGTAGAAAGAGATGCCATTTTGTCACTTTTTCTTTGGGAACATTTTTATTTATAACCATACCTTCCAGTGAAAATTTGTCCTGTCTGAACATCTACATCACTGCCAAGCAAACGAGATTCAGATACAGCTCCAAGCCCTTAGTTTCTATTTTTACAACAAAATCTGCCCGTAGCTGCCTCTTTACTTACATTACTTTCATACTATCTGGCCTTGACAAATGCTGTAAATTAGGATAAAAAAGAGAGGTAAAGGGTAGCAATGGGAAGAATGAAATTCATCTACAAATTCCAGGTCTCTGAAGAATTTCTGAGGATATATGTTATTAAGGACCAGAAGAGTTTTCAGAACTCCTGTGTTCTGAAGTGAATTTCTTTTTGTATGCTTTTAAAAGTCAATTGTTTTTTCTAAGTAATACTCAGTTTTCATTAAAATGTAAATCAATAGATTTTTATATGCAGGGAATTATTTCATGTGACTTTTATTAACTTCAAATTTCATAAGAACTTTAAAGAGTTTAGTTTTATAATCAAGTCCAAGTTTTACTTTTTATTCAGTAGTTGGAGCTTTGATCCGTAGGAATTTGTGATTTGGGGGATATAAAAAGTTAATTTTATATAGTCACAATAACTATGAGCTTTTTCTGCTGTGCGGTAATCTTTTAGAGTACAAGTAAATGTCAAGTGACAGCAGTAGAAAAAATTTTGTTAGGTGGCCATTTTTACTGTGATGAAAAATACACTCTTTGTTATAGACAATTCAATAGTTATTATGCTGAGGGTTCTATGATAATTAACTAGTAAGTCGGAAAGCATTGAGTCAATAATTTTATTATTTTCATTTATGATTTGTTTGTTTGTTATATTAGTCAAGAAAAATGCATATGTGCATACGTGTACTATTAAAATTCTAAGCAAATAAATCACATATATGTGGAAAACTTTACTGACTATGGCTCAGAAGATAGTGTCAAAAGCCACTTTCTAGGAACAAGGACACTGGAATTAGATATTATTGCCCTCAAATTTATGTACTTCTCTGGTACTAGATATGAATTTCTAATCTTTTCTTTAATATTCCATACTGATGTCATGTCACTGCCTGTATATCGAATGTTAAAAAAAAATTTGCCTCCTACACCTCCAAAGCACGGGTGTGGCCTACCTGGATTCAGGGCCTTGCCACCCTTTGGGTTTGCTTGAAGAGAAACTTCAGCATTGACTTCCACTTCCTCAACTTCTCTTGTAGAGCTCAAATCTTTTTTCCTCCTCTCTACCACTCCTTAGTCCAGCCCTTCGTACATACTTCTTACCTAAATGACCATAATAACGACTCCTAACTGGTCTAGGAACCAGCTGTAGACTAATTGCTTGTTTTCCCCCACCCCAATTCATTTGTTGAAACCTAATCCCCAACATATTAGGGGGTATGACCTTTGCAAGGTGATTAGGTCATGATAGTGGAGCCCACACAAGTGGGATCTGTACCCTTAAGAAAGAAGCCTTTGAGAGCACCCTCGCCTCCTCCCCCGTGTCAGGACACAGTGAGAAGACACCGTCTGTGAGCCAGGAAGTGTGCCCTCACTAGACACATGATCTGCTAGAGCCTTGATCTCGGACATCCAGCCTCCAGAACTGTGAGAAATAAATTTCTGTTGTTCATAAGCTACGTAGTCTGTGGCACTCTGGTATATCAGCCTAAATGGACTAAGACAGTAATTTAATTTTAATTCTCTTGTTCTTTCAAACTGTACTCCAGTTACCATTTAAAAACACAGCTTGAATAAGATGAATCTCCATAAAACCCTTCAGTGCTTCTGCATTTTTTCCAGCTTTATTGAGGTATTTTTGACATATAACACATGTAAGTTTAAGATGTACAACGCGATAATTTGATACGCATATACAGTATTGCAAAATGATTACCGGAATAAGGTTCGTTACACCTTCTTCCCACACATAATTACCTTTCTTTTTCGTTGTTGCGATGATGCGTAAGATCTACTCTCTTAAATTTCAAGTATATAATACAGCACCGTTAATTGTAGCCACCATGCTGCACAGTGGATCCCCAGCACTTATTCATCTTGTGGCTGGAAGTCTGTACTCTGATTTCCCTCACTCAACAGTCCCTGGCAACCACCATTCTGCCCTCTGTTTCTATGAGTTTGGCTTTGTTAGATTCCACTTTGAAGTGATATCACACAGTATTTGTTTTTCTCTGTCTGACTTATTTCACTTGGCATAATGCCCTCAGGATCTTTTCATGTTGTTGCAGAAGGCAGGATTTGCTTCTTTTTAATGGCTGAATAATATTCCATAGTGTGTATGTGTGTGTATGCATGTGCAAACACGTGTATCGGCCACATACATCTTTTTTATCCAGTCATTTGCTGATGGACACTTTAGTTGTTTCTGTGTCTTGCTTTTTGTGAATAACGCTGCTATGTACAAGGAGTACAGATATCTCTTCCACATAGAAATTTCGTTTCCTTTGGATAGACATCCATAGGTGGGATCGTTGGATCACATTGTAGTTCTGTTTTTAAATGTTTGAGGAACTCAAACATCTGTTTTTAAATGTTTTAAATGTTTGCGGCTGCGCCAATTTACATTCTCATCAACAGTGCACATGGTTTCCCTTTTCTCCACATCCTCGCTAACACTTGTCTCTTATTTTTTGATAATAGCTATTTTGAAAGGTGTGAGGTGGTATCTCTCCATGGCTTTGATTTGCATTGTGCTGATGATTAGTGATGTTGGTCATCTTTCCATGTACCTGGTGGCCATTTGTATGTATTCTTTGGAAAAATGCCTATTCAGTTCCTCTGCCCATTTTTAAATTGGCTTCTTTATTTTTTTCTATTGAATTGTATGAGTTCTTTTTTATTTTGGATATTAGCCCTTTATCAGATAGATGTTTTGCAAATATTTTCTCCCATTCTGTAGGCTGCCTTTTCATTTTGCTGATTGTGTCTTTTACTATGCAGAAGCTTTTTAATTTAATGGCTTCTGCATTTTTTTAAAGAACAAAATACAACTTCTAAGTATGTCATTCCTGGAACTCCTACATAAGACCTCAAGAGATCTTTGGAACATATTTTATTATGTTCCTGGGAAGCTTATCTTTAAACAAATCTGTTTCCCACTTTCCCCAAAGAAGTGACATAGCATTTCACGATTCATGACCCTTGCTTCATTTTCGGTCTATTAGCTTCATCTTCCAAGCTTATCTCAAATATTTTGTGATATATTACTTGGTCCTTTCAATTAGAATCAATGCTAAAAATGCAATGGATATATAAAAGGTATCCAAAGCTATGTCTGAACAAAAAGAACAAGCCGTCTTTTCGTAAAAATAAAACACTTTTCAAGTCCTATTTTTCTTTTGTCTTTTCTACTGAGAAGAACAATCTCCATATCATAAAGAATACCCTAGACAGATTATGAGAAAAGTGATGTAAAAACATCAATAATAGAGACAATCGAAATCATTTTCATGAGATTACCTTATTTTCCAGAAAAGTGACCTTTGATATTATAGAAGAAGTTAAGTTGTTATTGAGGATCAATTGTTCTCCCTTTATGTTGGATTATATTTCTAAAGTCTTATCATGTCATTCCTTCATTACAATTCTTCAAACGATTTTCATCACTGCATCTAGCATCTTTCCCTACCTACCTCCTTTTTAGTTCTCTAATCTCACCTTCTGCCACTCTCCATTTTCTTCTCCGTCAAATTCTTCTCTCATAGTACCTAATGTATATTGTAATTGTAGTAATTATTATGGCATCTTTTTTTTTTTTTTTTACTTGGTTTATGTGTCTTCCTTTCACAAGTCTTTATAGAGGGCACTTCTTTCTCCTCCAGGCATGATGGAGAGAAACTGTGTTCTAGAATTATGTAGTTCTAGGCTCCAGTCCTGGCTTTTCTTCTACCTAGCCTTAGCAAAATGATTAGTCAAATTGGATTTTTCTGGGGGGAGGAAGGAAAGGTGGATGCAATGACTGTCTAGATAGTGACTAAAAATATTTCCTAACCCTACTCATATCAGGGTGTAGTTGGGAAGTAATATATGTCACTTCCTCTTCATGCACCTTCTTCATGTTTTCCTTCTCTCCCCTTGTGGGGTGAAATGCATCGTGAGCCTGTAAATTGTGGGGGAGGCTGGTATCTGAATTAGTGCATGGAGAAGAGCAGCCTGATGAGCTGGAACTCTCATTTCAGACTGTCATTTAAGTGAAAAATAACTTGTAGTATGCTTATTTCTTGCTTGTATATTATTATGAATTGTTGTGTGATGGTTATCTCCAAAGATGGCCACCATCAATTTCTTCATTCTTGGTACGCATTTGTCACTTCTCTCATCAACAGGTAGGGCTTATTTGCCCTCTCCTTGAATCTGTGTCAGTCTTGACTGGCTTTACTAATGGGATGCTATGGAAAAGATGTTGCAGCTCGGGATGCACGAGGTCTGGCACTTTTTACTTCCTGCTTCTTGGAATCCAGAGGCTTCACTGTGAGAAGCTCAAGCCTCGTGAAGATTGTACCTGAAGGACAGCTCCAGCTGACCAGGCCACGGCCGAGATAATTTTCCAGAGTGTGAAGGGGTCACGTCCTCAGACAATGCAGCCCTAGTAGTGATTGTGGGAAGCAGGAGACCCCATCGGTCATCTCACAGCATCATGAGAGAAAATACGGTGGTCGTTAATATGCACCAAAGAGCTTTGAGTTCATTTTCTGAGCAGCAAGAACTACTCTGCGTAGTACGTATGCTCTGTGACATTGGTACAGTCACTTTAACTTCCAAGAGCTCTCATTTCAGGATTTGCACAATGGGGAAGAAAAACCTACCGATTTCATGCAGTGGTTGTGATTCAATGGGACCATGACAAAGAATTCCTTATTCAGTGCCTGGCATATGTTAGTCACTCAAGTTAAGCTTTTGTGAGTGAATATTAATCTTTGTTAAATTGTAAAGAAATGTTCAATTAGAAAGAAAATGATCATTTGTAATCAGAAAATGCAAAATTATGTGGTAGAATACATCTTAAATCTGTACCTTATTGCCTTGAAAGTAGACTTACATTTCGTTATCACATTTTGAGTTTCTTCAGCCAGCTCCTTCTTCAACTTTGCATTCATCTCAACATATTTTCTTCTATGAATTCCCACTCCAGTTTTATATAACACATCTATTCTTGCATCTTAGTGAGAACTCTGAGAAGATATTCTCTTACTGATTCTTTTTTGCCCACAATAATTTTTTTCAGATGTATTTTCCTTTTCTATTCGATGTGGAATTATCCATAGACTTCATACATAATTGTCCTACTTATTAATTCAACAATCATTTAATATGCACCCATGGTATGCTAAGCTCTAAATTAGATTTAATTGCCCTCTAAACACACTTAATTCCTCACTAACCATCAGTTTATTTTTTTAGATCAAGGTAAATTATAGTAAGAATATAATTTATAACAAACTGCAGCTCATGGATCAAGTCTGGCCAATTACCTGTTTTGGTCCATAAAGTTTTATTGGAGCTTAGACACAGTCATTTGTTTACATATTGTCTAGGTTTGTCTTTGTGCTACAATGGCAGAGTTGACTAGTTACGACAGAGATGACCCAGCCTATAAACCCAAAAACATTTACTACTTGGACTTTTATAGGAAAAGCTTGCTAACTTTTGATTTGTAGTTATAATATGAACAATTTTGTTTGGCACAGTTTAAAAGTATGAATACACTAGTGTGAACCACTATAACAATGAAAAGTCTGAAAACTATGCCACACAGTAAAGGAAGATGTACAGGGAATTCTTATTCTGTAAAGGAGAAGTTTTTGGGAGTCCATAAAATTAAAAGAATGACAGAGTTCATTCATACACATCACTTCCACTTACAACTGGCATGCTACTGGAGAATAAACTAGGAAGGTGTTTAGAAAGGCAGTTTGGAGTTTCTGTGAGCAACGGAAACGTGAATACCTATGGATTCAGCAGTTACACTAGGAAATAAATGCTAGAGAAATGCTTTTCTGTGTGTAAAAAGAGACACAGTCAAGAATGTTGATTGGAGCTTTTGTTTATCATAGCCAAAGCTGGGAAACAACCTTTAGTAATGGGGAATGATTAAATCAAATACGGTGTACACATGCGATATATGGTGTTTTAATTGAGCAGCTATGACCATTACAAAGAATGAATAGTTCTGTATTTCTAGTACTGGAAAGATTGTCAAGATATGTTATTCTATAGCATAATATTTAGTGATACTTCTTAAATATTTTTTTAAAAAATTTAATATAAATATTTGTGTGTATAGTTAGTTAAGGCTAAATTAAACTGCATGTGACAGAAAATCTCAAATTATGGTGGCTTCAGCAAAGTAGAATTTATTCTTCTGTCATGTAAAGTCCAGGCAATTAAATTATCTTTCCCCACAAATTCTCTGTCAGATCCATTAGGTCGTTATTGCGTGATTATTTTTACCTGGATTGGTGGCTCAAGAAGAACTAGTACCAGGAGTAGAAGAGCTGTTTTGCCACTTTCTTCGGTATACTTGTGTTTGACATTTACTCAATTCAATTAATTTGCTAAAGTCCTTGAAACTAAGTATTAATTTTCTAGATATTAATCTAGTTAATATTTTTTCATAAATCCATACATTCATAATAATTATCTTATATAAACCCAAATGCCAGTGTGTTGTGATTTGCTAATCATGGATGGAAGGGTTCTCCAGTCACCCCCACCCTGTTATAGACTTCTTCAGTCTCCCCTGAGTGTCCTCATGTGTTGAGGATGGCAAGGGATTCTCTCACACTGGGGTCGAGTGAGGGCATGAGATTTCATCCGTATTATAAATATTAGTCAGGCTTAATTTCTAATTTTATTTTTCTCTTTGAGGTAAAAAATAGTAGATAGTCTAATATCCTATTCCCATAAACCAACTTGTTCGAATCTAGAATGTGTGTGCCCATTGATGCAAGTTTTTCTAACTACCATTTTCAAATACAACTATATGCATTGATTAGGATTCAACCAAGAAGCAAAACCAGTAGATACATATTTGAAGGTAAAATTATTAGGAGGAATTGGCTTGCCTAATTGTGCAGCAAGCTAAGCAAGCCCGAAGACCACAGGGCAGGCAGTCAGAAGGGCAGATCACGAGCAGACTGGAACTCCATGGGTGTGGGCTCAAGTTTGTTGTCCTCAGGCAGTCGGGAAGGAAGATCCAGGAAAAATGGGGAGCAATTGCAGTTGTTACTTCCGGTCGGGCTCCTTGGCTCAGGGAAGGATTAAGCCATTTCTTGAAGGACTTCCAACTGATTAAGTCAGGACCACCCAAGATAATCTCTTTTTTGATAAACTTAAAGTTAACTGGTAAGAGACTTTAAGTACACCTGCAAAATCCATTCACAGTGGCACCTGGATTAGCGTTTAGTCGAATATTTGGGAGTAGGTGTGTGTGTGCTGCTTCCTATCCTCCAACTCTTGTGAGAGAATATCCCTTGTAGCTCATCCCAACCAGAAACAAACTAGAAAAGAAATTATAGTTCAGTTTAGCAAAGTTAACGCATCACAAAGCTATCATACTATTACTTCTAACAGATAGCTATCTATCAGTTAATGAGCTATAACCTTGGCGCTATGAGATCATAAATTAGTTGTGTAGTCTGCAGACTTCTCTCACATAATCACTGTTTACTTAACCAGTTTTCATTATAGTTATTATTAAAAAGCTATACCACTCTTTAGACAACTCCTTTTATTTGGTCATTATGTGACATTTACACCCCAAACACATTAAATAGATATGAGTAGTTTATACTTCAACATTAATATTTCAAGCAAAGACACATTCACCATTGTTCGGCACAGCGGGCTGTAGTTATGTAATAACATATGAAATGCATTTGAAATATAAGCCAGTTTTAGGAGAACCTAATATGTTTTCCTTTGTGTATGTGGTCAAGCAAGGCAAATGAAGACGCACCTTTGCAGATTCTTCAGTCTGCTGTACACGTGTACTGTTTTATGTGTTTCTGAATAACGTGCTTTGCTTTCATGTCTCCATAAATTTGTTTTTCTATGTTATAACTTTAATTTGAATGCAAGATAAAAATGAGCCCATCCCTAAATTTGGTGAACAAAATGGTACAGAAAGGAGAATGCATTTTACAAAGTATGCCAGCTTGTTCTTTTTCTCCTTGGCCAGGAACCATTATTCTCTTTTGGTGACTGCAGTAAAATTTTATGATTTTACATGTCAAATATTCTGTATTACCTTCCAATATTTTATGTACATACAAAATTAACTTTCTTTCAACTTGCTTTTGTATTAGCTTACATAAAATTGTTCTTGTTCACTTGATGTATTCTATTTACAAAATTGCTTAACTGTTCTGCAATTCTTCCCATTAAGATAAATGGAACTATTTTTACCTAGTGGTTTGTCACTTGGGGCTTTCAGAAATGAATTAAGATTGGTTATTCAGGGATGAGAATATTGCATTGTGTTAAATACGTGGGCGCTGGAGTCAGATTTCTAGGTTTAAATCTCAGAATTTCTCTCAGAGATTTTATTTTCTGTATCGACTTAGTTATCTTTTCTCTGCTTCAGTTGTTTTATTTGTAAAAAATGGACAACTTCTCATAGCATGTGACAAACGGGATCATACACGTGAAGTACTGGCAATGTTTGATAGATAGTAATCACCGAACAAATAGTAGAAAAATAACTCAGCTGAAAATATAAGTAAAAAGAACATGATTATATCTATATGCCAGAATGATAAATTTTTATTGTTATTTAGAAATCCTGTGAAGAACTGAATATGTCTGTTTTCATGGTGTCTATTTTCTCTCATTGGAGGCATTCAATGAATTCAGAGTGCTGATGACATTTAGAGATGGAATAAAAATAAACCCGAGCTTTTAAGATAAATGCCTTTGTGACTTTCTAGAAGCAATTTATTTATTTTCTTCTATTATGAAACTGTGGTCCATCTCTTTGGAAGGAATAAAGTGACCAGTCAGTTTCTTATTGTTTTTCCTTTGTTCTCCTCCATCTCCATCCTTTGTTCTGTGTTGCTTGCTTTGTAAGACATGCCATTAATAGAAGACGTGGGTTCTAGGATATTGTCAAGGTCAAGAACTGGAAATCTAGATGTCAAGGAAGCCAATTTTTAATCAAATGATCAAATGGGAAAGTCAAAACACATTTGGACTTAAAGATGTCTGAATTATCTGGCTCATTGATTTAATTTTAAGAAGTTTGATGAACAGAAGATAGACTATCTATGGTTTATTGAATTTAGGTAGAACTGTTTTTATTTGTTGTCTGAGATCATTTTCACTTAAATTGTTTTTATCTCTGCAAAATCTGCACAGGAAAGAAAGCATTTGGCTCTGTAGTATCATTTGAGTTGGTCTGCAATTTAATACCTGTCTCTCTCAGGGTGCTTGTTACAAATAATAATTTCTACTCTAGCTAGTTTAAGCAGAAAGGGATTTATTATGAGGTATAAGGTTGGTGATATCATTTCCAGGAGTGCCAGATAACTGAGTGTGTATGCTACACCACAATGTGGGACTCTTCCAGTGGAAATTCACTGCTTTATATTCAGCCAATTCTATTTTAACTTTAGAAGGAGTATTAAGAGAGAGATTAGAATATGGGCAGTCCTTACTTTGCATAGTTCCGATATGCACAAATTTCAGTCACCATAGTATATTAACTGTGTCATTACATGAAGTATACACTTCGCTACTAGCTCTTTAGTCCACAGATCAATATGTAAAAAACTGATGGGCGTCATGATCAATGACCAATTGTGTCACTTCTTTCAAAGTCTGTTGGTGTTTGGCCATTATGCATTCATTATCTGGTTCATACACCAAGAGCAAAGTGTGTTGTCTCCTTGACTTCAGTGATAAACCCACGAAACATTTCACAAAACCAGATAGGAGGAAGAGGAAATTGACCAAAAAAGATGAAAGCCCAGCAGAGAAACCAAAAGTGATAACATTGGGAGTGAGATTCTCATTGAACGTCAAGTGAAGTTATAGAAAAACTAGCTGACTATGGAACGGTTGACACACCCACCATTTGAGAGATGCTAGATGTTCAGCAGAGGACCTTAGTGATTGAGAACTTACTGACATACATGAAGAAAGTGGTTGTGACGAACAGGATGAAGTTGTCTCAGAGGAAGTGACGCTGGCAAAAAATTAAACATTAGAGGAAATCTTGAGATATGACATAAAAGCATAAAGGAAAAAATGTTGAAAGCGGATCTTAACTTAGAAAGGAGTATGACAATTTGCCAAAGCATAGAAAAGGTGTTCACTCTATATTGTAAATTATATGATGAGGAGAAAGCAAGCATTATTCAAACTACACTTGGTAAGTCTTTTTTGAAAACAAAAAATAAAAATTTAATTCTCCCTGTTTCTATTTTAAATTATAGTATATTAAATCAATATTAGTTTTACTATTTTTAACATTTATATACATTTATAACAAATGGTAAGAAAATTTTTAACAACTTGACAAAATTTTAAAGGTAATGGGAAAAAAAATCACATTACATAATTTCAGCTTGCACCGCTATTTATACAGTCCACATTACCATGCAGAAAGAGGACTATCTACTTACAATGAGGGCAAGCAAACATCCTATATTTCTGTCTCAAAAGACAGCATTTTCCAACTAAGAGAGGTTAGATGTACATAACAATTTAAGACTCGGTCTTAAAAGTCATGGGTCGCTTGATTGTCCATAAAAAAAGAAAAGTGCCCTCATCTACGATGGAAGTAGTATTTCATTAGATATGGAGCTGCTGTGTACTGCACAGCCTGGTGATGTATGGGTGGCCTGGGCTGGTTTCAGAACCTCCGTTCAGCTTACAAAGATAACATTCAGGCAGCTGGACCACAGGAGCTGAGGAGCGAGCCATCACTACTAACAGAGCACGCGGGAAATGCTTCCACGTGAACATGGGTGTTAATCAGTGTCTTGAAGGTTAACAACCAGAAATGTGAGTAGGGGAGGCAAGTAGGGTCAAGTCATAAGAATACAGGGTCAGATTCTGTTTCTATTTAAGTTTTCGATACTTTATTTATCATGAAATTTTGCATTAATTTTGGTTTTAAAAATATTTCAATAAAATGTTATTTTTGGTAACTTTCTTTAAATTTTGTGCTCGAGTGCCCCACTTATCTCACCATATTTACCGCCCTAGAATTTCTTGAGCCAACTTTATATCCACAATTGCTGATTCATTGTAAAAAGTAAGGCAACTAGCATGGCTAGGACTTGAGGTACTAGAGGGAGAAAATATTCTGATTATTTTTACTAATGTGTTTTGTTGCTATAAATTTAAAATACAGGCAATGTTCTTGGTTCAGTTTTTGTTACAAATTATGGGACACTGTATTAGCCTCTGAATATCTGTCAAATATCTGGATTTGAGCATTTGACTATAATTTTAGTACAAGCTGCACCCAAATAGGGTTGCTGGATTTAGCAAAGAAAAGCACGGAATGCCCAGTTAAATATGAATTTTAGATAAACAACAAAGAATTTTTAGAATAAACATACTCTTTTAAATATTTGTGATAGACATACTAAAAAAATCATTATTTATCTGTAATTCAAAATTAACTGAGCATCTTGTTTTTTTTTTTTGTCTGACAACACTACACCCTGTGCAAATGCCATGGTGCAGGGAAGATTAACTCCCACTTTTTGTCTTAGTTGTCATCCTACAACTATAGGCCTCGACACAAAGTTACATATTAACGCCTTGAAGGTGAAGCAATTTCGCAAACAGTAAATTTCTTTACATGCTAACTCCTACATTCTTGAATAAAATAGCTTCTTTCAGTTGAGTATACTCCTCTTTTTATGTTCTTTTAATATTGTGATTTCTTTCCTCCTTTAGACTTTTAACACATCAAAGTCAGGGTACTGGGGTTCAGCCTCTGTTTTTTTCAGCTCATTCCCTTGACAGGGAAGAACTGAAAGGTACGAGAGACCAAAATATAAAATCAGGCATCCAGATTGAAACTTCATATTGCTTGTTTCCTTGTGCATGATTCATTAAAGAACTTAATTTCAAACAATTTTCTTGTCCACATAGTGGTATCGACTCTACCATGTGTTTTGAAATTATGTCTGTCTGTCTGTCTCTCTCTCTCATCTATCATCTATTATCTATCTATCATCTATCATCTCTCTGTCTTCTATCATCTATCTATCATCTATCATATTTTATATTTGTAGTATGCTTAATTGGATATTCTAATAGCTAATTCAGTATTCAAATAGTGGTAGAGTTAGGAAAACTGTCTTGTGTTAACAGTAGCGATTTACACTTTCTGTTTACATCAGGGAAATTTTATTTTGTTATATTTTTCACTTTTCATTTTGTTTTGGAAATTTGTTGTTTATTTCATTTTCAAAATTTCTTAATGTTATCTTAATGCCAGAGCCAACGCAAGGCATGGTGATGCATTTTGGGAAGGCTGTCTGGTGCCATCCTCTGACTGGCTCTTTTGTCCCAAGTTGCCAGGTACCTTGTCTGCCCATCAGAAAACTCATTACATTTTTAGACTACCTAAAATTGTTCTCACCATTTAAATACAGAACATTGGAAATAGCCAGCCCTTTGTTTTGCTATTTGGAAATAGCCAACCCATCTTCCCTGATATTTAAATTGTGGAGAGAGAATTCATTCTTTTCCTATTCTTAGTGAATTTATTATATACTCTGGACTTCATATTCTTAAGACATACAGAGTCACTGAGTAAATCTGTTGGACTGAGAACTTGTCTAGCAGAGGTAAGAATAGGTGCGTGATGTTTAAAGACCCCTCAACCTTCAAGGGTCCTGACCACATGGCAAGCACAGTGCTAAGTGCTAAGGATATGATGATGAATCCTTTGGTTTTAAAAAGTTTGTATGATTGTATAAGAGTTAAGTGTATAGAAATCATTTGACTTCAATGTTGTTATTTCATGCTAGTGTTCTGCATAGAGAATTATGTGAGCTGAAGTAGGAGTTAAAGGTCATCTTTTCAAACAAGGTAGGAAAGAAGTTAGTGACAAACCAGTGGTGTGAGTACAGGTTCACACAGTACTGTTAGGTGATCCTTGTCTCATATCTGAATGTTGACTGCAACATTAAACACCACGCACTGTGAGCGTTGTTTTGAAATCAAATTGCTTTTGCTGCTAAATACCACAATGATGGGGTGAAAGAAATGTCTTTTTCTTCTGACTGTAAGCAACTAAAGAAACTTTTGTCCCCAACCACAACCCTCCTCAATAGTCAGGTATGAGAAATAGAGCTCCAGCTAAGAAGAGGTTAGTTGTGAGATCGATTAGATCTGGCAGGAAACATTCAACTTTGGCAGGTTTCCCAGCAGTCATGTAGTTTGGGAGCTGAACAGAAATGTCCCACCAAGCTAAACACTAAAGACCTGTCACCATTCAATCATCCGCCAGCAGTAAAAGTCAATGAGCTTTGGAAAGAGGTTGTTTCAGATTCTTGAACATTTTTACAGTGAAAGCTATCAAATATGAATAGTTTTTCTCTCTTTGGAAAACATTTTTTTCCTTCTCTTTTTATTAGCAGAATCCTAGCAATTAAAAAAAAAATTTTTTTTTTTAAGGAGCAAAGAAAAAAAAAGCCAGAGGCATATGTAGCATCTGAAGCCTTATAATCATAAATTATTTGATGGCATTTTTAAAAACTGAAATCTTATTTAAAGGAAAGTCTGAGCTTTGAGAAAAGGGCTGTCTCCACAGTCCTCCATGGGATAATTCAGCTCTTATCTGAAACTAACTTTGGGGTCCTAGGTCATTGGAATTGAACTTTGTTAACAATAAATCAGGCTCCACCATGGTTGCTGACGGTCTTGGATTTGGAGCCTAAAGGAGTGCAAGACCCCTGTTCTTTCTGAGTCTGGTCAATTCAGTTCAGTTCAGTTCAGTTCAGTTCAGTTCAGTTCAGTTCAGTTCAGTACAATTCAATTCAATTCAATTCAATTCAAGAAATATTTGTTGATTATTCCAATGTGCAATTTACAGTAATTGGGGTGGTAGATTTTGGGAGGAAGGAAACTAATTCAGTGACTTTTAATTGACATCTCTCAGATCCAGGACAATGCCCAGAGAATCCATAACTTGTGCCAAGTAAGGGATTTATTTTGAATTTTTGAAATGACTATGTTGTATGTGATTTATTTTAAAATACTTAGGCATAGTCAGTGGAATACACACACAGGCACACAGTACACTCTAACCCTTGTATCTGTTAATTAACATTTGTATTACTTTAACAGAAATACACATTCTAAAAGGAGTTGGTTCACATTTAAAAAACTAATCAAAGCCCATTAAATCTGCCCAGGTAGCTAGTAAAACTGTGTCAGCTAATCTTATTTCTGATCAATTCGAGAAAGTTAAAAACTTTCAAAGTGGATATCAGTAAAATAATTCATATTCAAGACATGCGGATTGACTGAAAATATTTTTTTCCAGCTCTATCGAGTTGTAATTGACATATAACATTGTGCTAGTTTAAGGTGTGCTATGTCTATACAGCATTAGCTAACACCTCCATCATGTCATATAATTACTGTTTATTTTTTGTGGTGAGAACATTTAAGATCTACTCTCTTAACAACTTTCAAGTATATAACACAGTGTTGTTAGCTATAATCACAGTTCTACACATTAGCTGTCCAGAACTTATTCATCTTATAACTGGAAGTTTGCACTCTTTGACCAACATCTCCCCATTTCCCCACACTTCGCAGTCCCTGGTAACCACCATTCTATGCTATGTTTCTATGAGTTTGGCTTTTTTAGGTTCCACATGCAAGTGATATACAGTATTTATCTTTTTTTGACTTATTTCATTTAGCATAATATCCTTAAGTTCCATCCATGTTGTCACAAAAGTCAGGATGTTTTTCATTCTCTTGGTGAATAATATTCCATTATATCTATACACTACATCTTCTTCTATCCATCCACTGATGGACATTTAAGTTGTTTTCACATCTGGGCTATTGCGAATAATGCTGCAATGGACATAGGAGTGCGGCTATCTTGATATTCTGTTTTGATTTCCTTTGGATTTATACTGAGAAGTGAAATTGCTGGATCATAGTTCTATTTTTAAAATTTGAGGAAACTTTTCAACGTTTTCTGTAGTGGCTGTGTGAATTATATTCCCACCAGCAGTACACAAGGGTTCCCTTTTCTCTACTTCTTTATCAGCACGTTTTATTTCTTGTCTTTTTAATGACAGCTTTTGATGATAGTGTAAGGTGATAACTCATTGTGGTTTTGATTTGCATTTCCCCAATGATTAGCAATGTTGAGCATCTTTCCATTTATATGTCTTCTTTGGGAAAAAAAAAATGTCTTTTCAATTCCTCTGCCCATTTTCAAATCAGATTGTTTATTTGCTGTTGAGTAGCATGAGTTCTTTATATAAGTTGGATATTAACCTCTTATCAGATAGATGTTTTGCAAATATTTTCTCCTATTCCATAGATTGCCTTTTCACTTTGTCAATTGTCTCTTTTGCTGTGCAGAGCCTTTAGTCTGATGTGGTTCCACACATTTATTTTTGCTTTTGTTGCTTGTGCTTTTGGCGTCATACCCCAAAAATCATTGCCAAGACTGATGCCAAGAGCTCTATCTCTATGTTTTCTTCTAGGGGTTTTATAGTTTCTGGTTTTATGTTTAAGCCTTTAATCAATGTCAAATTAATTTTTATGAGTGGTGTAAGATAGGGGACCAATTTTATTTTTCTGCATGTGGTTATCCAGTTTCTCAATACCATTTATTGAAGAAACTATCCTTTCTCCATGAATATTCTTGGCTCCCTTATCAAACATTAGTTGATCATATATGCAAGGATTTATTTCTTGGGCCTTGTTTCTGTTTCATTGGTCTATGTGTCTATTTTTATGCCAGTACCATACTGTTTTGATTATTATAGCTTTGTAATATGGTTCAAAATCAGGAAATGTGATGCCTTTAGCTTCGTTCTTTTTTCTCAGTATTGCCTTGATTTTCAGGGTCTTTTGAGGTTCCATATCAATTTTAAGATTTTTTTTTTTCTCTTTCTGTGACACTGGAATTTTGATGAGAATATTCTGTAGGCGTGATCTTCCTTGTGTGAATGGGGTGTAAGACTCTAGAGAGCCTGCCAGCCCTGCAGGATAGTGCTGTGGGCTTAGGATTCCCACCAGTTGCGTGGCAGCTGCAGGTGGAGGATTTTGCCGTTTGATTCCGCCTGGCCTATTTGCTTAATCCTGCCGCTGGGATATTGTCACATCTGCTTTGAATAAGCTCATTAGGCAAAGTGAGCTCTGTGTGCCTCTAGGTTGAAGAGGAAAGACTCGATTTGGTTTGCAGAACAGTTTTATGACTGTATGTGTGAATGGATAAGTAACTGTTTTTCCTTCTTGTATGCATGGCTAGATTTCATCAGAGGGTTCGTTTATTGTAAGCTATCCTACGGTTGTGACCTTGCAGGTGAGAGACATGGTAGCCCTCATGCACCTCTTTCTGTTGAAAGGTCTAAGAAAAAGAAATCTGATATTCATAAGTGACTTCTGGTCTCCTCCCATCAGTATGTTTGTTGTGTCAACAAACGCTTAATGGAGTTTTCTCCTTCAGTAGCCCTGGAAGGGGAAGGACTTTGCTAATTAGAAAGGATGAATGGAGAATATGATGTGATGTATCTCTAATTATTTTTTCTTTACCTTTAGATGGAACTTCTAAAAGGTATTTGGTGTTTGAAGAATTTTCAAAAGAATTTTTCTTTTCATGTTCTATCTACATGACACCTTTTTTCTCTGGGAGCAATGTCAGAGAAGGGTATTCTGAAAGAAAATTCTGTTGCTGTGATTAAAAGAAACATTCACGATTTATGAAAGCAGTTATATATGGAAAAAGCCTCGTGCTGAAAGTGAGGTCAAGCAAAAAATTGGAAATAGATTTCTTCAACCCTATATAAAGGACATGTTAAAAAATCTTATTCACAAACTTCTCTTGATCTAAATATACAGAGTAGACGTGTATTTGGTGACAAAGTAAAACGATGTTTTGCAAACTTACGTGAAAATCTGAACATTTTGCTTATAGTTCCTCTAAGATTAGCACTGTAGGAACACTAAAGAACAGATGGAGAAAAACAAACAATAGTTAATTAATAAAGACACTGAAAAGAGAACAGAAGAAAATTGCTGGGTTGAAATATATTTGTCTTTTCAGAATTCTTGCTCTTTTGCTTATATTTTGAAGGAGAGAACTCCGGGTTTCCAGGAAATGGTTTGCCCAAAACATTCTCTTCCCTTGCTTGTGTATGTTGCTCAGGCTCTAATTACCAGCAAAGAAGAAATAAATTATATGTGCTTTCATTCCTACCTGAAAATGAATTTTATTAGTGTCTATTGCTTGCACTTAATACATTTGCAACAACTTCATTTGTTGGAACTAGGTAATAAAAATGAGATTTTGTTTAACAAAATGCTATTCTGACATTCATAAAATAAAGTAGTGGAATCAGCCAGCTTAGGAGAAGGCCACGTACTGAATGATAAGAATTTAAATAACATAAAGTGCGATGTCGATGTAGCTCGAGTAATAATAAGCAAATTTTTACTAAAAAGGCAGAAAGAAGATAATTTATTTATTTATTTAAATTAAGTTTATTGGGGTAACATTGATTAATACAATTATATAATTTTCAGGTGCATATTATAATTTGACATTTGTATATTCCATTGTGTGTTTACCACCCAAAGTCCAGTTTCCTTCAGCTACCATATGTTTGATCCCCTTTACCCACTTCGCCTTCCCTCTACACCCTTATGTTTGACCTCCTTTACACTGTCTACCTCCCTATTCCTCCTCCCCCGCCCTCTACCCTCTGGTAACCACTAGTCTATTGTTCATGTCCATGAGTCTCTGTTTGTTTGTCCTGTTCATTTGTTGCTTTAGGTTTATATGCCACATATAAATGATATCATGTGTTTTTTTAAAAATTGTAATGTACCTAAGGAGTCCAGAGTTTACATGGACCCCATACCATGACTAGTTTGGATACAGCCAATGAAAATCCTCAGTTGGTACAATCTGCTGGCTTTGAATAATTTGTAACAAATTGAGACTCAGAGAAAAAAATAATTCTATAGGAACCATTATGAAAGTGGGAAAACTTCACTCTGTAAATGATGTAAATTTAAGCAAATTCTATGACCTTCGAATAGAAGATTGTTAGACTAATAAAATATTGGTTAAATAATACATGAGGCTAAGTAAATGGATACGATTTCTGTAATTTTCTTCTACCTCAATTGATGTCACATTTATCTTTACACTTGCAACTGTATTTTAGATTAAATTTGTAGGAAGAAGGAAACATTATACATTTTTTTTTACAAGGCCTTTTATCAATTGTCTTCATTTCTACTTTCTGCTAATAATATGGTAATGGCAAGATTTTTCAAGCAATAGTGGCTCATTCATGACTGAATGATTCTTTTTAAATCAATGCAGAATAGGCAACATCTGAAGGTCAATGCCTCAAGATAAAGCAGCTCATAATTTATGTATTTTTGATGCCTTTGAGAAGATTGTGATACACACTCAGTTTTGTTCATTCTTTTTAGTTTTTCTTACTGTTTTGCCTCCGGGTCAACGTTAATCTTTCTGAGTTGAATCCTGATGTGAAATTATAATTTTTAAAAATGCATAATTAAAACATCTTAGGAAGCCACTGACACAAATGCCGCATACCATGACAATTAAAACTCATTATACATGATTTTATCTTTGCATCTTACTACTTTCCTTCACTAACCAATATAATTGACAGTTTTCAAGTACAAATGAGTGAAAGAAAGTGGGTTGTGTAGAATTATTGAATTTTAGAACTAGAAGGAGATTTACTGTTTGTCTACGCCAACTTCCTTACGTAACAGGCGAGAAAGTGAAGGTTGCCTTGTCTATGGTAACGAGGGTCTCGTGCTTCTATTCTATTGTCTTCCTCTAACGTTAAATTCAATTAGCTTATTATATCCAAGAAACCCAAAAGCCCTTTGAATACTTTGTTTGCTGGCTTTGCCTCTTCCTCCATCTGTGTGGGCATCTGTTCTACATGCTTTGTGCTCTTTCTTGGGGATCTGAACTCTTATTTCCCATCTGATTTACTGTCTCTAAACTGGCCAATCCACCTATTTGCTCAAAGGACTGACTCCTAAGAATCTCTTGCCTCGGGGGACAGCAGAAGGTTTTCAGGGGCCATGATTTCTGCTGATACTAATAATTATTCTTGACCCACGGCTCATCCACACATGAATCCACATAGAACTAAATAAATAGTTCTATTATTTAAAAATTGAAAAAAAATTTTTAAAAATGATCTAAAGGGTTTGTATTTTTGCCAGTTTCAGCAAAGAGGGGGCCCTTCCGTATTCATTACTAGATCAATATATTTTTATAATCCCATCGAAAGAATCTAAAACAAGGCATAAATCCAAACCTTAATTTTGATAGAGGCTTCTCAAAGATATAATCTGAAAAATAAAATTAACTAGAGAGATTTTTAATTAGGAATGTTTTGGCCTCAGATGTTAAGATGAGTTTTTAATCTTTATTCTCCTAGGAAATGAAGGAAGCGCAAGCTTTTGAAAAGAAACAGGAGAATATATTACGAGATACCATATTCAATTATCTTTAGCTTTTTATTCGCAGGGAGATAGCAGTACAAAATTATGCTCATTTAACCACATATAGCAAGCGTTAGGGACTGATTATTTTTTTTATATTTCTCTCCTTTTTTCCTGTTCTTTTTTTTCCTCCTGTGCTTTCTTTTCCAGATTTTGATGATGGAGTATGTCAGCTTCATGAAATAAATTTGTACATCCTCTCTTCTACCTTAATGAGGAGAACACAAATAAGAATGAAGAACCCAAATTCCAGGAAATATACCAACTTAGAACTATTGTAATACATTTATCCCTTGCTATTCAAATCTATTCAGTCTCTGGGTTGGGATAGTGAGAGTTCCAATAGAAGATTCAGGTAATAAGGACCATTGTGAATTATCTGAATCTATTCATGTCCTGAATTTTAGATAAAAAGTAGTAAGATTTTAGAAATTGAGGGATATGCTTCCTCCAAGTAGACCATCCTCACTAATTTTATCTGAATCTATTCTGTCTCTAAGTTTGGAGAGTGAGCCTTCAATAGAATACTGCCTGTATTTTTAGGTCTATAGGTTAAACTGTTCCACTTCCGGGCTTCCCATGGACACTGGATATTTTTATCATCAATCAACTGGAAAGAGAGTTTGGGGAGGAGGACATTAAAGAGGGGTGAGGTACAAAGCATCTTTTCACTCGGGGGCTAGGAGTTAGTTTGTTTCTAGATTTAAAGCACGAAGATGTCTGGAGTAGATCCAGGGAAGGGAGTGTTGAGTGGTTGGTGAGAGTAATGATAAAACTCTTTTCAAGTGAAAGTGGCTGGCAGGTGTGTGTGTGTGTGTGTGTGTGTGTGTGTGTGTGTGTGTGTGTGTGTTAGAGAAGAAAGAATGTGAAATTATTGGCCCGAGAAGAAGGGTGTGTCCAAAATGTATAAACCTATGTTTATGCAAGAGTCATAAATTATTTTTCTTCCTTTATAACTCATCCATAGCCTCTGACTTCCAGCATAACCAATTAAAAATTTCACCTGCTTTCACTTGTACATAGGAAATTAAAAAGGAAGCTGTTTCCATGTTCAAGTTGAAAGCAACATGGGAAATGTCCTATTCCCAAACTAAAGACAAAAATTTTTATAGCAATCATTGGATATAAACAGCGATGTCCGAATAGCATGACATTATGAGAGGTATTAGTAGCAGGGGCAAAGGGCTGATAGCAAGATAAAATACCCTAAATGGAAAACAGTAATGTTACGGTGAATGCCGCTGCTGCTGCTGCTACTACTATTTACTACTACTACTGCTACTACTACTACTACTACTACTACTACTACTACTACTATAACTACTACTAACATGATTGAATACAGTTATTAAGATCTTTGTGTCTAGCATTGTTTTAAGAACTTTCATGAATAAATTCACTTAATCTTCATGACAGTCTTATGAGTTTGCTATTATTACCCCCATTTTGCAGAGAAAGGGACTAAGTCGCAGAAGATTAAGGAAAGTCCAAGATCACAGGGCTAAGTAATGTCGCCAGGCCTGGAAGACAGGCAAACTTCCTGCAGAGCCCCTGTTCCCAACTGCCATATTATTCTATAAAGTAACTCCACAGAGTTGGGAAATAGTTACATGAGAACTAATATCTGGCAATAAAGCTGGTGGAGTCTTTATAAAACAACAACAACAAAAATGGGTTTCATTTGCAATCTTATTTCCAAACAAAGTTTGAGATATTTGGATTATATTATATCTTTCTTACTGTAAGTTTATTGGTGATAGTACTTAATTTCTTCAATAAAACATTATGATTTTTTCTCAAGAAAGTCTTTAGGATATTTCAACCTATCTTTTATGTATAACATCCATTATGATGTAGAAGGATAATGAGAAAGTTAATTTTACGACATTCATCTTCAATATAGCTTCCAAATTATGTTGATGCTTGTTTTGACACTACTTGATATAGTTTTAGACTGAAAGACAAAGAAAAAAAGAATTATTCTATTTTTGTATATTTTTGCTAGAGATATATACACTTAAGTGAACTGTGAACTCATTCTATCTGTATTCAGCTAATTCTCTGCAAGCCAAGCTTTAGTAGGTACAAGCTGATGGTCTAAATAGTTACGGGTACTAATATGGCATCATGACACGTAAGGGCTGAAAGAGGCCATGGGACCAATCCTGTCACTGGAGATGAGACTGGGAAAACCGAGGCTCAGGACAATGGACAGCAGTGGAATTATCAATATTCCTAATAGCAGTTATATATTGGATGCAAGAGTGGACAATAGCATGAAATTTGATGCCCAATATCTTTGAGCTGTAGTCACAATGCTGGTCATTTGGAATATATGTATGGAGAGAACAAATTGTAGGTTAGAATAAAGAAGATTGCTCTTGGGTCAGGAGAGGAATTTTATTTTTGACTGAGCTCTATTTTCCTTTCACTTGCTTTTCAGGACTAAGGCTGGAAAATATTTTGATTCCTCTCCCTTCAACTTACTTTTTTCCTTCCATCTTAAGAGTCCTTACTAAATATTTTTGTGTTCGTTCTGATGTTTGAGAAAGAAACAATAATTTTCTCATTTGAGTTTCCTTTCAATGCACCTAATTGAAATTTGATATCATCTATTAAGTGATTTATCTGTAGCATTTATATGTAGTCATCAAGAAGCCTTGTGTAAAAGCAGTTATGTTCAGTGGTTCCCAGCTCAAGGGGATATGTGTTCTTTAAAATCTCTAGATGCCATTTCAGGAAAAAGCACAAAGTAAAACAGAGAAAACTTGTTCTCAACCAAAAGCTTCTTTTGAAACAAAGTTCTAGATGACAGTGATCTAAGGGCTCACCCGGGGGTAGTCTCAGTCTTGGCACTATTAACATTTGGGCTGGATGATCCTTTGCTGTGAGACGTGTCCTGTGCATTCTACAACGTACTAAGCTCTTTAAAATGCACTCAATGACATTTTATCAATGAGTTTCATCCATGCACATACTTCTCTTAGATACCCCAATCCAACAATAATAAACAGCATGGCCTTTCAAATGCCTAAAAATACAGGTTAAAAAAGTCTAATAACTGTTCACATGAATAACAGTTTTCAAAATATTTAAAAATTACATCTCGTTTTTCCCTTGTAAAAGCTGTGTGAGTTATGTTAAAAGTTTGTAAATATTATTTCCCTCTTATAGCTGAAGAAACAAAGCCACAATTAAGGTCACATAGCTAGTTCACACACTGATAGATTTAGAGTGTGAGTCCCTTGCCCTTGCAAAGCTCCCGTTACAGAGATCATCACGGTGAGCAGGGAGTCTGAGGCTGGGGACTGCTTGGGTTCAAATTTTAGTTCTATCAATTATTAGCCTTGGGAAATTGGGTCAGTAGTTTAATCTCACTAGTTTTTCAGTTTCCCTATTCGTAAAATAAAGATTTTTATATTATGAAGTTAGAAGGTACTTACTTTATAAGTTATTGTAAGGAATAAATAATCGGGGCTTATTCACAGTAAGTGCATAATAAACATTAGGTATTATTAACAACAATAGGAAGAATTTTACCATTTGTCTTCTTATTGTTAAGAATGACTAATAAATAAATAGACCACCCAGCTTTGAAGCCACACTCCATTACTTATGAGCCATCGGACCCTGCAACATTGGTTGATCCTCTCTCTGCCTTCGTTTTCTTATCCACAGAGGATGATAATGATGGGAACGGCTTCACTTCATGGAGTTTTTGTGAGAGTTAAATGCCACATAATAAAAGGTCACCATATGTAAACAATGATAATGTTAGTAATAATTATAATTAGTATAATAATTGTTAGCATTATTATTCACTAAATACATTGGCATTATTCACACTCAGCTAAATTTGAGCTTAGCCTAAACAGTCTTGCCTGATACCTATATCAGTCAGGATTTTCATAAGCCAGAGACAGCAACAGCTGTCATTTTGGACAGAAAGGAAGTTTTTGAACAAATACTGTTAGACAATCAGAGCAAGGCTGGAAAATGGTCAGACATCAAAGTAAGCCAGAAGTCTAGGATCAGAGGCGGTTGTGGGTGTCACCCAGCAGGAGCAGAGTGGATGCTGTCGCCATGGCCTGTAGCCTCTGTCCAGTGCCACAGCCTGTGCTGTTCAGAGAAAGTGCTGCAGAGGGTGGTACACTTGTGGGATGAATTAGCAACATTAATTACCCACTAAAATTAATTAAGGTAAAGGTGGTCATTAGAACGAATGACCCATGTGGGCAATGAGAATAGTTCTAAATATATAGTTAAACCTGCCTTTCTTTTCCTGCCTAATCACAGTAAAACCATGTGGAATATATCTCTTGCAAAAGTGTTAAAGAATCAAATAGACTTGAAAACTGCAAGTGTAGCCCGGCTTTATGTAGAAGGAGGAAAATAGTGATTCCAGATTTTGGTCCACTTAGGTCAGGGCTTGGCAGACTTTTTCTATAAGGAACCAGAGAGTAAATATTTTAGACTTTGGGGCCATAGTCTGTGTTACAACTATTCAGCTCTGCCTTTGTAGGGCAAAAGCATCCTTAGACATCATGTAAGGGAATGGGCATGGTTGTGCCTCTTAGAACTTTATTTATGGACGCTGAAGTTTGAATTTCATGTAATTTTTACCTATCATGACATATTATTCTTTAGATTTTGTTTTTCAACCATTTAAAAGTGTAAAAACGATTCTTAGCTCGCAGGCTCTGCAAAAATAAGAAGCAGGCCAGATTTGGCCCATGGGCTATAGTTTGTTAATTGCTGGTTTAAGTAATAGAGATTGTTTCATAAATTATATAAATATCTAACCAATGTACTGTATATTTGAAACTAATAAAAATAATGATGAAATGAGATGACTAAGACCTGTGGTTCCATGTGGCCCAAATATGACAAAAATAAATAATATACACACTAGCCTAGCATCACAGAGTATAAAATGACAGAGTGGAGCGACACATTTTTAAAATCAGATTTCATCAAGTTATGTGGCTGTTCTCCAAGATGTGACTCAATTACATATTAATGAACCTTCTTCAGAAATTATTCATTAAAAAGTGCCACTTACCTTGTCTGTATGAGAATATGATTTCAAATATCACTTGGAGCCAACTAGATAAAATATATTTTAATTGCTCTTGAAATTTCTTCTAAGTCTGTCTAAATTTTTTTATAAGAACTGATATTTACTAAAAAATGAGGCACAGACAATGGACTTAACAACACCAGTATTGACCCTGTCAATGTCGAGGGGACTATGGCGTGGTATTATTAGGACTATTATTAGTTCAGCATTACGTACCCCTGAAAAGAATCACTAAGATAGAATTTTCATATCGATGTTGACTTAGGCTCTCTTTTTCTCTCATTTTCCTTGTTTGAATCATCTGCTGACACTCCTTGGCTGTGTCTGTGTCCCACACTAGCCTGGGAGATTCCTGGTATTATTATTATGTTGATAGCAATGTATTTTTTCTTTGGTTACAAAGACACAAAGTTTGAGTTTTCGCACCCCTCCAGTTTTATTGTCTCTTTCTTATTGACAAAGTGGTCCACTAACTGTTTTTGCCCTGCTCCGTTTTTGTTTTTATTTGCATGTTTAAAACCCTGTGGAAATCTAGGAGTGTTATTGTTCTTCAATGTAAAATATTCTCCCCTAAGAATTGCTCTGAAAAGAAACGATGAGCGTAGAATCCTTCTCCCAAATATGTATAAATGTCCTGAGATATTGTAGTGGGAAAAGGTTGGTAAATATCTTGAATTTTGATGGGAAAAAAGATTTGGGTTGAAGTTTGCCTGCAATGCTTCTGTCCTTATACAAAACACTTGTCCTGTTACGCGTGGGCCCGAAAACCTTATCATCATACATATTTATAGGCTTACACGTATATGTATGTGTATATACATATGTAGTTCCATATATAATTATAGATTATGTACGTTTGTCACTGTGTACGTTACAAACACACAGGTAACAGATTTTAAAAGATCAAGATAAAAATCCTGCAGATGCTTGGTGCGCTCTGGGGTACATCTCCCTCTCTGGGGATCAAACATGGATTGGCTCTCAGAACTGAGATTAAAGGCCATCTGTTTCTGCTTCACTAAGGTTTTGTTTTTTAATGGCTTCGCACTTACGGTGGTGCACGCACGGAACACTCAATTGTATTGCTATGCCCTTGGGCATGAGGATGTAGAATCAAGCATATAGAATATTCTTTTCAGTTGTGGCCTATGAAGAATTTGATTATTCTGGCAATTTCCGTGATGAAGAAGTTGTTCCTGGGGCACAGGTGGGCTCCAGAGTGGTTATAACAGTGACAAATGCTACAAGATGCTGCTCACTGAATTTTGTGTTCATTCTGAGGGCTGACTTTAGGCAAAACTGGTCAGTTTTGAGGGAGTTTACAATTTTCGCAATTGCTACTAGAAGGAGCATTTAGCCCCTTTGTGGTGAGTGCATTTCATATTATGGACTCTGATACCATGCATATAAGAGAGTATCTAATAATCTCTGTATGGTGAGTTTAAGATACTCCCACATCCCTTTCTGGCATAGTTGAATGTAAGTTTTTACCTAAATGTTGAGTAAAGGCTTTTCCTTTTATTGAAGTAATTGCCAAAATTTGTGATTAGACAGTGATAGAAATGAGAAAGCTTCCTGGTCCCTCTGAACTCGCTGCTTTGTTGACATGCTTACCTATTCTCAGCCTTTAAATACTTCCTCAGTTATTTGAAAGAAGAAATAGATCTGCCAAACCAGATTTTGTTTCTGAGAGTACTGTCAAAAAGGTAATGCAAAGAACACCAAAGTAAGGCATGACTTTCATTTAGAAGTGCTAGGGATGTGTGGCCAGCAAAGAGGGAAGGACAATATCTGAGGATCGACATCTTTTTTGCATCGATAGACAAAGGGATTGTACTTTGGGGAACATTATCTACCAAATTTCAGTTTCTTATCCTGATCTTGACCCTTATATCTACATTCATTTTAATGATGAAGATGTAGAAGTAAATAGAATTAATTAGGACATTTTGAAATGGTACCAAAATAGAGAATATTTTAAAATCCAATTAATGCTGGAATGAACAGAAATGGACATAAATAGGTGAATAAAGTAGTAATGCTCATTGGAAATATACAAACAATAATATAGTACACAGATGGCTTGATATTTAATACTGGGCTGAAGGTCTGGAATGAATAGACAGTTTTTTTTTTTCTTTAATTGGAAACAGCATTTCATTAGCAAGCAGGAAAAATAAAATTGGCTACTGGGGATATTTCCTAATTGTGGGCCTGGTAGACGCTGGGTGTTCTTGCACTTTTGAGGTCTGATTTAAGATTATATAAAATTAATAACTTTTATTTTATGCTAGTGAGAGATTAAAATGTTTGGAGCATAACTTGGTGGTGGTTTCTGAAACAGTATGAAACATATTAACGAGATCAGTAATATCGACACTATATTGGTAGTTGCAAATGTATATTTGGAGACCAGCAAAATATGAGGATATTAGGATTTGATTAAACAGCCAGGCTAGGAACTTGATGTTTACATTTGAGTTTCTACCACCAACAGTGCATTTTTCATGGCCAGACAACTTTAGAGTCAGTAAAAATTCAGGGTAAGAGGCACAAAAGTCAATATTTAGCGCGCTTCAGTAGGACAGATGGCTCCAACCCCACAGACCAAATTCAATATCTGCTCTACAGTAAACTTTTGCCAAACATATATTAATATTTATTATCCCTTTAAGACATTTTGGACATTAAAAAGACTCAAGGGAGGAACGAACCCCTTGCCAACTTCAAGGCCATTTTGCAATGGAAAGAGGCCTAATGTTCAGTTTAGACTACAGGTCTGTGGTATTTATAGACTTGGTATCACGCTGTAGCATGAGTTCTAACAATAAATTGTCTTTAAAAGACTCACAAATCTTCTCGAACTCACATATCTCTTCACGATAACATTTTGCTGACTTGAATGTAAATAAGCCAAAAGCATGAATAATAGATTCCTTTGGATTTATACATGAAGTGGGGGAAGTATGTGGTGAGCGGTAACTAGAGACTGTAACTGTAGTTTTCGTTCAGTGTTCGAAGAAAGAATTATTCGATTCAAGAGATTATCGAGTACCTTTCTTCTGCTGGACACTTTTCTTGGGTTGGATCAACTGCTCATTAGGTAGAATTTGTTCTGGTCCCCCAGCTTTATATATGTCTTTGTGGCAAATTTAATTTCTTCCTCTCCTTCTGTGGGCCTCACTTCATTATTTCTCAAATTCCATATATTTTCAAATGACTATATACAGCTATAGGCAATATCTCCCACAGTTATTTCCTCCTCCTCCTCCTCTTCCTTTTCCTTCCCTTTCTTCTTCTACTTTTTTTAGAGAATATACTCAAATATTATTAGAAAAGTCCCCAGTGAACCTAGAGGTGATCTTAGCAACCTGTGGGGAAAACAAAAAACCTCAGAAAGTTGACTTTGGTTGTAGTAAAAAGAAAAAAATTGGTTCTAGAGCCCATGTCTTCTGACTCCCAGTTCTATGCTCTGACCACTCTTGCACATGGCCTCCCTAGTCAAGCCTCATCACCTTGTGCTGGGATGTCTGCAGAAGGCCTCCAGGTGCTGATAGTTTCCCTTTTCAATTTCTTCTGCACAATTTATATAAAAAACCACCCATTCTTTCAGTTAACAAATATTTAACCAATATGTACCAGGTGTTTTGCTAGAGGCTGGACACCAGCCTGTCCCTGGCAGGACGAGCTATCTAATTTGAGGCGCCTAGTGCAAAATGAAAATGCAGGGTCTTTTGTTCAAAGATTACTAAGAATTTCAAGACGGGAAGAAAAGGCCATGTGTAGGGTTCTTCTGAGCCCAGGTCCCTCTCTGTGTGACTGACCGCACACCCAAGAAGATGGCCCTGGTCCCTGGATGATTATTATTTTTTAATTTATTGAGGTAACAAATGTATAAAGTTCAGGTGTAGAACATTATACTTGGATATCTGCATACAAATCTATTGTGCGCTCACTACCAACAATCTAGGTTCCTTTCATTATCATATATTTTAACCTCTTTATCCAATTCTCCCTGCCCCTCTTCCATCGTTTCTCTCTGATAACCACCATTCAACTCACATGTACGAGTTTGCTTTTGTTTTGTTTTGTTAGTTTGTCAGTTCATTTCCACCTGAATTATGGGTTGATTTTCATCTAACACTCTTTTCATCAGGCCACCGTGCTTAGACATTTCTAAATGGTTCCTAGTAGCATTTAAACTCCAAGAATCCTCCACCTTATTGCTGAAAACTGACTTTCCATCCTTACTTCTCACGCATACCCTAAGTGAATGCTCTTCCTGCCTTACTAATGGGACGATACAGAGGGAAAAAATCCGTTTTCTTAGCAGCCGGAAGCAGAATGGTAGATTGTTTGGAGAAGAGGCCTCAGTGAGTCCCCAAAAGAGAAAAGTGATGCTCAGGAAGACAGATAACAAGAGAAAGATGGAAGCTTTTCAGCATAACAAAGAAAGGGGAGAGGGAGGAGGTGGGATGGGATGGAGACCCAGTGAGCACAGTCTTAGTAAGAAAGGCTTTTAGTTTCTCTGACAGCAAGATTTCCCAGAAAAACAAAACAAAACAAAACAAAACAAAACAAAAAACCAAAAAAACATGAGTGGTTATTATATCGTAGAAAACCCTCTTCCATGTTCCCTATGAAATGTCCTGCTATTTTTACCTTGCTCAGTAATGCATCTGATAAGAATGAAGTCAGGGTTGGTATGTTGCACAATCAGTGACTTCATGAGTGGACTACCAACGAACAGATCCTGCTGGCTATTTCACCATTTCCCCGAACACGTCTGGCATCCACCACTTCATCATCACCCCTCCAAACCTATCCCCATTCCTTCCTCTTTGTCCTTTGCTTATCTAAAACCTATACAACCTTTGAGGCCCAAATCAAAATTTCATTTAAGACATCTTAAGTACCATTTCTTTTGCCTTAAAAATGATCTCTTGCTATGGATGCATTTTATTTATTATTAACCACTTGGCATTTCCCCTTCATAGATGAATTGTTTCATATGATTAGGCCTGATCTCCCTATGTACTGAAAGACCACTGAAGGCAGGTCTTGTCTTTTTACTGAGAACTTGTTTGAGATAAAGAAAACCTTAATGTCAAAGAGAAAGAAAAAAGGAGCAAAACAATATTGGGTTTTAGAAAACCAGATGACAAAGTCATAGCTAACACTGAGAGAGGCAAAGCTTTCCATGAAAGTAGATTAATAAACATCCTCTCCTTGAAGGTCATTTTTGATCAGGTACATAGTAAGTCTAAGACTTTCTGATAAGCTTCCTGGAGCAACTGGCAACTATGATAAAGTAGGGGTCATGGGATAACACACTTAAAACATACAGGCCCTCAGAATGTGTCTGTTACTCATGATAAAAGGCCAACAATGATCACCAATTCCTTACGAGGAACTCGAGTCTGATATACGTACTCAGAGTGTATTCCATAACCGTAGTCATCATGCTGAATGAACGCTATATTGTTTTCACGAGAGTGTATGGTTGAATCTTCCCATCTAAATTATTTGTCACATTCTTAATGTTCTGTAGGTAGTTTGTACAGATACTTAATGAGCATAAATTATTATTGGTAGAATCTATATTTTGATGCCTAGAATGGGCTATCTACAGGTAGGCAGCACATTTTGGAAAATTTTGTCTTAAAGATGTTTATTTCTGGGTGGACATCTGATGCAGAGTCTTGTCAGGAGAGGAGGGAGTTGGGATCAAGTGAGAAAGTCAGAACCGACTCCATTGGAAGAGTAACTCTCAAGTAAGAATAATTTTTGTTATCCCAACAAATACGATAAGTTCATATTTGATTTCAGAAGATGTTTGTATCACCACGGTGATGGCGGTAGTCATAGTGAGAAGATTTCTACATAGCAGAAAATTCATACGGCCCTGCCTGTGTGAAAGTCGGGTGAACCAGTAGCAATAGGGAGTCAGCGAATGAGCTGGTTGGGAACTTAGAAATCTCAATAAGAAACAGATCATTCATTTATTTATTCAAACAACTTTTTGTCTGCAATTCTTTTTCTCTAGATACCTGCCAGGCAGTAGTACGTTAGAGAGTTATCAGGGTTCTTAGGCTTATAGACCTGGAAGCTTGATTTTGTCAGACAATTAAGAATTATCTATCTCTAAGGTTCAGGTTCATATTAACTGAGCTCGAGGATGAAATATGGGTATAGAATGCAAATGTATCCATTTGTAGTGAAGGCTGTAGCTATGATAGGAACCAGAGTATGCAAGACCTCAATACCAGAACATTCTCTCTATTTAGGTTGGCCTGTAAGGAAAGCCAAATTCTAATCAGAGTATTTGCCAGCAGGGAATCAGAACATAGAGCATTAGTCTGATAAACTGCAATGTTTTTCAACAACACACTCAATTAGCTTGTTGTTTTCACTACCGTAATAAGAAAGATCTTGACAATTGGCTACAGTTTTGTGTCTGCTGGCTAGGCCTGTTGACTATGCTTTGATGAGCAGCTCATGTGTGCCTTTTTTCCTCTCTTTTTACAGTTTATATAATTCACCAAAACTGCTTTGGAACAACTTGAGTCTTTTTTTAGATTTATTAATGAACTTCACTTGGTCCCAATAAGATCTGTTATGATTAGACCCTTAATGTGACCTTACAAAATGTGATCACTTTTTAGAAATAATCTTATTTTCTTCTTTTCCAGCTTCATCAATGATTACTTAATTTTTAGCTTGTGGAAAATAAGGAGACAAATCCCAGTCATTGCATGGTGATGGGAACGTGGTGGTGGTATTATTGAGGAGTTTGGTTGGGAGTGACAAGGTCTTTAGGAAGGAATTGGAAATCAAAGGAGGTTTCTAGTTATAGAAGAAAATAGCCTGAATTTAGTGTGGAAAAACTTGGGAAGAAGATGACTTATGTTAATTCAGATGAGGTGGTTGGGGGGTGCTACTTATCTGGGTTGGTATGAAGAGCTTACCTCAATATGCGTGAGTGCCTGAAACCATGGCAGTGGACAGTGCAAATGCAAATGAGTGATGGGTTTGCTCTGGTCAGGACAAGATGGCATAAGCTAAACCTATGTAAACACATGGATGCTGAAGCCTTGAAAGAAAGGCTGGACACAGGGAGTAAGTTTGATAATTCTTCCTGGAAACTCAGTTCTATTTTGATTGATGGAACCAACAGAGAAGATGGAATTTTCACTTCTTGTTGTCTAGTGACCCTTCTTTCTAACAGAAAGGAAGAAAATTGGAACATGGAAACATTTTTCTTATAAAGGTATAACTAAAATCTTAATTAGTAGGCATGCCCATACTTTTCCTTTTTTAGTGTCACAATCTGACATCATTAGGAAAAAAATTAATTTATTTTACTGCTCTCCCCCCTCTAATCCAAAACAACAACAACGACAACAACAACAACTTTTAGAGGAGCTGTGTCACTGGTTTGGGATCAATTTGGTTAACAATTGGAAACTTTGTCCTACAATAATATATAACCGTTGCAAGAGAAGAAATAAACTAGTTGTTTCATTGACAAGTTTTTTTCTTCTATTTCAAATAAAGAAGCAAAAACAAAAATTAGAGCGATATAATCTGCATCAATGCATGAACCCTTTTGACAGAGTTGTGCTGCATATTATGTGACTTCAGGAACTAAGTTTTGCAAATATACGAGAATGAGATGTTTGCAAATCGTTCTGTTCTGATCATTGAACAAACATGAATCAAATCATTTAGTGGCACTAAAATGATTTTAAGCCCTTTGTTTTCACCAGTCTACTCTTTTGCTCTTACTTTGATATTTATGATATGTAATGTTTTTTAAGAATTTACTTTAGAAAAGCAAGATACAGTGGTGGAATTACTTTGATAATGGACAACACAGTGCCATCTAGGGCTACATTAGAATCCTGCTGTAATACGTGTCTGGGCCTAAGCTGTGGATGTAGTTTAAACACGTTCATTTTAGAGCACGATCTTTCGGTTAAATAAATAATGGTCTTGAATATGTTTCAAGAGTGGGTTTCCTTATGTTACAAGGCACTCAATAGTATGTCATTGGGTACTTTGATGTTTTTTAATTTGATAAACTTTCCTTAAATAAAAAAAATATAAACTATGGTCAGTTCTGCTATAATATGACACACATGTTCCTAATCACCCTGCTATGCAAAATTACACAATATGAACATCAAGACTTGTGGGGAAAATAGGGTTTATGGATATAATACACAAAAACGTCACTGACATAAAAATTGAGATAAAAACCAACTGAAACAGGTAGTATGGTCTTATACATGTCAAAAGATTAAGAAATACATAAATACTACAATAAATATAACACTTTAATCTGAAGTTTGCTTGTAGAATTGCTACAGCTTGTGATTTATTGTGAAGTGGTGGAACGATGGTTATTTCGAAGTCATCAGAACTTCGATGTCATCAGAACATCAGGTTGGAATGCCACATGTGGATGAGTGTGGCTTCTCATGTTCATGACAGAACTGAGGTAGATGCTCTGTGTTTGTGCATTTGGTATATTTCTACTCAGCTCAGTTTAGCTGAGCTACATTTTCTGCATTCACCTAGTGTTCCTTGCAGATGAAACTATAAGCAACTGCAAAATTAGAAATTCACATTATGCTGAAAATTTTCCCTAACATAGCAATCATGGAGGAAGAAAATTTGCATTTCAAAACAAGCATTCAAAACAGAAATTGACTGTATCTTGTTCCAAGTCATCATTGCCATCATTGTAATTGTTATTGCCATAACATTTTCATGAGTTGATTTTGTAATAATTTCTTCAGCATAATTTTTATCTTTCAGAATAATGTTTTATTAAAACAGAATTAACGACAAATCTGGGAAATAATTATTGTCTTTCAGAATAACCTTAAAATCTATTCTTACTAATCGAGAATAAATCCATAAACGGCTTTATGAAGGTTTTGTTTTTAGCTTGCAGATGATTCTTCTGCAAGTGGAGCTCCTCCTGTTATTTCTCTCTGTTCTAGGTACACAAAAGGTGCCTAATGCATGTGTGTTGCCTTGACTTGACTCAGAGGAAGTGGAGAGTACCAGCCAAGTAAGGCCGATTGGCCAACAGCTCTTGCTCATTGGTATCTAAAAAAATAACTGAATGTGAGTAGATGGATGTATTCATTAACTGGATAGGAGAATCCTTTCCTAGTAGAGGTAGAGTGAATCATATGTGAATGTATATGATTTATACTTTAAATGTCTTAAATATATACTTTAAAAATCTTACAGCTCTATTTGTCAATTATACCTCAAAAAGCTGAAATGTTAAAAAAGAAAAAAAACTAAGAGTTATGCTTTAGGAAGTCCTTTTTGAAATTAATGTTGATTTACTTCAATTTCATTCCATGAATGTGTACATTCCCATAAGAATCATGGAATGGCATCCACATGTAAGGAAAGTAGATAGAATGTGAGGAGAAAAATACATTCTAAGCATTAAATACATTAAATACATTCTAGTACATTAAAAAAGAGATGCATATCCTTGGATCTTTATCTGCATTTGGCCAGCAGGGTTTTTTGTTTGTTTTTGTTTTTGTTTTTCTGCAGCAGTAAAACCATCCAATTCTCTAAGGCAAGGGAGACCATTCCATCTGTGGTCTCCAAGTGCTTTTTGATCCTTTTGAAAGTCCAGAAGATCATCAGTTTTTCAAATATAATCTGAGAATATTCAGTTCTCAAGCCACAATTTATTGAAATATCTGTGAAACTAATTGACCTCTCTTATAAATATGTAAACATAAATAAATCTCTGAGATCCTTAATACTGAACAGACCTGGATCTTTCAGTCCATTTTCTTTCTTCCCATCTCTAATTTCTTATTTAAAAAATAAATAAGTAGAGAAACTAATAAAAAGTGATTCACTTAAGAATAGTAACAAATTTGCATTATTTTCCCTTAGATATTAAAATTTCAGAGGTGGGTATATAATGATTTGTATGCTGCTTAATGATTTTCTGCAAATTCTCACCAGAGGAGTGAGTAAAAACTTGGGGATGGTGAAGGCCATGAAGAGTGAGCTTGAGGAATGTATTTATTGACTTAAATCACAGGAATATCACTTTTCTTGTGACCATGGTTATTTGAACTTCCTAATTGGAATACAGAAGTTCAAGACTACAACTGAGTTAGTTGAACATCATTCTTCAAAGGTCTCTCTAACTTAAATTTAACTAAAGACTCGTCAGCAAAAAAGGAAACCAGATCATGGGTATTATACAAAGTCTATTTTATTATTGATAATATAAACAGAAAAACTGGATTTTATGCATATTTTTAGTTGTTATTAAATTTATCACTAGTGATTAATTGATTTATAATGATGTTAGAAAAAATTGCATAATGATGGAATCTCACATTTTATAAATAAACTTCCATTAAAAAGTAAACGCATGCTATTTATTTACATAAATAGTAACTATTATGTAAAATTAAAAAATACAGAATTATGGAAAGATGAGTAATAAGCTGTTATTTATTTATTTACATGTAAACAAAAACTGAAGCATTTCAAGTTATAATCAAATATTTGATTCCATGAAATTTTATGTTCTTTTTTCAAACAGGCATAAAATATGAGTTAAATTCAGTATATAAATTAGATCTTGTTCCTGTATTAACCAGCATAATAGTCAAATAAAGACAATGATATAAAATGTCTTACGTGCATGCACCAGAAATCTTAAGCGAGATACCAGGAAGATGCTCTATGAGACAGCCGGATAATCTTGATAAAGATATTTCCATTATTAAGGCTTGGCAATACAGGTCTACTACTTAAATTTGTATTGGGGTGTCAGCAGAAAGAAGGTGAACTTAGGAGCTGTCAGGGGCCATGGTTCTTACAGTGTGAAGACAGCCAGTTTATAGTAAGGGAGAAGGATGCATACCCAGAGATGCAGAAGTAAGGGACAGGTAGAATCCCATCCTGTACAAGCTCATGGAACTCACACCCACACCTCCAGTTCTTCTCCGAGTGTGTTGTTTTATCTCTTTCATCAATTCTGTGAATATTTCTATTTTTGCTTAAGCTGTTTAGGTTTCTGCCCTTGGCACCATATCTCTACAAGTACCTGTCTACCCCACGCTTAGGGCTTTTTGTGACACTGTAGCCTTCGTATTCCTCTCCAAACACTAAAATTTTATTTCAACACAGTTCTGCATGATTCATCTGGTGCTTCTACTAGTTAGATCGCCGTAAAAAGTGGAATCGCTGTCATAGAAAACATTGCCTACTTAAGTGGCAGGAAAAAAAATTACAATCTAAAAGACGAAAATGGATACTGACCAGTTCCTCTTGAGTCCAGGGAGAGACAAATGCCTCAGGGAAAAAGCAACTTTCCCTGAGACAAAAAGAGAATGTGGAGAATATGCCCAGGATAGTCTACTTAGGTAAGGCAAGAGAAAAATGTAAGAGGAAGTTAAATTGCTCTGCCTAAAAAAAGAAGAAAGAGTTTTTAAATTGAACAAAAGCCAGAGTAAGGCCACAGGGTTTAACATCAGAGCCATTATTTGCATGAATGTGAGAATATGCAGAAAAAGGGCCACCCTATTGCCACAGAGAGGCTTCTTGGTTTCTGAGTAATGGAACCAGTTAACAGAAACTTTGTGTTATGTTCAGAGTTGGAGAGTTAGTCTCATTTATGCTAGTTTTGACACTTTCCTCAGAATCAGGAGTCAAGCTAAGCATTTTGTCACTTGGGTCATCTTGGACATGCGGGCTCCACTTTGCAAACCATCACTCTTTTTGGCATCAATCTTGTGACTCTCTGCAAATGGTTTCTGTTCATATTTATTGTCCATGTTCTTGAATTTGGCTCTTAAATTCAAATCAAAAGCCACACTCACTATCAGTTAAATCTTCTAGTTCTGGATTGAGGTGTAACA
This sequence comes from Pteropus medius, assembly GCF_902729225.1. NCBI lineage: Eukaryota > Metazoa > Chordata > Mammalia > Chiroptera > Pteropodidae > Pteropus > Pteropus medius. Next base: position 15,736,788 of record NW_024351073.1, on the reverse strand, counting down.
AGGTGAACATTCGTGTGGGGGCATGGGCACACATTTTAGCTTATTGATTTTAAATCCTATCTAATTCCTTCAAGGAAGTTTTCGACATGTGGCTGGCATACATGTATTTTGTTGAATATTTATTCATTTATTTACATGACTTTGAGGTTTAAGATCCTCTAGGCTAAAGACTACATCGTCTCTAAATTATGGACAATGAACTACCATTATTTTAGAAATCATACATGAAAAACACCATAAAAGACCATAGAGCAGACCAAAAAAGCTTGAAATCCAAGCTGACAACACCTGAGTCAAAGAAAGAAGTAGTAGGGTAGTTTTGTAGTTTTAAAGTGGGGTACCTGAGTTGAGAATAAGGTTAACAGAGAGGAAATAATATCATACCATTAATTAAAAAATTATCTGCAATGTTTTATATCTCTATTTCTTTTTTTTACTGAAAAACAATTACTTTGAGTTATAACCTGTTAGGTTGGTTATTAGTAAACATCGACTGATTTTGCTTCCGCTTTGGTATTATAATTCCAGGTTTATAACTTTCATGAATTTAGGACCTTAAATTTTAAATTCAAGAAACAATACATATTCCCAGGGGTATTTTCTCATAAAAATAGGTGACATTCACTTAATTTTGACACATTATATTAAGTTTTTGGCTGAAGACCAGTAAATTTTTTTTCTATAATGAGTTATTACTAAAGATAAATCTATGTTTTAAATTAATCCTGCATTGCACTCTCATCCTGTGAATAATGCCATTTTAATGAATTTTACATTAGGTCCAAAGATCCTGAGCAACCTAACACATTCTTATAAATTCCTAATTTTGTGGGTTTGAGTGCCAAGCTTTTAAATCCAGTTTAATAATAGTAAAAAAAAAATGTTATTCTGATTTTTTTATGGCTTCTGAACTTTATATAGTTTGTAGATATAAGCACGCCAATCAGTGGAATCTGCTATATCATAGATATTATGGTTAAAACCCAAACCACAGAACGGGGGAGATAGAGGCAAAAATAGAGAGAAGACACCGATGAGATACATAAAGTCAGCCTTCCCTTTTGAGAAACACACCGAAAACATACTCTTTAAGGTACAGGGGTCACGAATTTCATTGTTGACCACAGGACAAGTTTATGTTTCTTATTTTTATTTTTTTATCAATAATTTTTCTGATCTTCTTGTTCTGTACTTACTTTAATAATGTGGAAAAATATTTTTAGAAGCTCTTAAATATATTTGTTATAGGGGAAGACTGACTTTGCTAAAAATAATGTTTTCTAAGTCCAGATTTTAGGGGGAAGGGGCTCCTTGTCATAACAAAGGAAGGAGGGGGTGCAGAAAGGGGTGCAGTTTTACAGAGGGCATGCTTGGAGAATACAGACAATGGCTGAGGATGGAAAACCTACACTTGACAATGGGACGGTTGAATGAAGAGTCCTAGGGATCATATTGAAATGAATCTTCAGTAATCCTACCCAAATTCCATATTCTGAGTGCAATTAGATTTCTTACAGAAGATGGTGAAGAAGTTGAAATCTGAGTTAAGGTTGCACAGAGGTCAAAAAAATTAAGCTTAGCAGCAAGAATAATTTTCTTTTTCTTTTAATGCCAAAAACTACTTCTAACATACAAAAGTAAACTTCTAAAATTAGATTTCATTTAATTAAAAAACCTGGTCTTAAGTAGAATACTATCTGCATTTATCACGTTAACAGAAACACACTCCAGTCATAAAAATGAATTAAAAGAAATTAAATTGATATTAAAAATGTTGGCGGGTAACTGCTTCGTGAACTGTAGTAACACATCTTTAAATTCTCTTTATCCCTTTCTCTACTAGCATCTCCCATATTTTGTGGCTGCTTAGAAACCATTCTCCTTATTCTTCAGTCTCTAAACTTAAATCGAACTGCCGCCCCCATCCCAATCTCCAGTTCCAATATATACTCAATAAATAGCAATAGATATTTATTGAATATTCACAATCTGTAAAATTACATGATGATTGATGAAGATACGTTGGGTGGATAAAACAAAAAAGCAGTTCCTGTCTTCATGATCCTCCGCCATTCATTCCAGTGGGGGCAATAGACAATAAAAAAGAAAAATAAGTAAAATACATTGTATGCCAGATAATTATAAATGATAATTAAAAACAGTAATAGTGAGTTTACAATGTCAGCTGGAGGGGGTGGTGGCCAGTGAAGTTCTCACTGAGAAGAGGATTTTGGATAGAAACATTAAAGAAGTTTAGAAACAAGCCACGCAAGCATACAGACTCTTGTAATCAATGTGGCAATGTGAGGCTCATGATATGCTTTAGCTCCATCACCAGAGACGTGTAATACCATGGGCCATTTCACGGACAGGTTCAATGTCTAATGTGGGGCCTCTTCTTCTGTTGATGACAAGGCGCCTGAAGGGATGACACACATGTTAGACAATTGTTTCAATGTATATTATTCCTTGAAAATTGGAAAATGCAGATTCTTACTCAGAAGAATGGAATGGGGAAGGAAGGTGATGGTGAGGAGGCCTTGGAAATCTACAATGAAAGGTAGGGCAGCTGGGGTGATGGAATCCTTTACATATAGTATCTTTTCCTTTTTTAACTCTTAAAAAATTTATTTTTTGCAAACTGGAGTGATCGATTGATATTATATTACAATAAAATAATTTTTATATCTCTCTGCTGCAGAATGGACAATGGGTTGAAAATTAAGAAAAATCTAAATAGCCACCATTATTCAAATTGACAACTTCACTCTTTTTTCATTATGAATTGACTAGGAGACAATATGGATTTGAAGGCTTATACAGGTCCCCAGGTAGTCTGATACCATATCAAGGGGCCCTATTGTTCTACATTAAACATCTTCTTTTGTATCACGTTTTCTGAGAACGCCATTAATAAGTAGGAATGGAGAGGGAGGAAGCTTTAGATTCCTTTGGAAAAGTTAAAGATGAAGTTAGGAAGCTACTAAGGTTAGGAAGAGCCTTAAAAACATAAAGTCATCTCATATAAAGATAGCGAGCAAACAAAGGCAGATAGTTCTGATAGGCATTACAAACTAAACATTCTGGATTGAGATAATCATTGGTCATCAGTGACAACTGATAATGATGTGATCTGGAATATCTAACCATAAAATGAAAATAGTTTAGCAAGTTAAGCTAATAAATTTACATTTGATTCAAGAGACAATTGTTCTAAAATTATACATTCCTTCATGTGTATATATAATTGTACACACATATATGCTTATTAAGAAAATATATATCATCTCCATAATATTCATGTATAACTGTAAAACTTATACATAAAATGATATATAAAATGTGCCTATGAAATTTATATTCAGCATAACTTATATATACATATTTATATATCTATATGAATGATAGTTGAATTGATTAGGTTTCGGTAAAAAGATTACCTCCTGAGAACTTTATTTCTGGGACAGAAACCTTACACAAGAGACAAAAGGGTTGGAAAAGACAGTCTTGCTCTCCTGAACTGGGATGATGTTTCAGGACCCTCTATTTGCACTGGCCCCCGCAATACTCTGTTCGTGATTTTAAAACATTCATTCATTCATTCATTCATTCATTCAAGAGGTTTCCAAAATTGATAAACTCCAGGACCAAAGACACCTGTGTTCATCTCTGCCTTTGGCCACTTTAAGCATGAAAGTATTCAGTCCACTATGGTAAGTGCGTACTTCTAAGTGTAGTCCAATATAATATAAAACCCCAGACTCATTGAATAGTCTCTCCTCTCCGAGCTCAATTCTAAGTCAGGCTTTGAAAGTTTCTGGGTCAGGGGTGCTTCTGGCTTCTTTTGTCTTTGTTCCTTTCCTGTGCAGATTAGCTTCTGCTCTCAATCTAAGACTAGTCTCAAAGGGAAGAGTCACACGTGGCTGGTGCAGTCGGAACCTCAAGTGGGTGCCTGCCAGCACGGTAAATAATCCCAAACAGACTCATTTTCTCTTATACAGTGCTTTGGTAGATTCCTTGTCAGTACTTTTTCCTGAGTCTTCTTGGCTACTCACCTGATAAGAACAATATCTTTTCAGTTTGGCCACCTGTGACTCCTCCTCTGCCCGCCCCTAGGGTCTAGTATCCACCCCTCTGTTTGGGTGTCCCTTTGTCCTTTCAGGCAAACCCTCTGTAGGATCCCTTTTAAGGGTTCTCCATAACAGGGTCCATGTCTGGACTTTAATCAATTTCTCTCAGTGTGGAAAAGTAGCTTGACTTAACGGACTCCTCTCCCCTTTCCTCTGGGCCTCAAAGTTCAGAAGTCTCTCTAAGTCATTTTCCCTTGGCTTGAGGTAATGGGAAGCGCCACCTTAGCTTCCCCATGGGTGTGTGTGATGGTCATAGAGCTCACTAACAGCTCACTCTAAATAAATCTTCTCAGTCTTTCTTAGTCCTTTTTAGGCTGATGTCGGCAGCTAGCTAATGCTAGCAGGATCAGTTTGGGACGGGTCTCTCTTCTCCATACCACTTAGGTGTACCCGGAGCTTATTGTTTAGTGCTTCATTTTAGAGGGATTATGTTGAAGGAGAGTGGCATTTAATAACCCGTTATACTCTCAAATTGGAAAATCCAGGAAAATGGAGATGAAACAAATTTGGAAGAAAATTTTGACAAATAGAACCAATGCACAAAAATGGCAAGATAATCCTGTAATGTGAGATTCTGGCCACCCAAGTCTGGAGGAACCATTTGGGGCGGTGTGCCCAGAATAAAACCTTTCCATTTCTGACTTGGCCAGTCGGGTACATCTATATTTAAAGTGGTCTATAATTTCGTTTTCTAATCTAGGTTTTGACCTCTAGGTATAATTCTTAAAGAGAAAGAGGGTAGCTGTATGGAAATGTAAAATCTAAGAACTAAGAGGTAGTTTTCATGTTGTAAATGGGCCCATAGCAAAAAGAATCCACCTCGGTTTCCCACAGTTTTATATTCTGGTTATTTTCTTGTTCATATGGATCTAATTCTACAACAAAACCTTGAGCCTCCACAATAGCCTAGAAAAATTTACTGTCCAAATACCCAGCAGCTTAACTTCTAGCCTAAACTGGTTCACATGAAGAAATAAAATTTTATTCCTATCTCCATATTGTGTTTGAAATGGAAACAGATACATTAGTTTAGAAGATTGCACTAGATCACTGGAATAAAACGATTAAAATGTTAAATTCTTTTAAAAGAGACGATTTAAAATAGATCACGATGGTGGCATTTGTTTATGAATTATCTCAGATTTCAGATACTTGTTTGGGGGGTAAGACAAGGGACTCACACGTGTAGATACTAATGTGCATTCTCAAATCAGATTCATCTCCCACAAAACCTACATTAAAATTAATAAGCTAGAAAAAACTCAGCTTGGTCTGCTTGTGCTCGGGACGGAGCAAACCAGACTGACCAGTTAGATCTCTCGCAATAGACACAGCAAGACTTCAGTTGGTGGGAGGCAGGGGTGGTGCGCACTCTCGCGACACAGGACGGAACCGCGGTGGTGGTGGCGGCTGCGACCAGGGGGAACAGGACAGGACCGGAAGTCCATCATCTTTGAGCGTCCAATGTGGAAACGCCCTGACTTTCTTTACCGGAAACCGTTTTTCAGGGAATGGGAAGACGTCCTCTTGGCTCGAAGTCCTGCTTCCTTGAGCTCCCCACCCTTCCAACAGTTTTCCTGGCACCTGTCCTTGCCTCCATCCCCTTTCCCCGTTTTAGCCTTATACCAGAAAAGGATACTTTCAGTGTCTCAGTCCCAGCTCCACTAAAAAGGTTGAATATCTTACTCTCCAAATCTGGGTTCCTCCCTCGTGCCCCTATGTAGCTGGGAAGTGGGACCTGGGGGTGACTGGTCCCCTGGGATCCTGAAGGAGGGGCAGAGAGGGCACAGAACTCCCTTCTGCTCCTGCTGCCCGGAAGTGCCTCCCAGCCTGTCCCCTCCCTCCTGCTGCTATGAATCCTTCAACATTCCTACTTCCTGTGGTCGTGGCCACTGTGCTTTGGGGAGCAGCCCCCATCTGGGGGCTCATTCGAGCGACTTCAGACCACAATGTCAGCATGGACTTCGCAGACCTCCCAGCTCTCTTTGGGTCGGCCTTGAGCCGGGAGGGACTTCAGGGGTTCCTTGTGGAGGCCCACCCAGCCAATGCCTGCAGCCCCATTGCTCCCCCACCCCCAGCCCTGGTCAGCGGGCCGGTCTTTATTGCACTACTTCGAAGATACGACTGCAGCTTTGACCACAAGGTCCTGAACGTCCAGAAGGCTGGGTACGATGCAGCTGTGGTGCACAACGTGAATTCCAATAAACTGCTGAACATGATGTGGAGTAGCGTGGAAATCCGGCAGCAGATCCGGATCCCATCTGTGTTTATTGGGGCGAGGAGCTCCGAGTACCTGCGTGCCCTCTTCCTCTACCACAAGGGGGCTCAGGTGCTTCTGCTCCCAGACAACAGCTTCATCTTGATCTATTACTGCCTCATCCCTTTCACAGGGATTGTGGGACTACTAATCTTGACTGGAGCGGTGATGTTACTCCGTTGTATCCAGCACCAGAAACAGCTCCAGCGAAATCGACTGACCCAACAGCAACTGAAACTGATTCCTACACACGACTATCAGAAGGGAGATCAGTATGACGTCTGTGTCATCTGCTTGGACGAATATGAAGATGGGGACAAGCTGAGGGTACTTCCCTGTACTCATGCCTATCACAGCCGCTGTGTAGACCCTTGGCTCACTCGGACCCGGAAGACCTGTCCCATCTGCAAAGAGCCCGTTCAGCAGGAGGAAGAAACTCGGGGGCAAGAAAGAGAGCCAAGGGGCCACGCTGCCTCAGAACGGACCCCTCTTCTGGGCGCCGGCCCCACGCTTCCCACATCCTTTGGCTCCCTAGCCCCCGCTCCGCTTGTTTTTCCTTCAACGGATCCCTCGCCCTCTCTATCCTCCTCTTCTTCAGCTGCCAACCTGGTATGAATAATTCCCTTCCCCGCCCCGACCTATTTGCACAGACCCTCTCGCTCCCTCAATCTTCTATGTGGAGGGATAAGGGACATTTCCTCCTCAGGTTTCTCTCTTACCCAAACCTTTAAAGGGGGTTGGGAGTACACCGAGACTGGGGCTTCACTTACTAGGTTAATAAAATTGTTTTTGTGGACTAAAACCAAAATTATTCAGATATGTGTGAAACGTGTCAAGAACAATTTGAAGAGCATATTTTTATAATTTGTGTCAAGGATGAAAAAAATAAAGACTTTATTTTAAATCACTCTCAGAGTATCTCAAATTTACTTTGGGATTACAACATTTTGTCTTTGGTCTCATATCTGTAAAAATTGCAATGTGTTTCCTCTAACTGTTTTTGATTGGGGTAAATATGAACTAAGTAAACTATACTTAGGTATTAACTGATGACCATAATGTTTAATGGTCATCAGTTAATACCTAAAGAATGCAAAACCTTTGAAATATCTGCACGGCAAAAAATCATTTGGTTTTAGGTCACTTGTCCTCTGATTTTCCTATGTGTTAAGTGGCTGGTTAAATACAACAGATTTAATTGCTTTATAGCATGTGGTCGTTTACCATTGTAATATGGGGTGGAATTTTAAGGGAGTTCTCTTTAGCTTTGTATTTTTATCTCTCAGAATGAAAAGCCTACTTAAATGAAAGAAATAGGCCGCATCAAATGCTTTTCACCTGAGAGTGATAATTGATTGTACAACTATTTTCATGCAAGCCTCGAAATAAACTCTTAGAACATATTGATAGACTTCTATCTTGAAAAAAATATCAATAATCATAAGATCTATTACTTAAGCTAATATATAGTTTTATTTCTATATAGATGCATTTAACCTATTAAGTCTCAATACTACTGCAGTTGATTATCTCTCCTATTCACTAACGTTATGATCCAGTTTTTCAATTTTGGTATTTCTTGCAACATGCATTGATAAGCATTACAACAATATCAAGGGCTGCAGTATGTTGGAGTCCCCAAGGGACAGATCTTGAGGTGGAACTCTGTGTGCATAAGTTGGCTGAGAAGTTAAGGAAGCAAAATTGGGCAGAGATAAATGTCAAAGGGCGGTACGTTTGCGCCAGAAGCCTTAGCAGATTCCCTGCAGAGCTGTCTCAAACTGAAGCAAGAGGGCTGGGCCTGCATGCCCCTGAAGTGACCAGTTATTTCTTACAGGCTGTCACAGGAGAAGAAGCTCTCACAGAGGCTGTCACATCTTGGGCCGGATAGGTCTGTTCAGACAGGATGGTTACTGGAGAGGAACTCAGCTGAGAGCCTTTGGCAACCAAAGCCCTCAGTAGCTGGAGGAATGAGAGCTTCAGCCCTGGAGAGGGCAGGTCTGGGCAGTGGTTGCAGCAGCAGAAATATAAGCATTTACGAAGGGTGCTGGGGTCAAAACAAGAAGAGAGAAACTTCAGAGCTTACTTCGTGCAGGGGTCTTTTCTGTTTTAATATGATACTCTGAGGTTAGTATTAATACAGAAAGTGCCCAGTTAATATTTTTATATAAGCTTCCTCTAATGTGAGTTAATACCAAGAAAGAGGCATTTGTTAAGGTAGTTGATGGTGAGATAAAAGAGGAAGCAAAGACTGCTAAGTGTTTGCAACAGGATTTTCCCCAGTTTCCAGGCAAGAAAAAGGCAATTGCTTAGTGTTGCATGGTCATGACAAGCATCTGCTGAGCTTATATAATATTCTAGGCACTGCAAGGACTGGTGATACAGAGAAAAAAAATCCCATACTCAATTTTTTGATTTTATGAGAAAACAAACAAACAGTCATCGCAAAGCACGGTGCTTGTGACAAGTAGAAAGAGAGGAAATACGTGATTCAGGAAGAATTATTCACTAGTGTGCTGGAGTGGTTCATATCGGCTCCAGAAAGCCAGTCGTTAAATTTTCGGAAACATTGCCATATTGTTGCTAAACATAGGCATTATTAAAAATAAAATTATATAAACTTACCATTATATAATTATATTAAAAATAAAGTCAATACATACTCAAAACTCGTCACTTCCAAATTATTTTACTATTATTTATACTCTTGAGCTTCTTTATGTCCATTAGGTCGGTCTCTATGTTGGTCTCATATAATGGTGTGCTACTGCCTGTAACTTCTGATCTCTATGTTCAGAGACATTACACTGGAGCTTGTAAATGGTCACGATGGAAGTATTTACCTCACAGAAATTGGCAAATGCTTCCTCCCTCACCTCACTCCATTAGAATTAGATTTATTGTTTTGTTGGTTATCTAGACTTAAGAAAGTAACAGAAAACGTAAATAATGCAGATTAAACTTAAATATGTATCATGTCTAACCATTACATTGGGGATATCATGAAAAGTTGAGGAGTTTTCCAGTATTCGAAAACTATATCTGTTTCAGCAAATAAGTCTTTATGTTGTTGATAAATGAGTGAAGCTGTCACATATATTTTCATTTTCCCCCTTTTGATTTACTTATTAAAATAAATGGAAATATTAACTAATATTTATGTCAAACTATATTGGTGCGTCAATGGTGTAAACAACTTCTAAATTAGGGAGTAATCAAGCATTTATTTACACAGAAGTCACTCCTGGCCCATGGGAGATATAGTCCAAGACCCCAGTAGTTGCCTGAAACTATGGATAGTACCGAAACTTATATATACTATGTTTTGTCCTGTACATACATAACTATGATAAAGCTTAATTTATAAATTAGGCACAGTAAGAGATTAACAATAATAACTAATAGTAAAATACAAAATTATAACAATATACAGTAATAAAAGTTATGTGACTACAGTTTTTCTCTCTCAAAATATCTTATTGTACTGTACTCACCTTGACTCTTCTTGGGATGATGTGAGACAAAATGCCTACATGAAAAAGTGAGGTGAATGACACAGGCATTGTGACGCAGAGTTAAGACTTTTATTGACTTGACAATATGTAACAAGCACATTGGGTTGTCCAAATTGTCAGCATCACTACTCTTGTGCTTTAGGGCCATTATTAAGTAAAATAAGGGTGACTCAAACACAAGCATTGTAATACCATAATAGTCGATCTGATAACAGAGACAGCTGCCAAGTGACTAAAGGGCAGGTAGCATATTCAGTGTGGAGATGCTGGGCGAAAGGATGATTTATATCCTGGGCAGAAGCGAGCAAGACTGCGAGAGAGTTCATCAGACTACCCAGCATGGTGCACAGTTTAAGACTTATGAATTTTTTATTTGTGGAATTTTTCATTTAATATTTTCAGACCACAGTTGGCTGGGGTTAGTTGAAGCCGTGAAAAGCAAAACCGTGGATAAGACGGGGGGTGGATTACCGTAATCTGATTTTATGAAATCACGGTTGAAGTGCAACCATAGTTTGCCTATACATACAAGAGTTCAGCAAAAATCAGATTAAGTATTCTGTGATGCCAAATTGACTATGTAATGTTTACAATAAAGATGCAGTATATATTTTTTTAAATAAATTTTGTATTACACATCCTTTCACATCAGTAAAAATTCTAATAAAATTATGTACATGTAGACATCCAAGCATTTTTTCCCCACAAGAGCAAGTTGGTAAACCTTTTCCAGCCCAAATAGATAAAGCAGAGCTAACACAGAAGTTTACACAATTACTGTACGAGCAAATGGAGGCACCTGTAACTCAATTGGAAGGGATGAAGTGAAAAGAAGGAAATGAGAAAGAAACACTGAGACGACATAACCAGTGGAATTCAGTTTCCTCCTATTTTTGTGGTACTATGTTCTGCTTTACAGCAGATCATGAGGAAGATAAAATTCTCAGGCTCTCTTACATTCTGTCATCAGTATTACCGATTACAAATGCATTAATTGTTGTTTGGACTGATCAAGGTGTTCAAATGCAGTACTTACAGTCAATTGTCTTTCTACTACTGCTACATTTTTGTGACAATCTATTAAGAAATGTTGAAATTACCTGCTTTCCCTCATGAGATGGTTCTAGGCAGTCTTGCTCTGTGGGAATTCTCTCTTTAGCGTTCTCTCTGGCAGAACTATTTACTTGAATTACTTTGGGAAACTTAATTCTACCTCTCACCATTGGAAAGCACAATCCATCTATTATCCAAAAACCGAAGTCCTGGTTTTCATATTGGACATGATGGAATTCACCACCTTCCAGAGGCTGTGACGGAATATTTTATGCAACACACCACAGGAGAGCATTTCTTTAGGTAAGTTCTGCTTTCAACCTTCTCCAGAGCATTTTTTTCCAAGTTCCAGGTCTCAAAACTGTTCCCACATTTATTTTGCTATTTTCCTCACATCAACATGCTTTATTTAATTTTTGACAAATCAGAAATATCTTGGAATTTAAATTTAAAAATTCAGGGTTTTTTTTTCCCTAATTGAAACTATTTTCAGAATTTGTTGACTTTTTTAAAAGTGATTTGAAAAAATAGTTTTTAGAGACTGAAGAATTACTGGTGGCTTAAAAGATTTTTCTTTAAAAAATACTTTTTTTCTTTCAAAAGTTTATCGAATAGCACCTCCTTAGATTGTAAATTCCTTAAGAGAAGAAACAATGAATTTCATCTCATTATCCCGAGGCGCTAACCCTGTGACTGTCAAATACCTGAATAAATAGGTAAATGAATAATTTTAAATCACTTCTTTAAAATTTGATTATATAAATGAAGTTACAAATATATGTTTTTTCACAATCAATATGTCCTGTATCAAATAGTGGGGATGAATTCAGTGGACTGATTTTAAGATATATTGATGCTAGCAAGGGAACTGCAGATTCCGTTGTCTCTGACCTTTCCTCAGATAGCAATTCTAACTCCACATATTAAAAAAAATCTACTTATTCATCCCTTCGTCCATCCACCCGTCTGTTCATCCATCCATCCATCCATCCATCCATCCATCCATCCATCCGTCCATCCATCCATTCATCCAATCATCCATCCTTCTATACAATTATTCAATCAGTTGTTCAGTCTGCAAATATTAAGTTGTGTACTGGTTATAAAATTGTGTGCAAAATGGATATGGCCCTATCCTCCTATAGGGAAGACAATATTAAGTGTATCATGTAAAATGTGATAAATACTGTGATCTAAAATGTATTTCTAATACTTCTCAGAGTAAAGGCCTTTAGGTAGGGAAGAGCTATCTAGAAAAGCATGAAGATAGAAATGAAAATTTTTCTGGGACCTCAAGGGTATATAAAAGTTTGACCAAGAAATGAGGAAAGGAAAGAGTGTTTAGGCAAAACTGCAGGGGAAGAGAACATGACATGTTGTAGAAACAAAAAGAATTGGAGTATTTCTAGGGCTTGGATTATGAAGCAAGGAGAAAGGAGTGATGAGGCTGCCAGTATGCGTAGAGGCTAGAACTCGAAAGGCTCAGTAAACTGGACAGAGAGTTTGAAGTCCTCATCAGGACTGAAATGTAAAGAATGGGTTGCTATGTGGGAAGAGAGAACAAGACTAGGGCCTGGGAGGCCAGTTGGAAAATGGTGCAGTAACCCAGGTGGGAGAGGATGGTCATCTGACCTCAGGTGGTGGTTGTGGGACTGGAAAAAAAATGTTGTCATTTAAGTAAACTCTCTTAGTTACAAGGGGCTGAGAGGACGTGAAAAGATCCAAGTGAATAGATGTTCATATCAGAAAACACAGATAAAACATCCTTTTCTATGCAGGTCGGTTGTAAAGGTGATCATTTTCAATAATTTATTTTGAGAGCTATTGTTTAGTTTTTTTCTCTTAACAAGATTGGTTAACCTTTGTTACAGTTGATAGAAGAAACAAAATGGGAAATTTAAATAGAGAAGATATTTTTCTGGTGTCCTGTAAGTTTGTTATTTAACTAGGAAGCAAAATCAAAATAAAATGCCATATTGTGGTTGATGTACATGCCCTCTGAGCCTATGACTATATGTTGGACAGACCACACGCAGAATCAGGGTCTCCTGTGGTCTCCTTTGAAGGAGGAAAAGCTGAGAAGCCATTTCAGGTCTGGAGCTTTTATCCTTTTGATTGGAAAAAACAAAACAAAACAAAACAAAACATTAAGGCATTTGGGAAATAAATTTTGAAAGAAGACAAATGCAGTAAATAATAATTATTGCATAAATACATGGCTCTATAAAGTGATTTATAAAAGACCAAAGATATAGTTCTATAATGTTCTTTCAGCACTATATAGATATGATGCTTAAAAGGATTTCCATCAATAAATGTGATCTTTGTTCTGATATTTGACCATATTTACTGATGATTATGGTTGATTTGCTCTTGTTATCACTGTAGGTTATTGTTTTTGTGAATTTCAAATGGACTCTTTTTTAAAGATAATTTTATTTACTTAATGATGACAAGCATCTTTGATTGTCTGAGATTGCCTGCAGTGGAGTTAGTAGTCAAAGAGATGGTTTACTTTGCCTGGATAAGGAAATGGAGCCCTAGGATTACCCCCACGAGAGATGATACTTCAGTTCAAATTGGGATTCACAGAGTAATTGCAGCCTGTGGTAATGCATCTTCAACATCTTAAAATAGCTAAAATGTTATACTGGAAAGCTTTCCCCCAGAGGAATGGCACAGCTCATTGGATGTCTTTTGTCTCTTTCAAATCACTGGTGCAGCCTTTCAACAATGCAGAAACAAACACAGTGTTTGATATTTTCTGGAATGATTTGCAAATTAACTGAGAACAAATATATTCTCATCAGTTTTGGATTGTGCTACAAAATAAATCACACAAATAAGTAAAATAATATTTATAAAGACTCCATATTTGGGTTAATTTTATCAGGCGTACGAAATGGACTTCTTGGAGCTCTTTCTTAATTGAACAAACTCTTTGTATAGTAGATTATTAAACCTGTTTTACCTGTGTTCTTTACAGAAAAACAAGTAAGAAAAAGTTAGTATTTTTTTTCTATCCCTGTGGGCAAATAGTGACTGACAGGAAACAGTGAGATATTTCTTTATTCTTAAGTGCACAAATTGGGTCAATGGTTTTTTAAAAATATTCAGTGAGCTGGACTATTTGACTTTTTTTTTTAATGCCACTGGTCAGAATTTAGATAGGAATTAGATTTTTAAAAAGCCCTTTGAAGAATCCTCTAGAGAGATGTAAAAAACAGAAAAAAAAAATTATGAAGATGGAGTGGAATGTGGCAAGTAGAGGACCAAACCACACCTAAAAGATAAAAGGCATGGGGGACGATGCAGAAGGTGTATACAGGTTCTTTTCTCATGACCAGAACTGATGGATGGAAAACTTCCCTCAGGGAGGCCTGTTGCAAGGGGAGGATATAGGTCAGGTGAAAGCATGGCTGTCAAATGGTTATAAAAATACCAAAACCAGAAAAAAAGACAAAAGCCAAGTAAGGAAACCAAGTGAAAAAGCTTAGATTTTCAGATACAATGGATTTCATGTCAAATTGGAAGGGAAAGTAAGTAGGTAGCAGAAAGACAGGTAGCAAGGTTGGCCGATCAAGGAGACTGGGACAAAAAGAGGAGGAACAAGGTGAGCTACAGGTTGATCCAATCAGTTCAGGAATGGAATCCACTAACGCAGAGGCAACTAGGCCATTAATATAGAAATCCTTGAATAAAGGGGTAGCTGCTTAAAGGGAACCCACTGGGTTCAACAGAGGAGAGACAGGCATCAAGAATAACATAGCAGGGGCTTCAGCTGAATAGAACTGAGAACAGTGCAAGCCAGTCAATGCCAACGGGCAGCCCAGCTCTAGAAGCTGGTGAGTAGCGCAGATTCATTCAAACATTATACTGGAGATAAAGGAACTGGTGGATACTATGCATGGATTACAAAGAGATATCAGGATTGATTTCCTTTCCTCGGGAATCTGAATATCTGGTAGGGATACCACCAGCAGCAACGCCCCTTTCCAAGCTGAACAAACAGAGACCTCTCGCAAAGCTGCTATATATATGCACATTAATTTTGTTCTATGACAGGTGGGCTTCGGACCCCAGCCAACCTGGCCTGGAGGTTTGCATGTGGCATGGCTCGTGATGGTCCTGAGAGAAGTCATTGCTGAGCGGAGGGGAAATAGACTGACATTTTCTTGACATTCATCCTAATTTATCTCCTAGGCATGTAGCCGTTGACTGATCAGTAGCACAATCATTTTGGAATCTTCCCCTTAGTCATATCAAGGACTGAACCCAAGAGGAGATCTCAGGAAAAGTCTTTGGTGTGGTACTGATGGAAGAAATAGGGTTTGGTTTGCTAAGAGCAGTATCAGCAGCCACTGCAATCATGTTATAAAGAAGGAAAGTCTTAACCACCTTAACAGATAAATTTAACTCCCCAGGAAATAAGATTACACAGCAGTGTCGCAGCCCGCTGTGACAATTATCATTCTTCAGTTGTCCCAGTAAGCATTTGCAGCTATTTTTTCTCTGCTGTTGATTAGAAATGCCTCTTGCTTTCCCATGATTGGTTCAATAAGTCTATTTTTAGTACTCAAGTACTGGAATGTGCTCATCTCTTTAAGTGTATAATATTGGGGTACATATGGCAGAGTCTACAGTAAAGTTCAGGAAACCATATCTTAGGCCACATCAGTCATTGTCCACTTCTGTAAATAAATTTTTGTTGAAATGCAGCCCCATTTGTTCATTTACATACTATTTATGGCTGCTTTCCTGCTACAACTGCAAAGTTGAATAGTCGTATTTGGTCCACAGTCAAACCTGTTCACTACACGGCCCTTTAAGAAAAAGTTTCCTGACCCCTTAGTCTTAACCCAATGGTTAAGAGTGCCTGGGTTCACATTCCACTTTTTCCATTTCCTTGCTTTGTGACCTTGGGTAATTTATCTAACTCTGCTCTTCAGTTTCTTTCTCTGCAGTATGGGGATAATAATAGCTCCTACTTTATAAGCTTGACATAACGATTAGATTAACAAAATTTTGCTTATAATGGTGCCTATAGTGCCATAAGTACTAAATAAATACTAGTTATCATTATCATTAACTGACACAGCATATTCTTTCATTTACAAAAATCTATTGAATATCTACCAAGTGCTAGACAGTGAGCCTAGGTATTGAAAATAAGTGGGGGTCCATTTCTTTCCTTAAAGAGTTCATGGTACAGAGGGAAAGGTTAATTATAATATAATGTGATAAGTGATAGAAATTGTTAATTATAATATAATGTGATAGAAATTGTTAATTATAATATAATGTGATAAGTAGACACATTAAATGTCAGTGGAAATATGAAGGAAGGTCAGTTGAATGATGAAATTTGGCCTGAATCTTGAGGTATGAGTGGAATTTTGTGAGATCCTGTGTAGAATGGCATTATGGTCAAAAGGAAGAGATTGTGCAATATTAGGGCCGTACAGTAAGGAGAGGAAACATAAGTTCTTTAGGTTCATGTGCAAAAGTGGCTGAAGAGGGAAATGGAAAGGTAGAAAATGGGAAGAAGAAAAGGGTTTTAATATAAGGCAAAGAAAAATTGCATATTTGAACTGACTTGGGGTGAAGGTTAGATTAGGGGACAGTGAGGCCGAAGCAAGTGCGGAGGAGCTGGTCTCTTGGGGGTGTTTTCTGACGAGACGTGGAAAACAGAATTGAGTCACAGAAGGCTTTTGAAATAGGAGAATTCAAAGTGTCTTATTAATCTTTGTGTTCTCCATGCCTGACAGTGTACGTGTTTTTTAAAGAAAACTTCAAGTTGCTCCCATCAATATTGATAGTATAAAGTTACACTTTTTGAAGGAATTGGTTTAAAAAGAAGAATGCATGTAGTTTGAGGAGCTCTTTCTGGCACGCACGTGAAAGGATGTCTTTGAAGCAGTCCCTCTACAATAGTCCTAGGCTTCTGTGATTGCCTTGGAAACATACGTCTGGCAATCAGGAGGCCTGGGTCACGGTTTAGATTTTTTTCCTAATCACGTGGCTTTCGGCATGTTGCCCAATCTTTTTGTGCTTAAGCAACTTGTCCATAACTATATCCTGGAATCAAACAAAAATATATACAGTTCCACACCTGACAAATTTGCAGTTGATTGTTTGATCTCACCATGGGGCCCTTTTAAGACTAAATCTGGAGTCACCGTTCCTCTTTCTACTTCAGTGTGTTCCAACCTTGTTCTTGCATATTCTGTCTCTTTCTCACTCCTGCCTCCTCCTCCTTCTTTTCTTCCCTTCTTTTCCTTTGTCCTCTCCCCTCCTTTCTTCTTCTCTTGTTCTTCTCTCTGTCTCTGTCTCTCTCTGTCTCTGTCTCTCTTCTCCTTCATTTCTTTTCCTTCCCCACTCCCTCACTCCCTCCCTTCTCTCCCTATCTCCCCTAACCCTGGAAAAAATGCAGACTTCTTGAAACCATCAGAACGGATTATGAGAAGCAGTGTAACATTGTTCCAAAGGGATGTATGTAATAGGAAAGTCAGGAAAAATATCTGTTCTCTTGTTGTTAGGCTAAATTTGAGTTTTTGTAGAATACACACAGGAATTGTCAGAGATGGGATGAGTGCACATGTTTCTTATAAAACGGAGATGTCATGTTTTTAGTTTTCTGCCAAGATTACCCTCCCGGTAACATCAAGAATGAGTTGATGGAAGAAACTCAGTTTCTATGGGTTATTTCTTCCTGTGGATCTTAGCTATCCTTAGGAGATCTTGGCTCCAGTGAGAAACACATGCCCATGATAGAACCTGGTGTACAGAGGGTGGGTGGTAGAGATAAAAGAAAGGGGCATAAAGTGAAAGTAAGCAGATTCCAAAGTGAAATCTTATCATTTTGCTGAGGGCAAAGATAGTATCATAAGTCATGCTGGCCATGAAGCGATCTGGCTTAACTGTTACCTCCAGCGGAGAAAAAAAATGCATTGTTCAGTATTAACTATGACCTATTTGAGTTTTGTTTGTTTGGTATTTGGTTACACAAAGAGCCTAAGACAACAGGTCGAGTGAATCAAGAAATCTCATAAAATTAGTGCATTATTCTGTTTTATCTGTTGGGTCCTTCCCAGTCTCAGGGAGAGAGGTGCTAGGAGTCAAACTCTCTCTACAATCCCTAGTATTCATGCCTCAATTCCACAGACTGCAGCAATTTGTTATTGAATTAGAAACATTAAAAACATACAACCGGCCTCCTAATGTGCTTGAGAAATTAATTTCTTTTCTCTTTTTATTATCTTTTTATTAGCATTCTATTTTCTTTTTTCTTTTTTCTTTTTGCTTAAGAGAATAAGAATATTTCTATTTTGACATAAAAATAGGAAAGATGAGGGCATTGAATATCAGAAACTGGAGCACAAACTTAAAAAGACAGTGCCACATTTTTAGTAATAAATAACAACAACTACTTTTTACGCCCTATTTTCTCTACAGCTCTTAGCCCCGTGACTTCCTATTGCAGCATATTAAAAGTGTGGAAATTCTAGATTTTTCTAAGCATCAACACTATGAAGTGACTTGTGAAGATCATCGGAGAGGTTTTAAAGGAGATGTAGGCATAACGAAAAGGAAGTGCAAAAACATGAAGTCTCTCTTGGAAGATTTTCCAGGGAAATCTTTCTGTGGGGACTGGTCTGTTTATTTCAGGCTTTTTTTTTTTTCATTAAGGTTCCTTTCTCTTTCTCTCACTCTCCATATGCAGCCCATCGCCAAATACTGTAGGTTCTATCTTAAAAGTAGATCTCAGATTTGACAAGGTCTCACTATCTTCTTAGCTTTACCACTTTTCATAGATTCTTCTTTACTCCTTATTTCCACAGTTGGCTGGCTACATTTCATCCCCGTATAGTAGCCAGGCCCTGAATTGAAGATCAGATTATATCAGTTTCTTGACTGAAGCTCCTCAATGTCTCTTAGTCACTATTAAGGTAAAATGCCGATCCTTACCATGGTTCATGAGACCTGTGTTGGGCAGACTTCTAGAGAATGCCCCTCATTGATTCTG
Source organism: Pteropus medius (assembly GCF_902729225.1). Classification (NCBI taxonomy): domain Eukaryota; kingdom Metazoa; phylum Chordata; class Mammalia; order Chiroptera; family Pteropodidae; genus Pteropus; species Pteropus medius. The sequence continues at coordinate 15,717,807 of NW_024351073.1, read as the reverse complement.
GCCTCCTGGTATTAATTCTAGGAGGTAATCTCCACTCCTGGTGTATGGGCTAGACGTAGCCATTTGCTCTAACAAATACAATAAGGCAAAAGGTCGAGGATGACCTATGACTTATATGATTAGTTTACAAAAATTGCGACTTCTATTTTATTAGCAGACTCTTCTTACTTTGTTCCCTTTGATGAGGTCAGCTGTCTTATTGGAAGAGCCTATAAGACAAGGCACTGAAGGTGGGACTTTGGCAATAACTGGTAAGAAACTGAAGCCCTCACAATAACAGCCCACTAGAAACTGAAACTTGGCAACACTCACGTGACTGAACTTGGAAGTGGATCCTTCTTGAGTTAAGATTTCAGATGACCCCAGCCTTGGCTGATGCCTTGATTGCAGCCTGTGAGACTCTGAAGTAGAGGATCCAGCCCAGCTGTACCCGGATTTCTGAACTACAGCAACTATGAGGTAATAACAAATGTTGTTTCAAGCCACTAAATTGTGGGAGTAATTTGTTGCACAGCAAATAAACAACTAATAGAAGATAACCAGATCTATAGGTCTGGTCCTTGGCTACTTCTTAGACTTCCCTCTTGTTCATTTTTGTCCAGCAACTCTGCCCTTATTTATTCTTGGACACATCAAGCTTATTCCAACTCTGTAAACTTCAAGGTTGTTGTTTCCTGTGTTTAAAATGCTCTTACCATAGACCTTCCCATGGATGTTCTTTCACATTTTCGGGTCTTGTTTTCATTATTACCTTTGCAGAGAAGCTCTCACTAGCCTCCCTCCATGGAGGAGCTACAGCCACTGTCTCCACATGCCTCTTTTTTGTCCCTTTGTCCTGCATCATTTTCCTTCCTAACCTTATGCATTTTTTTTGTTTACTTTTTATTCTATGTCTTTTGCATTAGATTTTTAAGCTCTGTGAGGGTCAGGGTTGGTCTGTCCTGAGCACATAGAATATACAGGCACTAACTAACTAAAAAGCTATTGAATGAATAAATACAGGCAAGCATTTCCTTATCTGGAAAGTAATGGCGTTGGAACAAATGCAATTAAATTCTCATCTATATCTAAACTTCTTATGTTTTTGACTAATATGGCAAAGGGATTAGAGATAACAAATCAAAAGTAGACCAGAATGAGATTTGGGACAAGTAAGATTTTTGGAGTAAAAACATAGGGCATATGAGAGACTGTGGATAGAGGATGTGAGATTTATGTCCTTGCACAGATACCATCTGGTCCAGTCGTGTCCATTAGAACTTTCTGTGATATGAAAACGTCCTATTCTGTGCTGCCTAATGCAAGAGCCATGAGCCACCTGTGGCTACTGAACTCTCACAATGTGGGTAATGGTGTCTGGGGAACTAAATTTCAATTTTCATTTCAATAATTTAAATTTAAATTTAAATGGCCCTTTTAGATTCTAAAATGTGCAATTCTTTTTCAGCACGCTGATTTTATTTTCATAATCTACTCCCACATGGAAGGTAAGGACATATTAGGGTGGCACAGTAGCATGGGTATGTGAATGTCAGAGAGAGCTGATTGACAGGAGAGGGTATATCTTGTATGTGCTTGCCTTAGATTTGTGTCTAAAAAAGCAAATTATAAAAAAATACTTTTGCATAGAACCAAAAAGATATCATGGAATTGTACTCCTCAGTACTAATTAAGTGTCTTGCTATAATAATAACAATTTTCTACATGTTTGATGTTGTTTCTCCCCCTTGATTTTATTTTATTTTTTACTTTTCAGTCCTATCCGTGGTTCTGAACATTGGTGAAAATAAACAAAAAGTAAGTGCTCAGTTTTTCTGCCACATCAAGTATAAGTGTTGATGACCACCTAAGAATATCTTTGGAGATGATTCTGAACTTGAAGTAATCCCAATATTTCCCATCTTCTTTGGGTCTATGATGTCTCTCTTGTTGTCTGGAATTTAAATCTCTGAGCTACTGTATTTCTGCCCACCTCTTAATTACTATCCCTTGCCTCCACACAGAGAATCTGAACTTTTAACAAATGATAAATGCAATGAAATGTCAACTCCCTCAGCTAAACTTCATACTCAAGGGAAGTCTTCCTTAGCCCAGGTACTCAGCAACACCTAGTTTCTTAAATGTCACCCACTTTTTTTTCTTTGATAGAGATGATTTTAAAGGACATGTTTATTTTCCTGGATAATAACAATAATGGAGCCTTATTAAAGAAGTCTTACTATTCTTAGCAAGGAAGTCTTACAACTTTTTTTCAGATGTTCCTTAACTCACCATAGCTTTAGTATCTATAATGGTAATATGTTATATAGAATTTGAGATTAAAAGACCAAGCTTAAAAATATGCTGTGCTATATATTTATATGTGACCTTGAGAAAGTTGCTAAACATCTCTGTTTAGCTTCCATTCTCTTACAGGCAAAATAGAGATGACAAGATGCATGCCTTAGGGTTGCTGGGAGAACTTGCTAAATTCTTATATACGAGAGCACTTCACACAAAGAGGGGGCGAGGTGAAATTAAATTATGGACAAAAGAAAAATTGGTAGTTACTTTCAGTTTTAGGACCTGACTTTGAACTTGATCTGTTTTGAGATATTCGTCATCCCCTCCGCCATCATGAATTCCCCCTCTTAATATATCAATTTTACCTCGGATGTCACCCTTCAGAGAGGACTTCCTTGACCACTCTGTGTCTGTATTAAATTATCTTTTTTTAATCATAGCTCCTAATTGTGTCTGAACTGATCAGATTTATTTATTAGTTTCTGTGTATGTTAGCCACCCCTCCCACCACACTCTTGAGGATGTAAATTCCTTAAGGGCAGGTATGCTCACTGATTTGTTCTGTATTCCCAGTGCCAAGAACATTGTCTGCACACAGAAAGCGTTCAATAAATAATTGTTGCTGAGGAACCCCCAGAAACACTCTTAGATTCATCAGAAGTTTTTTCCATAAAAGGTAATATTTACTGAATTTGTGAACCTTCCTACTTGTTATCAACTTTAACAGTGTGCCCACTATGGAAGCAATATTTTCTTCTAGACTTATTATGAGTGACTGTGGGAAATACAGATAATTTGTCACCTTGAATCTAGGTTAAATATTTTGGCAAAGAGCCCCACAGTTCTCTAGTGAATGCCATTAGTCTATAATATGTTAAGATAGATCTAGATATATGATTAGACCGAAAGGAGAAACTTAGATTTTATTTCACTAGTGTCTATATGCTATATACTTTTATTACACAATCGTCAATGTGTTCTTTCTCTGAACAAAAATGATTTTGGATTGTATTTTATGTAATAATCAAATATTTTATTATGCTACTCTTGCTGGCATGAGTTGAAGTAGTGGTTTGTAAGCAAACATTTCAGAAAGTTTTCTCTTGCTATTTGCTAGTACCCCAGCAAGTAAACTTTTTGCTGTAAAGGGCACCCAGCTCTTCCAGGCTCTGGGGAGCAGGAGGAATTTCTGGTGCTTCTAACATGACACTGTGGTAGAGAATGTCTGTAATTTGCTGCTTAAAGTGTCAAGCTGACAAAAGATGCTCAAAGTAACACAGTGATTCAATAACAGAAGAATTTCTAGAATTGATGCCCCATTTGGGGTCAGACTACTGATATTATGCCATTAACTGAAAAATTCAAAGAGTTTCCTTGTGGTAGAGATATTTTTATTCTGAGTACCTTGAGGCTGGATAAACTTCTTCAAATCACGTGACACATTCATTTTAGAGGAATTCCTAAGAATCTCCTTACACTACAAAGATTTGCAGAGAAGCCATAAACTTTCTTATACACAAATTAGCTGAGAGTGTTAATTACATTTCTTTCATGAATTCATATTTTGAGGCCCTCTGATGGTTCATTCATGAACCACCATGTTAAATAAAAATAGGAAAGATTTTTTTGTGTGCCATGTGTCTATAAGTGACAATGACATCTTTGTAGCAGGCACATATTTTTGGATTTGTTGTATTTAAGAAGAAATAAAACAGAGAGGCTCTATTTTGAAAGTATTTTTATGACATTGATAACAATTGTGAATTAAAATTGTCTTGGTGAATGATGTCATCAGCTAATCAAAAATCTTAGATGCATGGTGAAGACAGTCCTGAATTTAAACTTTTATAAAATGCTTATGAAGCTGAAATTTATCAATTACATAATATTAGATAAGTCACAATTTCTCTAAGGCTTGAGTTCTTAGGTGAGAGTGAAGGCAGGACACATGATTCTTCACATAAAGAATTCTATTTGCTGCATCGTGTGAAACTGACCCTGTAAGAAGAGCGTGTGTATATGCTAGACCAGGGCCTGGAGACACGCTTCTTCACCTTCTCAGTAGCGCATCAGGCTAATGGAGGCCTCCTTCTGCATAATTTGTCCTGAGATGTTTTGGGCGCTTTATTTACTAAACTTAAATATAGGTAATCTGCATGGAAAAATCTGCTGTGAAGAAAAAAGTCATTAAAAATATACTCAAATTAAAGGAGAAAAGCAAAAAAAGAGCACTGACTTTGTCACCTGTATGCTCACTGCTACCTTGCCTGCCTGGGTTGAAATTCTCACTCTCAGAGATGTCAGAGGCTGGAGATTATAAATATAGAAACACCAGTTGATGTGTATGTTTCCTGAAAAAGAAAGATGTTAGTCGAAGACAGACTTTATTAACTTGGCCTCATCCATTAGTACGAGGCAGGACTTGATTGATATTTAATCGACAGAGGCCACTATGGTTCCTGGGAGGAATTTACTTTGGCATTAGGATGGGGCTTTATCTTAATCTAATCAAGACATTCCTTTTTTGCCATAAAGACTGAGTTAGAAAATGCAGGCTATTTTAGAAAATCCAATGAGCAGAAGGCATTTTCTTGGCACAGAGACTGATTTAGAAATGGCATATAATCAAATTTGGACCAATGAAGTACAAGAGAAGGTTTATTGGTGACTTTGGGGATAGAAGTGTCCTCGGTTTTAAAAATGAGCCACGTAGAGATAGGTCGGAGACCCAGAAATGCGATTTCATCCTTCTATGAACCTGAGGATGCAGGAGAACAGAGCAGTAGCAGAAACACGCCACTGGCCCAGAGACCACACTGAGTCTGATCACTGCTCTGGCTTTGACATTATCTTTGGTGGTCAGAAGTTTGACTATGATGTATCTTGGTTTGGATTTCTGTGAGTTTAGCATGTTATGCTTCACTCAGTTTTTCGAACCTATACATTTATCTATATATATTTGCCATATTGGGAAGGTTCAAGCCATTATTTCTATGAGTGTCTTTTTCTTCTTCTTTAAGGACTCAAATAGCACAAATGTTAGATCTTTTGTTATATAGTCCTATCTATCTCTGAGACTGTGGTAATTTTTTTTCAGTGTATTTTCTTCCTTTCTCTTTTTTCAGATTTGATAATTCATACTGTTATCTTTAAGTTCACTGATTCTATTTTCTGTCCCCTCCATTCTGCTATGGAGCCTGTCCACTGAGATTTTTTTTTTTTCAGTTATATATTTTTCTGTTCTAATATTCTCATTTGGTTCTTCTTTATAGATTTTATTTCTTTGTTGAATTTTTAATTTTCGTTTCTTTTAAATATGTTTGTAATTGCTAATTAAAGAATATTTATAATGTCTGCTTTAAATTTTTTCTCAACTAATTCCAATATCTCTGTCATGTTAGTATTGGAGCTTTTTGTACTGGTGGGTGATGGTTGGGTTCCAGCTCCCCACTGGGTCTCCATTAACACCTCCCTGGCTGGTTAGGGGAGGACTAAGAGTAACTCATTACTACTGCACACGTGGCTTCTACTCACCCCCGGAGCTGTGAGGTGGCCTCATTACCCACTTGGGGAGTGGTACAAGTGCTGACTCTATATAAGCCTCCTGTGACGCCGTCCTTGCATTTGGGAGTAAGGTTTAACATATGGATTTTGCGGAGAACACAAACATTCAGTTATGATTTTTTTGGAAAGTGAGAGTATTGAAGTCTTGGCTCTGATACTGGCAAAAGTTATGTTTCCATTCTGTTGGGCTAGCATTCTAACATCTCCCTGAGGACATTTCTCTGTGCTTTCTCTATAAAAATGAAGTACAGGTTTGAAAAAATAGTCATTTTTTAACAAAAGAACATATGTTCTCAAAGTTAATCATCTTCTTTCCTATGTAGCTTATCCCCAAATAAGACAGAAATGTGAATTTATCCTATTTTGCTTCAATTTTCTTAGATGGAATGTTTACCCTTTAAAAATTATTTTTGAGACTAACGTGGATCTTTCTGTTCTTTAATGGGTATTGTCTCACTAAAAAATTTACATGACGCATTGATTAAAGCTATGCCTGAAATATATCTTTTACTACGTGTTGAGTAAGGATGTACTTCACACGAAAGAATCAGAGAACATGAAAGCTGGAAGAGAACCTGGGCCTCGTGTACTTTATTCCTTCTTTGTACAGGGACGGAAAAGACAAAGCCAGAGGAAATGGCAGAAAGTTCTTAACTTTCAGAAACATGCTGTTTTGGACCACAGAAATATTTAATTAGTTAAATTTTCTGTCTATTAAAACGGAAGGCTTTACATGCTAGGAGAAATATTTTAGCATTTTAAGGTGATAGCATCCATTTCCGATTTTAGATAACAGTGATCAGAAGCACTTCAATTGCTACTTTTGAAATTTACTATTTCCAGTAACAGAGAGAAAGTAGGGGGTGCTTCTGCTGCCTCATTAGTGATTTGTTGATCAACGGTGTAACTTTTATCAGATGGATCAATGATTTTTACATGACTAACAAGGACTTGTCTATCTAACAAAAAGTGAAAAAAAACCCCAAACGTCATTTCTCCTTTTAATATTTTGCCATTTTAACAAATGAGAGTAGTGTGATGCATGTATTGGTTCTAATAATGCCAGCTCATTCTCGCCATGTCACTAATTTTGTATGTGACTGGTGTCTGGGTCTCTCTGGGACCATTCTAGTCAGAAGAGTGGCCCACCAGAAAGTTCCTGGGTGGAAATATCAGAATTGGTGTCTCAAATAATGCCAGGCACGTAGCAGGCTCTTGGTACGTATTTGTTAAAATAATACCAGGAGTTTATCTTTAAAGCTTGTCATATGGGAAGTCAATCATCTGTTGAGTGTAAATTTATTTGCCAAGTTATAGGCAATGGAAGGGGAAACAAGTATATTTCATGAGCACGTAGAATGGCAAGGAAAGCAGATTCTTGTACTCATAAGGAAGGATTCCGTGGAACAGAGGAGCAAGAGTGGCAGTTGGAGGTATTAATTGTTATTGTTTAAATTAGTTTAATTCTGCAATTAGCAGGTGAGTGGGTGATCCTTTTTTAACTCTTAATTTGACTGACAGTTTTTTTTGTTTGTTTGTTTTTTCCTGACAGGTTGATTCTTGAGTGTAGCCGAGTAAGCATTATTTGCCTCTTTTCGTCAGTGTCAATAAAAAACTATTTTGAGACTCTCAAGAACTGGACTGTCTGAACAAGATGAAGATTGTGTAAAGAGAATGTTGATAAAATCAACCCTTCTCTTCCACATATGCATTGAAAATTAGTTATTTTTATCAATTTCTCATATGCACAGAAATGAAATATGAGAGTAGAAAAGCCAGTACTATTTTGTTTCCCATTGTTTAAATAAGACCCCACTTAATTCTGGTGTATTATCTATTCATATAATTATCACCTTAGACTCTTTTAGCATCTATGATAAAGCACTGCCAGGAGTCTGACATTAGGTATACTTGATATGTTAGCATTTCTGCAGTTAATTTGTATGCAGGGGAGAAAAACAAAACATAGAGGTTTCTTAAAACATTTATCTGAAAAAGAAAACCTTTACAAGAAAGGAATTCTATAATTTTATGAAAATCACAGAATTTCACAGCTACATCTGTTCCATGCAAGGAGACATACCTAACTATACATGTGCATGTATGTGTCACTGCACAAATTTACTCATGACACATGAAGGTGATGTATAGCAGTTACTAGTTTTTGTTGGCAAAATGGCAGTTTCTGAAAGATGTAGACATTGACCTTGACACAGGGCATTGAGCCCAATGTTATTTGAGGGATTGTAGATCTCTTACTGATCTCTTCTTCCACATTTAGAAACAGAACAAATATTGCTTTAGGAAACATCCTACAAAATCTTTCAGAGAATTGTAGTAGTACTTGAAAATTGTTTTAATTATATTTAAGCAAATAATTTTATTTTGTCCCATGTTGTAGCTTTATACTGTCCATTTTTAATAAATAAAAAATTATTTTATATAGTCAAAGTGAATACTTGCATCAACCAATCATTATGTACTATCTTTCGATAAATTATCAGAAATAAATATATAGTAGACATCATTAATAGTTCCAAAATTGCAGGGCAAATTTATTAGTATGAAAACTCTTTAGTAGTACTTATGTCTAATAACATACATTACATAGCTTTTCTAAATTTTAATCAGATGGATGAAATAAATTGAGGTAAGAGATAATATTTATGCAGTAAATTTAAAAGACTTTAAATGATAGATATTCATCTTTTTATGTTATATTTCAAACTTTGGATTATTTTAGATTGTTCATGTTGTTCGCTATTATGTAAAAACATAAATATTTTTGGCTCACAGGACAGGCATCTTATCCTATGGATAAAAGCAGGACAATAATCTTGTCTGACACCTTTATCTTTCTTTTTTCAGATATTGAAAATGTTTAAGTTTGTAAGATTATGTCTGTGTAGCTTTAACTAAGGCTCACTGAGATAAGGAATGGAACAATTAATTATGAATGTAATGTGGTCTAGACGATTTAGTTCTGGTTTCCTATACTCTTTTCTTCTCTAATGCTGGCCCCAAAGAAACCCAAACCAACCAATATGATACCACAAACCATCATGGCAAACAAATGCCCCTGCTCCTCCCTGCTGGATGATCAGACAGGATCTGAACAGCAATTGAAGTTCAAACTGGATACCTTGAAGTTGTAATCCTTTTAGTGATTGAATATTAAGGCACAAACAGAAAACAAACTACTTTTCCTTTTAAATTTAGACTGTGAGATAGTTCTCTCCTTGCCCCTGGATGAACTCTCAGGTTTGCCTCAGATTTTTATTCAGTTACACTTAGATAATAAAGAGCTCAAATAAAATTCCAGAGAATGGTCTCATTTCAGTCATTAAAATGTCTAGACCAGAGTAATAATAAAATTCAAAGATTGGAAATGAATGCTTGTTTCTGCTTGGTTCCAGGACAAAAGCGATGCTCATTCAGATTCATCTCTCTCTCTTTTTCTCTCTCTGTTTAACAATCTATACGTCTATTCTTTCTCTTCACTGTCTGCTCAGGTCAACAGTATCAGACTCTCTCCTGACCTTCTATTTTGCCCTCTGCAATGCTGACAGCACCGTTGGATCATCCGTTGTCAAGTAACCCATGAACAATAGGCAGCTTGCTTTTAAAGAGGAAATATTTGGTGGCTACATTTTTTTTCTAGGCTTTCGGGGTTCAGCTAGATCAGTAAATATCTCATTTTCAACAGTCAAATTCTACGTGGCAAGTGCATAAATCCTTCAAGAATATTTGTGTCATTAATAGCTGCACTTCTGATTAGAAGCTACTATTAGTTGCTATTATATAGGACTAATAGGAAGATATAAGAATTTTTGTTTTGTTTTGTTTTGTTGTGTGTGTGTGTGTGTGTGTTTTAGGGGCCAGGGAAATTATCACATGACTAAAGAACAACTTGGCAATAATTCAGAAATAATTTTGGAGTCTACATGAATGTCCATTTCTATGACTATACATTTAATTACATATGTATGTAATAAATTGATTACATATATGAGTGTGTTTGCACATAGAATTCTTAGCACTCTGTCTGGATCATTAGAGTACATAGAGCAGTGATGGTTTATATCACAGGGACACAAGATATCAAAAAGAAGAATCTGTGGGTGGTGGCAGAAAATGGAAAGATTGCATACTGAAAAATCAGCTGAAGAAAAAATAGTGAAAATAAGTAAACTGTAGAGCTTAGTTTTTCAAATGTAAAAAATGACAAAATTTTTCCATTTGATAGGTTTAAAAGGCTAGTATTCTCTCAATTAAAATTTTACTGTCCTTATCTTTTTTATTCCATCTCTACTACTATCATCTTCTCACTGAAGTTTTTCAACATAATGCAGTCATTTATATTCACTCATTTAAAATAAAAACCTTATCACATAAAGTAGCAGAAGAAAAATGAGTCTTATGATGCTTATAAGAGTGAAAATGCCTGATCAGCATAAATAGAAGAGCAGAGCAGAGAAGGAACGATGTGTTGCCTTAATGAATTTTCAGACATCAGTAGGTCAAGGATTAAGACAGGGAGATAATTCAAAATAGTAAATCTAATAGGGTTGCTAATGTATCTCAAAGGAGCATAAGAGGAATGCAATGTGTTTTGAAAATATTGATGAGTTTTTACTGAGGGTCCTCGCGTGTCTCTGGTGGTATCTTCCATGATCTAGTGCCTCTACCACATGATAGAAGAATCCTACATTGTAAATGCAGTGACTGCTGCCTGCTTAATGTCTCACTGACTTTTACTGTTCAATGAAATGGCGAAGTACCCGTTAGACTCAGCTACTCATAAAGTTTAGTTGGTTTGGATATGGAGACTTTTTTGTTTCTAGTCAATGGTAACTTTGAAAGCTTTTTGAATATGAAACTAATAGATTAAAAGTCAAGAATTGATACAAACATATCAGGGGTATATCACAAGGCAGCTATATATAACAAAGAGACTCAAATTCTATTTTGTCCTCACATTTGTGTATATAGACAACGTAAAGTAGAATGATAGAGATGGAGAAATGTTAAAAAGAACTCATTAACTCATTCTTAAAAAAGGTCATTGGTTTTTAATTAAAAGACTCTAAATATCTCATTACAGATTTTTTTTAATGCCAGAATTACAAATTGCCTCAATTATGCACATATTTTGTAGTTGATAATTTTAGTTCTTTGTACTTTAGTGTTCTGAGAAAATATTGGTGAAAATTGAGAATTATGAGCACATTTAAGTGAGGGTAACTCAAAACAGAAACCAAGCCTCACGAGAATAATATAGATGTTGATAAGGGAAATAAGTATTTTAGAAACAAAAAATATACATAACCATGCATGCATTATAACATTCCTAATTTTGCCTTCTGACTCTCAGAAGACCTTGAGGAGCATATAGTTCTGCAATCATTTCAGAGACCAAAAGGGCGAAGTCAAGGAGTTCCCTCGTAGCAAGTGCAGAAAGCAAGACGTGGGGAAGTGTGCTTTTCCCTGTGTGAAATGATTGCAGCGGCGATGCAGAATTTGTTGATGAGGCATTTCTGCATCTCATTTTCTTATATTTGATTATTTTAGTAACTACCTATTCGGTCACCGTTCATTCACATGTTCCTAGAAGAAATATTTCAGGGGCCACGATAAATGACATTTTAAACATCACATTTCTGCATTAAAGATTGGATTATAAGGCAGCTTTATGGATCCTTTTCATTCTTTATTACACTTATGACTTTTATAATAAGCTCCTACATATACGAAAAGAGGCTGTGGGTTAAGTGTGAAGAGATCCAGAGGGTAGTAGAGTTGTTAAGCATTCTCATAAAAGACAGTGGCGTAAAAAGGGGTAAAAGCATCGGGAGGAATCGCTCTTAAAAATGCTCATGGAAGTCTCTTGTCAATCAAATAAGGTGAGATGGCTATTAGGCTTATTACCAGGGAGATACGTCACACCAAAATCCACATCCTTCTAATGATGTCAGGGGTTACCTCCCTAGTTATTAGGGTGCACCTCCAGTTCATACTCTCAGGGTTTCCTCATCCCTACTGTCGACTTTATCTCCCTAGTTACCTACTCTGTGTCTCTCTTTCTCATACTTCTTTCCCTCCTCAGGATGACTTTTTTTTTTTTAAATAGACTCTCTGCTATTCCTTTCCGGTCTGCATTTTAATACCCAAATTGGGATCTGAAATACATTTCCTCCATTCTTGACCGCTACTTCCTCAAAGTCTCCTTTCTTCTTCACGACTAAATGAGATCTTCTGTCTTCATTCAAGTCATTCTCTACTACTCCCCTCCCCAGTAGAAGCCAGTCTAAGTAATGCCCCCTAAATATATAAAGCACAGCATGCTAAAACAATTCGTATAATTTACTGGACATGTATATCATTAGGTTTAAAAGTTGTTATAAAGCTAAGCATAGACTCATTTTATAACCCATAATTTGTGCTTCCAGATATTTACCCAGTTGACTTGAAAATGAATGTCCACAAAAGTCTGCACATCTGGACATGAGTGTTCATAAGAATTCTGTTCATAATCTTCCCAAACTGGAAGTGATCATTATGACTTTCAAAAGATCAAAGAAGAATAAAACTGTGGTATATCCACACAAGGAAATACTACTCACCAAGAAAAAGAAATGCGCTATCAACTATGTGAAGACGTGGAAGAATCTTAAATGAATATTGCTAAGTGAAAGAAGCCAGTGTTAGAAGGCTATGTACTTTATGATTCCATTTAGAGTAGAAGGCACTATAGAAGCAGAAGCCACATTGGTGGCTGTCCGGAAGTAAGACTTCTCTCCATCAGGTCTTGACATGACTGCAACCTTTTGAGAAACTATGAGTCTGAGGATCCAGCTAAGCTGTAGCAAGGTGCCTGACCACAGAAACTGTGAGATAAAAAGTGTTTGTTGTTTTAAGCTGCTAAATTTGGGGGATAATGTATCATACAACATTATATAATTAATCCAATCATATACATTGTATATAACATTAAAACCAAATCACCAGATGAACTTTTGCTTTTAAATAAGAAAGATGATATTGAAAAATTGTGAAAATATCTTTGTCATTGAACAATGCACGTTAACAGAGTTATCTCTGGAAATAGGACAGTTTTGAAACTAGACTCTGGGAATGCTATGCCTTCTACTTTTTCAGAATGATACTATTTTTCAGTATGTATCATGTTTTTTACAAATTTTCTGCATACGTGAGTCATTCTATTGCATTTTAATGCGATTTCCCTCCCAATTAGCTCTGACTCTCCAATCATTAAGAGGGAAAAACAAAGACGTGCCTTTAAACATTAAACAGGACAAAATAAATGTTTGGTCCTGTCTTCTGATTCCTCTTAGATGTGTCTACATTTTAATTCTTTCACATTTTCTAAGTTAATGGAATGGAAAAGAGAAAAGAGATGGTTCTAGATAGAGAAGTAAAAACCACTCAGAATCAGAGGGGGAAATGAAAACCAAATAGAATCTGAGACCATTTAAAATGTCAAATTGTAATTTTTCTGGTTTCTGATTTATATCATATTCAAAACTGCTCCCTCCACTGGCTCTTTCCTATACAAATATGGCCCATTTCTTATACAGATATTTTCTTTGGCTAGTGTTCCCCATAGGCACAGATCAATCTTCACACCTTCTCAAACTCGTTTTTCCTCTTTTGGCATGTGTTCTGTTTGCCTGCCATATGTATTTATCCCTGCAACATTTCCAGACCCAATTTAAAGTTTGAAATATATCCTTCCCTACACTTTGCATTTCTATGCCTTTGGAACTTGGCATAAGTTTTATCCATCAAAATCTGACTGATTTTCCTCTTTTTTTAAAAGCTAGTTAATTTCAAAGAAGTATTTCCTCCCGCTTTTATCATTTTTGGCCCAACTCAGAGAACATAAAAATATATCAGTGTATCAGAGAAATCTCTTTGTAGTCCTGTGAGGGCATTCCTGGTACAGATAGTGTCTTTGTGGGACAACTGGGGTCGATCAGAAAGTTCTCATCTAAGCTTTTCAGCTGACTTTTTGTATGTGAACCTCCTATAGAAATGGTTTGCCACGTGAGAGATCTGATTTAATTTGTAATTCATAGAACGGCACTTGGAGTGATTGCTCCAAAACTAAAATTCCTAATTTATCTGATGGCTCTCTATGGACACAAGCAAACTTATGGTATCAAAATTTGTGTCACCCAACACGTCACAGACAAGAATGAGTGCTTATGTCATCACTCCTGGTTGAATCCTCTTGCTCTCTTCCATGCTTTCTCCATTTTCTAAGGTCTACGTCGAGTACCACTTCCTTTACAAACCCTTCACTGATTTTACCCACGATGATCGCAACTTTTCTAAAATCTTAAAGCATTAGTTGTCTTTCTCATTTTAGCTCTTAATTATAGACTCTTACACAGCCTGGGATACTCTTCTTTCTCTGCTTGGCCTGACAAACACATACTTGTTATTAAGAACTCACGGTAAGCACCACTTCCTTCTTGAAGTCACCCCTGACCACTCCCACCTTCTGTCATCCAAGGAAGTGTCCTTTCGACAGTTACCATGGAATCATCTGTATGAGAACGGGGCCTGTGTCCCTCTGTTTAATAACATATTTCTTCTTTACCTCCGCACTGCAGAACAAGTTTCTCTCTAGTAGGCAGTTAATTGTGTTCAACTCTGCCTCACCAACGCCTAGCCCTAGGTCTGGAAAATTAAAGAAACTCAATACATATTTGATGAAATAATAAATGAATGGACACAAAACATAAATTAATGAACATGTAAAGGAATGAATTATTGCAGTGTTATGTGTATTGAATAATTACCGATGCATATAAATTAATTCATTACATGTATCCATCAGTCAGCTAATTATGTGCATGGATTATCAATCATTATGTTTATTAACTTAGGACCATCAAGTCAATTAATAATATGTATAAATTAATGATTCTGTGTACATTTTTTTCTTTCTGAATAGAGGGGAAAAAATGAGTGTATATTTGATATATATACACTCTAGATATATATTTGATAGATATATATTTGAGCTCTATGTAATTGAGAAAAGAGATTTTGTTCTTTTTCACTGGTATGGACTGAATATTTGTATCTCCTGAAAATTCATACGTTGACCTCTAATCCCCAATATGACAATATTTGGAGGTAGAGCCTTTGGGGAGTGACTAGGTCATGAGGGTGGAGCCCTCATGAATGGGATTAGTGTCCTTATAAAAGAGACCCCAGAAAGCTCCCTTGCCCCTTTCACGATGTGAGGACACACTGAGAAGTTGGCTGTCTAAGAACCAGGGACCAGGCTCTTCCCAGACCCTGAATCTTCCAGTGCCTTGGTCTTGGACTTCCCAGTCTCCAGAACTGTAAAAAATAAATTTCTGTTGTTTATGTCACCAAGGTCACAGTATTTTCATTATAGCAGCCCAAATGGACTAAGACATTCATATTTTGCATATTTTCAGCAGAATAATTTTTATTAGAAAAAGAATTTACTGAACTTTAAGGAAGTTAGAAAAAATAGAGAGGAAAATAAGGAAGAAATTACTGAGAAGAAAAATAAGAATAAACCCAGTGTTTTAAGCATAGCAACTGATATATTTTCTTTAAATGTTTTCCTTGTAGTTATTGTCACGTTTTACCATTCCATGCATCATTGGAATCATTGCATAACATTCATTATAAAGATTGTCACAGTTTACCTTACTGAAATCCACCAGCCGAAGACCAGGAGAACACACCTAATGAAACAAAATAAGGTTATTTAGCATGTTGCAGCAAGGAAGAGTTCTCTCTAGAGGAATGGTCAAGGTCTCAGTAGAAGAATTTGGGAGAGGTTTTTTTAAAGGACTGGACTTATGCTGGGTGATTCTAAGTAGGGCTTAAAGAGAAGAGGGCATTTCTGAATTGAATGCTGTCAGAAATTAGAGGCGATCCAGGGATTGGTTATCTTGGCATTCATTCTCTAGGAGGTGGGAAGATGTTAATAAAGAAATCTGTGTTGTTTTGGTAAATAAGTAGTAGTCACTTGAGTTAGTACAAAGAAAGGTTGTTTAGTTGTTTTTGTGGTTGCAGAGTGTCCTGGTCTCTGTCTTGTTTCAGACTGGTCACTGCCACACCTCAAACAAGTTGATGAGTATTGATGTTTCGTGTGTGTCATTCATCACAGCCTTGCCCTAACTGCCCACAACCAGGGCTAATTTTCACTTTCCGGAATGATTTATTTATTATTAGACTCTTAGTTTTTCCACCTTTTCAATTCTATGATGTGATATGCTGAGCACCATTATAAATATAGCTTTAAAAAAAAGATTCCAGAGGTGGCCATTAGTATCAATTTGTGGTCATTTTTCCTTTGCTCGCTCTACTGACATTATTTTCCTGCAAAACTGCCGTATACCACTTTGAACTATCAATAGTTATATATGATACTGTACCTCCATTGTTATTGTAAATTTTATATTTTAAAAATTATTTAATAGACTAAAATTGAATACAATTTTTAACTTATTTGAGTTTTTATAATTATTTGTGAGGCTGATTTTTTTACATGTGTCTTGTGGGTATCTGAAATTATTTTGGAGAATGTTGAAAAATACACTTCTGAGATATTGCTATTGCAGATATTATAACTCAGTTTCTCATCATGCATTATCTTCATGTTCCTATACATAGTAGCATCTCTGGATGGCCTTGAAATGTATTTGTTGAGACTAAATCTGAATATTTGATATTTTTATAAATAGCATTTTTGTAAATAAAATCTTTAAATAATTTCTCCAGGGTGAAAATTTCAAATATTGGCATAAATCTCAACAATAGCTATTGGAACTGAATGAATGAATAAGAAAAACGTACCATAATCATGCTAAGCCAACATTTTTGAGCTGTATGCTTCTTTATAAAATTATTGCATATAAATTTCCAAAATGAGAAAACTTATGCTTTAAGCTGCTAAATTGGTGGTCATTTGTTATGCAACAATGGAAAATGTATTAGTTTTCTATTTTCCTAACATTTTTAGTTAAATTCATTTGAAAAACAAAGGAGACTTCCTGAAAGAAAGGCACATATCTATCATATATGTATCTGAATATTTGTTTTATGTAATCTTGGTTTTAAGTTAGCATGATAAAATTCTAGACACTAAATTTATTGTCATAAATACCTATTGGACGACACGATCCTTAGATAAGTAAGAATTTCTGAATGTTAATATTTCAGCTCTACATTTCCCCCATAACTGACTTATAAAATTAACTAAATGTAAATAAAAGAGACTCCTAAAATGATTTAGAATACATTTCTTTTTATTAGTTATTTTTACTAACTGTTATGTCTGGTCGCTGCCTTCAAGTAGTAACAGAAATGTACTCAATTATAAAATATATATTTAAAATTACTGTTCAAGTTTTATTTTAAATACTTTAATAATCAAAGTATTGAAACAGTAAATATTATTTTAGATTTTGGAGCCTAACGTCCTTGAAATACTTATCAACATGCATGTAAATTTTATACATATAAATGTAATTTTATACATTAGGTATGTATATGTATATATAATATACATTATATATGTTTTAAAATATATATTTAAATCAATGGTACCTTCAGAAATATAACCGATTATTTTTCCTTTGATTTAGAAGGCTAAACCCCACCAGAATTTCTTGCTCTGAATATGACACGCTTTATTCACCTATGACAACCTTGTGACATCAATCTCATCTTGCAGCCAGCAACTTCAGCCATTCTGTTGCCCAGTAGTTTCCCTGTAATTATTATTTTTTAAGTTATTTCCAGAATACTTCATAAACCATTTTCGATGCCACTATATGGAAACAGGTAATAAATTCATTCAATTTTCAAGGGCTTTTAAGATATGTAGCTTTATTTTAGGTTGCAGTTCATTTTGTATTGCTACTTTTATCAGAGGCATAAGATATAGTGTTTTGTTTTTTAAGATAAGGATTTCATTGTTGCAATCTGGGGGAAAAATCACAGTATAATTCTGAAGTCTTTTTTTTTTTCCCCCTCCATGGGGAGGAGGAAAAAAGAGACCTTACCACCCCCTCTCCCATATGCTTCAACTTTCATGTCTGTTTTGCCATCCATTCCATTAACATGATTAATGAAAGTGCTTCAGAATTTCAAAAACCTTGAAAAGTAGCCAACTGTCTGCTCTTTGGAGGTTACATTGAAAATAAATAACAATAACAATAACACGGTGTTTCAGGCTTTTGAAGTCCTTAAAGACACGTCGCTGTGATCTTTGTAGCACTGCTGCAGAAAAGAGGACACCATTTCACATTTCTGGCATTACTAACGACAACACAGCAACTGAAAGAAAGCATGAATTTCTGGAAGTAGCAGTAGGATGTAGGACTCCTGCTGAGCTCACCAGTTCCCTGCTCTGCGCAGCTGCCTTCTCAGCTGGGGGTTTTAAATCAGCTCTGTGAGAAAAGACAGAAATGACCATGATGCATTTTCCTCACCCTGAGAAAAAGGTAATAATGTTCAATTAGCGCCGCAGCCTTCTGTTTTTCAGCTGACTTATTTCTGTCCTTTGTATGTTTTGCTTTGGATCTTTTCTTTTTTCTTTCTTTCTTTTCTTTTCTTTTCTTTTCTTTTTTTTTTTTGGTTCCTTTTCATTATGGAACAAAATACACTAAAAATATCCTTGTGCTTGCAGTTATGTGAGAAGGATCCTGAACTTCTCATGGCTTTTCTGAAATCAGTGAGAGAGGAATTGTAGTGCTTTTAAAAAATGTACACATTCACACTCATAGGGTATTAACATGGGATCATGCTCACCTAGCTAAGCTTGCATGTAAGCAAAAAATGATCACAAGTGAAAGAGTAGAGACTGTGGTAAAACTATTTCAATAATGCAACGTCTGACTTGTTGACAATGCGTATACTGCTCTGTTGTAGAACCGTGTGTACCACCGTGTCAACGGGGAGCTCTGCTTGCAGGATGGTTTGAGTACTAATAAAAGAGTTCATTTTATTTTTTAAAAAAGCAATGTTTTTAATCCTCTAGCCATAAAGAAATATATTATCTTCATTTACACTTGTTATAAATTATATTTGGAACTGCATAGATAAAAATTAATAAACATGATTTTATAGAATCCTGTTCCTCATAGGGTTATTTAGTTCTGTATTCTTAGAGACAAACCCCCCAGGCTTCTTGGTTATACTCCCCTTTCTCTCTCTGAGAACAATTTCTTTTATAAGCCCAGAATGATATGAGAAGAAAGAGCTATACGATATGTGTGCGCGTGCACGCGAGTGGGAATGTGTGCTTAACTGGAACCTGGGTCTTATGAAGTTCCTCTCAGATTTTCTTTAGCCTTCTGGTTGGGAAGATGAATACTTTGGAGCTTGAATAATATTCTTAAGAATGAAGTTCAAGGGTTGAATATTCATTGGAAACATGTCAATCGAGTTTTACTTTAAGGCTTGAACCAAAATATCGATTGCCACCACTTTAGTAATCACTCAATATAAAATCTGATTAGCAATTCATTTTACAAACATTTATTATGTGCTAGGCAATGGGCTTGGTGATGGAGACAAAAAGATAAGCATGCACTTCCCACTCTTAAAACATTAATTGTCTAAAATTTTGTCAATGAGCTATTTTCTGGAGAAAGATCTGATGTTTAACTCTATTTCTGTGCAACTCATGTTGCAGTAGAGTTTTGCAGAATCTTTCGAATTTCACCTCAAAGTAGGATAATATTTGCCTAGTAGGCAATTGGCCCACAAAGAATTAATTTTTACCTACTCAGGCAACAACTATTTATTGAATGACTGCATTGTACATAATTACTCCATTCTAGAAGGGAATGGAGGACAGAGAGGTAGCATAATCCTTCATACTTGTTTTTAAGAGGAGAAAGGATACTCGTTTTTAAGAGGTGACTGAGAGGTAAACCTGCTGACTTGATTCTGTAGCAATTCAACCGGCCCACTTAGTTTTCATATTGGATGACACGACCCAAAAGAAAAGAAAGCTTCTGCAAATATTCTTAAACACTTTCAGAATGCTTGGAAGTGACTTTAGAGTCAAATGACAAATAGTTTGTAATAATATTGTTCTTTTTTAATTCTGTGTTAAGAAGAGTGTGCAAAAATTATCTTAAATTATTCACACTGTGTAATTATTTTAAATTTCAGACGCTTCTAAGTGATTAAGTTTCTTGGCAATAGTTTCCCTGAGCTTTCCTTTGACCTACCAACTGGCTAAATGTACAAGTTTTCAATGTCCTCTCAGATTGCTGTACCTTCTCTGTTGGCCTGCATTGGTTACCAGTCCTCTGAACTTGCTTCGAGGATCCTACTTTGGGAGGCATTTAGAAAGCATGTATATGCAGCTTCGTAGCACCTCTGTTTCTCATTTTGAATATCTCATTTTTCTATTTTAAGATGTAGTGGAATACATTTTTCCTATTTTCTGTTTTGATCTCTTTCTTGGTTTCTTTGTTTGTTTATTTCCTGATATCTTTGTATTATCTATCTATCTATCTATCTATCATCTATCATCTATCATCTATCATCTATCTATATTATCTATCATCTATCTACCTACCTATCCATCAAAAAATAAGCATCTAATCTTCTTAGCCTATCCTTGGGTATTTTAAATTAATTTCTCCAGTGTTATCTCTGTTATAACAGTTGAAATTACTAAGTTCTCATGCTCCCGGTCTCCTTTGTAGTGAGAGGGGGCATATTCTTTAGTTCTGGACATTGAGACAAGAGCATGAACTTGCTAAGAGCTCTTGTTTACTTAATATAAAGGAAAAACATGGCTCCTTCTCTCTTAATATAAAGGAAAGGCTGGCATGGCTCCTTCTCCCTTTTTTCTTGAAGGCAGACTGGGATACTGAAAGTTTCTGCAGCCATTTTGTGACTGTGAGGCAGATATGATGAAACCCCAAGAGAATTTCAGAAATGCCAACTCTAACATGCTGAAACCACTGAACTTGTGACAACTGCCTCACTCAGGACTCCTGGTTATGTCAGAAAAATAAAACAATATTTATTGTCACCCTAAGTAGTGTTTTCTGTTACTTTTAGCTGGAAGTATTCCTAACATGCATAAATTATTGGAGATTGTTGAAAGTTGAGCATTATACTATAAAACAAAACTCTTAACAAGAAAAAGCAAAATGTAATTATTGTCTTCAATGACTTCATTGTGAACATTTTATGTGATAAGCAAATAAAAATCAAAAGATTTTTCTGATACTCATCCAAGGTCTAAGATCAATTTGCAGAAGCATATTTCTTACTTTTCCTTGGTGTTCATTTTCTCATATGTAAAATAAAGGATTACCTTGTTTCTAAAGTACATTGCAGATCTAAGTTTCTGAATTTATTATAATAAAATATGTTTTAGATCTATGGATTTATAACACTATGTGTTAAGTGACATCATTTTAAAAATTGTATTCCATGATTACTTTGGATATAAAAGAAGTCATATTGTACTTTTACTGTTTATATTTAGGGTTTTGTACATTCTACATTGAAAAACTGAGCTATGAGTTTGAGCCTTTTTATATGCTATTATCCATTCTAAAGATCTAGTTTATTTAGTTATTTCCCCACTGAAATTAGAACAAAAATGATATCTGGAAGCTTCCTTTAGGAATAATTTTTTTCCCAACAAAACTCTATACAACCTTATTAATCATCTCCTTTTTTTGTAAATAAAAATTCAGACAAAATAATGCCACTAATATGAAGATATGTCTGGCACTAAGTTTTCTAGCCATTTTGTGATGTGACTGTGCAATTGTATGAAATTGGCACAAAGAAGTTTCATTGATGGTAAAGAAATGTTCTCAAATTGCTTTTGGGAGACACAAAGCAGAACAAATAAACTATTGTTATATCACTTTAAAGAATATATAAGCAAATAAATGTGAATTAAAAGTGAATTGATCATAAACAACATTAATTTCAAGACCTATTTTACTTTTCCATCTCATTTTGCAATAACATTGGGTCATGCAAGTTGATCAAATGTCAGTTGCTCTAATCAAGTTTTTTTTTGGACATATAGGTTGACTTGGAATTTGTTTGATGTTGGAAACAGAGATGTGCAAAGAAGCCATTACTGGAAAGAGGAAATAAATAAAAAAAGGGACCATACAGAAAGGAGATCATTGATAACAAGCAAAAAGCTTTAATGCAGAAAATGAAAAAAGCAAAAAGAAATGGTGTGCAAAGTGTGTGTGTGTGTGTGTGTGTGTGTGTGTGTGTGTGTGTATGCATAGGCAGGCATGTTGGATAGTTAGGGAAGAAGAATAAAAATGCATAGAGGGTGTGTCCTTTTCATGAGGTGAGGAAACTATTGTTGGATAATTATCACCACCTCTTGTTTTCCAGAGTAATGTGCAGCCTGTGAACTGGAGAGCTGATCTTGTACTTAAAAATGAGAGATTTTTGCTTTCTTTGAAGCGACATAGCATCTCTGGGTGGTAGTTGGGTATAAAACAAACAGAGACGCCTTTTCTTTACATGCTGGAAGCAGTCATCCCTGTTGCCAAGGAAACATCCTCAGGCAGCAAGGGTCACCTTCGGAAACAATTGGAAGACTTCAAAAGCAAATCAATAGAGAAACGCCAAGACCTGAACTTCCTAGCCAATGTTGCCTCCTATTTTAAATGTCATTTTCAACAAACACTTGCTTATGTGATTACTATGTAATGAGAAGCAGGAAGACAAAATTGAATGTGTTGTAAGTCTAGCCCGGTATTTTCAAGCTCTGCTCTTAGAAGCCTGTGGTTTTTGGTAGAAAAGCTTTGAGAGGGGGAATGAACAGACACAGCAGCCTGGATGACGGCTTGACATTCAGGTTTTAAAAGAGAAGCTGCATTTAAGACTTCATTTGCATAAAAGTTTCCACTCATTAAAAAAATACAGACCTTTACTAGTACAAGCACACTTCATTGTATTTTGTCTAAGTTAGTGAGATTTTTTTAAATTTTAATATCTAAAAATGTTTTGTTGTGTATTGTGTTTGTGCAGATTTTGTGTTAATAAAGCACAATTCATTCACTCGTACATTCATTCATCCTTCTACCAAATATTTATCATTTCAGACTATGAGCCAGGTACTAACGGGAGATGAAGGACAAAGAGAACATAGTTCCTACATTTAAGGTCTGGGGGACTCAATCTGATAAAGAAGTTAGATACAGAAACAGACAATGGAGTCATTGGCAGAGGGAGCACTGGAGGATGCTTGCAATTCTTCCTGGGGAGGTAAGGCAAAGCTTTGGGGAGAGAAAATAATTGAACTTAGCCTTGAAGAATGGATAAGTGTTAAGCAGAGTCCAGCGCTGGAAGGACATTCTAAGACACAGAAAACATCGAGAGATGGGAAGAGTAGATTTCATTGGCATTCTGTTGGTTGAAGATCAGCATTTATTTGAGAGTGCGTTTGGTGATGAGATTGGAAAAGGAAACTGAGTCTAGGTCACAAAAGTCCTTAGATAGCATGAAAAGTTTATGCTTTACTGTTAGTTTTCCAGATTTTTTCCTTTATAACTTTAGATATAGGGAAAGGGATTATTTAATGCTTAAATAAACATAACTTTAACAAGGCTGGTATTTCTCTTTCATTTTTCCCTTTTAAGATCCAGAATTATTTACAAATACCTATGTGCTTTCAGAGAGCTTAAGGAATTGGAACTTCTGTGACACTTTATTGTCTACAGCAATAATTGCGATCTCTAGGATCAACTCTATTGATACTAAAACTTACAATAGGATTTGATTTATTAAAATACAAATAACAGAATTTTATGATAGCAGTTAGGATGGCCTCCACTTTCAAAGTAACTAGCAGAATTAAGTTGTCAGTACAATCATTTCTTGAAATCACACACCTATTTTTTTTTGTCAGAAAATTAAAAAATAATGAGTTCTGACAGTTCGTCTACTAACATGTTAAGTTGCCCACTGACATGCTCCTTTTTAACTCTCTCTTCATGAAGGACAAGAATGAAACTTTATGTACAAGAAAACCTGATGGGGGAGGGCACGTATGTTGGAGAGCTGAGGCTTTTGGCATCATTTAGGTTGGCCACCTGTTCTTGCCTGCGTTTGCTGAATAAATTAGATGCTCTGGGGAGACTGTATGCAGCTGATTGGTCTGCCTTGTTACCAAGGCAACTATTTTTTCTCTCTGCTCTAAGACTCTGAAAGGGTTCATAACCCATTAGTACTCTTCTGGGCAGAAACATGAGAACATTTCTTTTCTTCTTTTCTCTTTTTAAATTCCTGGTCAAGATGATGGGATTAGTGAAATTTAACAGACTACTCTCATCATATTGTTTGTTCAGACAGTATATTTTTAAAATGTTTAAAAAACTTAGGTCCAAACCTTAAAGGCATATAAATAATAGCCAAATGGAGGGATGTTAATGATAACTAATAAAAAAAATTGAAATATTTTTCATTTTAAGTGGAGTTTGTCCAAGGCAAAGCATGTAAAAATACAGATTCTCTGAAATCAGTTTAAAAGGCAGTGAATGAAAGGCTATTTTCCCCCAATTATTCCAGCTATTATTTTTATCAGGGTTTTCTTCACTCTATAGGGACAATAAAATAAGAAAAGGCAATGATTTGGCAAAGGTTTCATTAGATCCACCAAACCATAAGTCCAGGGGCTAAGTGATCATTTTCTGAATGACAAAGGGCTGGGAAAATGGTGGGGAGATGGCTGACCCCACATTATGATAAAGCCATCAGAAATCAACATAGATTTTTACCTCTAAGTGACATTTAGACCTCAGCATATTAGTTTTCTTCGACTTTATAATCTCTGTCTTTTCTCTCCACCTTTGTGTGCTCTCCCCTTATATTACAAATCTTCATGTATTAAAAAAAAAAAGTAAGATTCTCAAACAGATAAATTTCTCCAGAACCTACCTTGCATCAAGAATTTTATGTTATCTCATTTGCTTAATTTCTCACATCAACTCAATGAGTTAGATATCATTTATCTTCTCAAATTATATAATCCATTTGAGACTGAGACTCAAGTGGATTATATAATTTGTCCAAAGTAATGGGAGGTTGACATCACATTGACTTCTAACTCATTCCAAGGCTATGTTTTTCACTACACTATGATGTCTCCAAAGTTTTGTAATAATGCTAATAAAATATGTCCTTTCTGAACATTAAAATATTGGGGAAAAGAAAAACAGATGGAATCTTAAAAAATTTAAATTAAGCCTCTTGGAGGACTTCTTGTTCTGTTATTGTGGATCTTTTCACAAGTAGAATGCAACTCCAGGCTCCAATTCACCACAATGCTGAAACATTTTTATACAGATTAAGAAGAAAGATTTTGTCATACATGGCAATTCCTTTGACACTTTTTAAAAATTATCTTTCTATAAATACTAGAGAAACTGATTAAAATTGAACCTTGAGCACCTGTCTTATAACTAGTTTTGTTGTTGTTATAGTTCTTTGCAACTGAGGAAGAATATATATTCTCCTGATATAATTAGCAGGGCCACTAGGACCTTTGTGTGAGATTAGGCTCACAGTTTGATCATGGACAAAACTTGATGCAATTAGATTTACTCTGATTTCAGATCTTCTACCAATTAAATTCTGCATTCTGAGATTTCAAAGCTGGAATTGATGTTTTAAAATACATATTTCTTTGATATATATTGGAATATTTAAAGATATGACCACATCATGAATAGGCAGTTTTTAAGAAGCACAGGTCTCAGTGTCTAATAAAGCAGTGCAAATGTTTTGCTTGGTGTGAAGGCATACTGTGATTGATTCCAGGTAGGTTAAAGATTTAACAAACACTTCATTAGATGGTTGTAAATATGCACAAAGATATTATTCTCCTAGAATATGAGGATTTGGCAAAAGAATAAATGCACACTTCAATTTTTCACAAGCAAGACAGATTTGCTTTATTCCCGTCCTATCTCCAGCATCAGTTTAACGTTTAAAAGTTTCTCTGATGAATTAGGCAATTACTTATACTCTGAAGAAGAATGCTATGTGAAGGCAATCTATTTGCATTTTCAGAAGTATCTTTATTTAAATATATTTGCTTCCATCATTCTCTTCTAGTTATCTAGATGAGACTAAAATGCTACTTTTGTGCTCCAAATAGTATGCTCATGCCGATTTCATTCAACGCGCTTTCAGCAACCATTTATAGTCCCCCTCTGTGCCGGGCGCTGTGTTATGTGCTGGGCTGTCCTTTCCCTTCATGTACTCAGTTTTGTGCGAAACATCTGCAGGACAGTCAGTGATCTCAGTAGGGTAAATGCTGTCATGGAGGAATGAACTTGCAGTTTGAGGAACATATTAGAAAGTGTTTCCCAAACAGAGAGATTCTTCCTGAGTCTTGCACTGAAGACCACTGTTCCTACCATTTGCTTTCTTGTTTTCACTCAAGTCTTTGGATGTGTCATTTTCCTAGTATAACTTTGGTTTATCTCAATTCCGGTTTTCCTCTCTGCTTGTGCTACCAGAGTCAATTTGAACAATGACTCTCCTGGAATTATTGCACTTTGTCATCATTGTAGAGTTATTTCTCTCATTAGGTAATCCTGGCTTGTTTCTTTCAGCATTGCATTTCAGTTATTTATCTGCTGGAAAGTGAAATTTTAAATCGTTGGCTTATTCATTAACTCAAGTGGCAGGGGTGTAGGAACACTTTTTCCTGAGGGATCCTTTCATAAAGAGTGCTGGTGCTATAGCTTCATGTAAGACACATTCTGCCCTCAATTGAAGGCCACTCTTCTCCCGTGTCTGCCCATCTGTGTTGAGTATTTTTGCAATACCTGCCATCAAATTGCATGTTACCAACTGGAGGCCGCAACAGCAACCAGGAGAGCAGCTGGCTTACAGTTATGAGAGTCGGCAGGCACCTTCCACCAGCACTGGACATCGACATACTCCTCGGGTCTGGATTTATCTGTTGTTGTTTTAAGTCTAAACTTTAAGTGCCTTTTTCTTTTTTTGGACAAAAGAAATCATATTGAAAACACAGTTTTCTCTAATTTGCTTTGTTCCCAAATGATTTAGAGATGTTTTGGTATACTCAAGTCAAAAAGGAAATTTAGTGACAGATTCTGGGCAGTCTAAACCTACCCTCCAGGAGGGAAGCCATGGCCGTTCTGGGGAGGTCAGACACAGCACTTGACAGGCCACCGTCATGATCTAACTCAGGTCACACTGTCTTTTGTCTCAGGTTGTCCCTGGTTCACCTTATTTGGAAGGTATTTGGGTCTAACTTGCATCACATTTAGCTTGGATCTACGCTTGATTCAATCAACCATGATCAAGGAGACTGGTGGAGTCGGCGGCTGGGAGAATGATTACAATGACACTTGTCTTCTTTTTCATTTCTCAGTTTCTAAAAAAAAGCAGCTAGCCAGCACCAACCGTCGATTTATCGTCTCAATCGGAACTACTATCCAAGGTCTCTTTTCTGAACCTTAATTCTTCTTTCTTTAAACTTTCTTGACTGCAAACTAACATCTCCTATTTCTATCCCTCCCTTCTTTCTTCCTGCTGGGCAACATTGTTTTACTATGAACTATAACTTTACTGATGTTAATTTTTCCTTGAAAATGATTCTGGTTCTCTACTTGATTATGTTATCTTAGGCCTTCTAAATGACAACTCTCTAACTATAGAATCGTCTCCTGTGTAAGGCACTCCGAGGTAACCTAGTGGCTTCGAAGTGGGTCCTTGACAAGTTGAATCCTGATAGTAGAGGAACTAAAAAGGTATGAAGGCATAAGAAAGTAAAGTACATTTAGGAGAATTTAGGGATACAGTCTATGTGCGAAGATAAACATAGTTGAGTCTAAAAAAGGTAAGAAAAGATTATGGAGAATTTGAAGGCAGTGGTGATCCCATGAAGAATTCAAATAAGGGAATGGCATGATTAGTTATGCATATCAGAAGAAAGCTTAGCTTGGTGAAAGACTTAGAAGCCATTTAAGGATTATTAAAATAATCTCAAGAAATATAACCCAGTGTGGTGGCAGTGGAGGTGGAAAGTGAAGAACAAATATGTGAGCTGTTTAGGAGGCAGAATTTATAGGACTTTGTGGAGTAGTGAGAGACAAAGGGTTGTGGTTGACTCTGAAAGCTCTGATATTTGGAGAGGCTGAGACAGTGTTATCATCAAAAAAAAATGCAGAAGGATTACATGTGGCTGAAGTGTGTGTGTGTGTGTGTGTGTGTGTGTGTGGTGGCAAAGCGTGTGGACGGGATAACAACATTTATTTTGCTACATTGACTTTAAGCCGTTGAATGAAATGTCCAAAGAACAGATGGGTTTGTAGCATACGAACCCAGGTAAAAGATCGAGGTCTGAGTCCTAATGTTGATGGGCAAAGCTAATGAAGGGCGAAGGAGACTGAGTACAAAGAACTTTCAGGAACAGAGCAGCTTTAAGGAGAGAAATCCAGGGGACACTTATTTTCACAGGATGAGAGCAAGAGAGGAATCAGCAGAGTTTAAAAAGAAATTCAAAGCCTGGAGTTTACTTTTAACCATGCAGGAGAGAGTGATTGATTGAAAGTTAAGGAAGAAAAGAATTCTGGAGAGGAAGGTATGATTAACAGTATTAAAAATTACAGACAGGCCAAGTCAAATAAGGCAAAATTTATGTAGACCTAAGTAATTACTAAATGACCGCTCTGAGCACCTTACTCTTGGAAGGTAATTAAGTACTTAGTTTCACCCCCAGTGTGTATGTGGCCCCCGGTCAAGGCAGGCAGCCTTTGCTCTCCTATGACACTCGTGACACTGTTTCTAACTGATGTGGCACTCAACAGTCCTAATTTTTTTCTTGTTCCTGACCTCTGAGAACCACAAACCTCTAAAGTCTGTTAAATTAAAAAAAAAACAAGAATCAAGTCATTGTTTTGTTTTTTTAATGATAAAGTATTAAATCGTTATTGTAAATTTTCAGAAAATATAGAAATATGAAATAAAGGAAGTATAAATATGTATAATGTGTAATGAAGTATAAATATGTGTAATGTATTATGAAGGACATAAAGAATCTTAAGACAAAATGTCCTGCCCGATGATAATTATTGCTTATTCTTTATTGTATATTCTTTAACATTTAAATGTATACTCTCTGGAGATTTTTCTGTGTATATACATTTTTAAAATAAAAATGGAATTTTACTATTCATACTGTTCCTTATCAGCATTTTGACTTGATTGTAAGAAATGTTACTTACAGCCGTTCATATACACAACAGCCCGAGGTTTTCATCATGTTTTTTAATGGTCACCTGGGATTCTGTTGGCCTTCCTGTAATTTATATAACTGATTTCCTCCTGATGGCCATTGAGATATTTCTAATTTTTAATATCATATGTAACATAAGGATGGGTATAGTTTTACAGATGTCTTAATACATTTGCTGGTTACTTACTTGGGATGTAGTCTCTCTGAAATGAAATTTCTGGGCAAAAGTATAATGCTAACATTTTGACAGAAGTTGAGGAATTCCCGCTGATAGCTTAAGGATTCACTACTTTTTCTTCTTTCTGCTGCCCACAGTGGATTTAATAATTTTTAAAAAGTGTTTTCCAGCTTGATGAACCATCAGAATCTAAACCTCTGCCTGACTCTCTGGGTCGTGATCCACACCTAGGGCTCTTGTGCTGTGGCTGCCCGTGAGTCTGGTGTTATGATGATGAAGACTTCTCACCCATTCTCTGTCTAAAGGGAATTTTCTTAGTATTTAAAATAAAATGTTTGGTCTTACTGCTCAGGTTTCAGTGGAAGTCACTCATTTGCAGTTGCTGAATGGACTCTCTTCTTCAATGATCTCCACAACTAAAATACTTTGCCAGCATCTCCTAGAGGATATGAAGTTTTATAAAATTGTATTTCCTTTTTCATCTTTGCCCTAAGTCTACTTTTTCAAGAAAATCTACTCCTCCTCTTTCAAATATACCAACAATATTTACCTTTGTGTTGGCTTTTATCTTCAATATGTAAGTCATTCATGGTTTGCCAGAACTGAATAGAAAATAGACTCCCCAAACTGGACAACCTAGGCTGAAGACTCTTCCCAAATGATGGTGATAAAAGTGCAAATCGATTCAAGGCAGACTTCTTGGCAAAGCATGAATCAATTCTGTGGCCTAATTTCCAGCCTCCAAAGATTAACTCACACATGGGACTTTTTTCATTTTGAATCACACTGACCAGAATTTTGTCTAGAGAACTCACAATATATGTAAAGTTTCTGTTCCACCTTTGGTTTCTGGTAAGGAAACTTCTCTGCCCTAAAATCAAACTGTGTAACATTGACTGGAATTGCTCAGGGACAAATGACATCACAAGAAAAGTTTGGGACAATTCCAGGACTGTCATAGTTTAAGTCCCTGCTTCCTCATTCCACTGGGAATGATACCTGGAAACTTCTCGTCTCACTTCTGTATTTAAGATTTAATCTGACAGATCCCTTCGTGATCATTACTTTCTCATTCTTTCACTAGAATGTGAGCCATTTAAGGTCACGAAATCTTTGTAAATGATCTTTGGATTCCCCACACTCCCGAAGGACTTATTCCAGAATAAGAGATACTGAATGAATTCTTTTACCTATAGGTCATGCTTCCAAGAAAGAATGCCGACATGTCCAGATAGTTTTCAAAAGAAAAAAAAAAAAAAAACCTAAGCTTTTCCCTATTTTATTGCCACGAAATTTATTCAGGCTACCTCTATTCTCTCACACCTCAAAGCTTTTCTAAATAACAGAAAGAATAAATGGCTAACCCCAGCAGTGATTCTTCAAGGCACAAATCTATTTCATATTCCAGGAATCTGGTGCTACTCGGAATGCACCTGGCATCTCGTGATTCAAAGGTGTCATTTTGCTTTTTATCTTGGGAGTGTTCCGGTTCTTCAGTCATAATTTCACCATGCCATGATGCTGATTTACTCTTTGTTTCAAAATTTTGTCCTTTTCCCCCATTTGGAGACAACCCTGGTCAGGGCATTATTTAATGAAATGCTCTTTGGAATATTGTCTGAGGATGTTATGAAAAAGTTCTGTTTCCGTAACCTGGAAAGCACAACCAGTACTCCCTTAAATAATTTGAAATTAGAACTATTTTCAAAAGAAGAGGATCAAGAAGAGCTCTAGCTGCACGACTATGTCACCACCTTCGAACCAGGTTTATGTGAAAAGATGCATTCACGTTGGGGTTCAAGACTATGAGCAGGAAAAAAATATCGAAGGCTGAGTTCATTTTTCTCCTCACACATCTAATAATACAGCCTCTGTTGGAATATTTATATTCGTAATAATTTCCTTGTCTTGAGTCAAATAACAATTGTGGATTGATATATAGTCTCTTTTATCTTAAACTTCTGGAATTCTAGGCAAGGACTGAAGGTAACAATTCATGAAATTTGATCTACAGGAAGCCTATTATTTAGGAAAGATGAGAGAACGTAAGATAAATGGAGGAAAATGTTCTTCTAGACAGAATGCAGCATTTTTGAATGTATAATCTTGCCTTTGGTTTGTGCCAGTGCTTCCCATACCTGTCTGCACATTCAAAATCCCCGAGGTGCTATAATAATAGTAATAATAATAGTAATAGTAATAATAATAATAATAATATAGGCCAAGATCCCACCCCAAATATTCTGGTTTAGTTTTGTATTTGGACATTCATATTTTTAAAACCCTTAAGTGATTCTAATATGCAATATGCAACCTGGCTGAAAACCACTGATTTATGTGGCGGTTACCGGCTATAGTCTGATAGTTCCTTAATAATTCTGTTATAGTTTTCTTAGTGGCTCACGGGGTTCATGATGCTACATCTCTCAAACATCCTTTATGTTAAAATAAGAAAATTATGTTTCCTATAAAGAAGAAACTTTACTGTTGCCGTATATTTTCTCTCAAAATGGGTTTTCACAAAGCGGAATGACCATTACTCAAGTATGTGAGGAATGCAATAATTTCTTTGGCTTCTCTGGTTTTATTGGGGCTTGTACAGGATCCCTAGACCCTGTGGAATCCATCACTGATCTGCTGATAAATACATACTGCCTCGTTCCAGAATATGTTCACTGAGGGATCTGCTTTCAGTCATCTAGAAACAACTTTAATCCCTTACTGAGATGCTTTCCTCCTAACCTGACGCTCTTCAAAGTAAACCAACTCTTGCGCTCCCCAGTCACTATCTGCTTCTTGGCCACCTTTGGCCTGTGGGTCTTCAGGAAGGTCACGTGACATCTCTGCCGTGTAAAATGAGGGAGATAGATGACAGAGCTTCTTTAAGACACTCTTTTAACTTTAGGTTCAATAAACCACAATCTAAATAAACACTTCAGAGGACCATGAATGCTATTCAGAGCTAATAGAAAGAACAGTAGCCTTCATGTTTTCTGTAACTTTATTTGTAGAAGCTAATTGTAGCCCAAATTGTAGTGAAGGTCCATGGACTCTTAGCATATGCATACGCATACAGTAATTCATCGAAAGATGCAGAACTCATATCTAGGGCCTGGTGCTGGCTGTCATGGGAGTTATATACATTTATCAGACAATCTCTGCTCTTAAAATTTTATTATTACTCATCAGAGAGCTAAAGCACGTACACAAAAATATAAAATACAAGGTCACAAGTATATGTGATTTGTACACCCTAAATTCTACCATTCGAGAGGAATCTTTTCCACTAGCATAACACGTGGTGAACACCGAACAACGGAAAAAGCCTCCACCTCTTCTCTTGGCATGTATTCTTTCCCGCTGCAACCACTCTGACCAGAAGAGCTTTATACGTTATTTTTTGACTTAATTGTAGACTCACATGAAGTTGTAAAAATTAATACAGAGAGATTCCATATACCCTTTACTCAGTTTCCAACAATGGTAATATGCAAAACTTGCAAAACTATAGTTTAATATCAGAACCAAGATACTGACATTGATATAACCCAGTTTTACTTGTACTGGTGTGTGTGTGTGTGTGTGTGTGTGTGTGTGTGTGTGCGTGTGCTTAATTCCATGTAATTTTATCTATCCTGCATGTTCCTGTACCCACTATTACATTCAAGACGCAGAACAGTCCCATCTCCACAGGGACCGCTCTGCTTGCTCTTTGACAGCCCCTGGCCTCCCCACCACCCGCTCCTTCCCCACCCCTGCACTGCAGCAACCACTAACCTGTTCTCACAGCCTACGATGTAAATTGAATCATATAATATTTAACCACTTGACATTGGCTTTTTCACTTACCAAAATATCCTTGGGATTTATCCAAGTTATTACATATATAAATAGTTCATTTCTTTTTATTGCTGAATAACGTTCCATGTATTCCATGGTATAAATCGACCACAGCGTGCTTAACCACTTGCTCATTGAGGGCTATCTGTTTTCTTTTCAGTTTTTTGTTATTATAGATAAATATACTATAAATGTTCATGTACAGGTTTTTGTGTGAACCTAAATTTCTACTTCTCTGGGGTTAACTGCCTGAGTGCAATTGTTGGGTATTATGGTAATTGTACAGCTGATCTCTTATGAATACAATTTAATTGTGTTACCCCCTCCCCTGCCCCTTTTGAAATCCTTTCAATGGCATCTCATTACTCTTAGCATCAAAGCATAGACATCAGGGCCTGCAAAGCCCTGACATATCTGGGGTCTGGGGTTCTCACACTGCTCGCCTAATGCTTTTTCCTTCCTCTTCCTCTCCTTCCTGACACATGGGGCTTTCTCTTAATTTCTTAAATGTGCTATGTTTCTATGTTACGATGGATGCCCTTTAATAGCAGTAAAAAACCTTTAATATCAGTAGTATGTTGATGAAATGGTTGGTCTGCAATTGAATTGGATTTAATGAGTTCCCCCTCGCTCATCATACAGCTCATAATCCCCATGCTCTTCATATCAAAGCCAGTTCTCTCAAAACCTACTACTTTTTTATTTCGTAATAAAGCTCATGACACCCATGTTCACAGAGGTAAGTCTTTTCTTCACCTTAACCATTAGACCATCATCTTATGGGATAACATATCTTACCAATTCAACTTTCTAGCAAGTCAATATGTATTGTTGACCTAATGTGAGTTAGCGGTTATTTATTTTTTTTGATGAACCAATTCTATTTCCTTGGTGGTAAGAGTTAGTTTTTATACAATTTGACTATTTAGTACTATACTGATATTAACTAATTTTATTAATATGGGGATATCTGACCAATGTGGAAATGATGGATTATTTTTTATGACAAAAATACATGGCTAATTTGATGATCTTCAAAATCAGGTTGAATAGAATAAAGTTTAAAATTATGAAATGAAAAGGAGATTTATTATTTTTCAGTGTGGTTTCTAAATGTTTCTAAATGTCTTATTTAACGCCTCTAAACTAAACTAATGCAAATTCTAGTTAGAGGCAAATTAATAAATAAGTAAATCAATCAATCAAATGACTGTGTTCTGTTTCTCTGTATTAATTATCATACCTAATATTTTCTTCACACACATTTTGGTTACCTCCCAAAATGTATAGTTTAATATTGAACAGAATATAAAAACCACTTAAAAATATAATTTGTAAGGTTTTTCTTTCTAGCTTTATGTTTTAACTTTTTTTGCTCTTCAGCTTTTATAGTTACCTCCTATCCTTCTTTATTTCTGCTTAAAGAAGAGATTTGAACAAGTAATCACAATTTTCTCTTCATTTCAAGAATTAGGTGAAGGGTCTCAGAGTTAGCTGTAAATGGAAAAAGTTAGACAATGATATATTTGACTTTCATTTAAGACCTGCAAACTGTAATAATGGAAGAAAAAGTCATATTTAAGAAATTTACAAAAGAACTTATGATAATAAGAATTCTTTGCCTTCGTAACTACAAATTTTAAAAAGCTTCATTCTTGCCATGGATTTCAGACTTTCAGTGGAAATACTTCCCAAGGCATTTAAATGACCTCAAATAGGATTTTTAATTATTATTTTATGATGCAAAAGACCTTTAAAAAGGTAAACATGATTAACTCTAGCAAAGGACAGTGAGAAAAAGAGACACTTAATTTGTAAGTAATAGACAACCTAACATTCTTCACAGAGAACTTAATTTTTTATACATTAATATACAGAATCGTAATTTAACTTACATTCCTTGCTGAATTTCCAAAGCATTGACACTAGATTGTCAAATGAACATGAATGCATGTACCCATAGAATTGATCTGAAGCTCAGTAGTCCTAATATACATACACATACTAAAATAAGATTTCTTGTGACCAATAGAGGTTATCAGTTTCCAGTTTGAAATATCATTAAATTATTTCTCTTTATTCCATTCATTTAATTATTCATTTATTTAACAAATATTTATTATGTACCTACTAGATACCTAACTCTACGTTAGGTACAGAGACACATTAATGAGCATTAAGTAGATGGAGTTTAAAGTAAAGTTTCTTTAAAGACCCTGACACTCAAATACAGTAATAAATGTATCATTTCAGGTTGATAAATGTGCTTGGAAAGAAAGGAACATGGCTTTTCGTGAATTATAGCAAAGAGCCTGATTTTGGTTCAGGGTCGTGGTCTGGGAAGCTTTCTTGAGGAAGTGAAGACTTAGTTTAGATTTGAAGGGTTAATTGGAGCTGAAGGAGGGGTAGGAGTGGGTCGGAAGGAGCACTCTAGGCAGAGGAACAGCACATGCAAAACCCAGGTAAGAGAGGCAATGTCACACGTAAGACATGAAAGAAGGTAATTGCGTTGAGTACAGTGTCAAGACGATAGAAATTACCATGGTTTGGGGATGGAAATGTACTCAGGGACAGGACCAAGCATTATAAATCATTTCAATAGCTTCTGCAAAAAAAAGTCATTTTTCCTATTGCATGTCAGTATCAACATTATATACAAGTACAGGTATTTAATTTTGAAAAAAAGGTCAGCCAATATAGCATGAAAGTTTGGAACATAAAATATTGAACACTATGTGAGCTGCACATGGGATAAATGGGATATATTTCACTATCTAAGTTTCCCACATCGTGTCCCAAGATTATTTTTTATCTAATAAAAAAATTGGTGATTTGAAAGGTGATATAAAATCTCCATATCAGAAATATTTCTGGCTTATGAGAAACAGAGCTCTCGATTCAGAGAGGCTTAACCCTTATGAACAGATATTGTTCACCTAACAAGAAATCTAGAAAAAACCTAGAAATCACCAAGGACACAGGCTCTTCTTATCTTTATTTTCAGATATACTTAATGCCTTGGCCTCTCATGGTTATGAGATGTCGGATATATCTCCAAGAATTAAAACAAATTAATAAATAAATAAGTCTATGCTCAAGGCAGAAACAAAAGGAAAGAGAGAATACAAACAGTTTATCATTTTGTACCTGTAGCTTTTATGAGGAAAGAAAAACACTTTCTCGGCAAATTCAAAGCAATTCTCCACTTCTGTTTCACTGGCCAAAATCAAATCATGTGGTCCCCCTTACCTGTAAGGGAGTCTGAAAGTGAGAATTCGGTTTTTCTCAGACCCTGTGAAGAGGTCAAAAAGGAGGAAAGAATGGGGAATGCTGCTTGATTATTCGATCAATTGTGCAAATGCATGAAGACATCGGATTATGAGAAAATTTACCTTGAAAACCAAGGAAAACAATTTGTTTTGGACAAAATTATTCTCCAAGATTTTGTTTCTCCAATTAGAGTTTTATGAATTTTCTACAATGAAGTCTTGATTTTATTTTATTTTTTATGGTCATAGAGAAAAAATTAATGCTGGGTCATATGATCATATGTTGGATCACATGGATGGCTGCACTTCAACTGCCCTTTCTGTTTTTTTGATATTTAGATCATGTTGGCACCAATGGCACATCTTTGATGGTCATCAGCTAGTAAGAAAAGAAGAGAATGTCGTTAAGGAAGTACACCATGCTTTCTTAGAAATGAAGGTCAAGTGATATCATGAAGAACTATACAAAGGTTTCACAGGAGTTTGAGTAGAGAAAAAGGGTAGATGTATTGAGGTAGCACAACAGACTAAATGCTTCAAAACCATGTTGCGGCAGTCAGTACAATATTCAAATTTCAAACAGATTATGTTTCAGTATATCAAGATGATCCATTACATTAAATTAATAAGATTAATTTTAATTTCATCAGCTTTATAATTTGGTTCATATTTAATTTGTAAGTTTCTACAGTTGACTAAACCTGAGCATAAGATGTTTATGCCTAGTTTTATATTTATACACATTTTCAAGTATAGTCAAAACAATGCAAATCAACAGTTGGTATATGGGTTAACGTATTTTTCCTTTAAAGAGGTTCCATTCAAATTTTAGAAACAATGTATTGGAGGGCCCTTCAGGTTAATTGTGGACAACCCTGAAATTACTCTAGCCTGCTCCTATGTCAAGAAAAACTAGCTATGTCTATTTTTGTCTCACCCTCTCCTTTGCTCTTTCACATTTTTAAAAGAGGCAACCAATTCACTCATCTTGCATATTTCAAGAGTTGTTCCACAGATTCTGTGTTCCAATCCATGGAACTGATAGATCAAAAGGCATTAAAATATCCCTGAGTAGTATCTATTGGAATCTTTTGTGCACTGTACACGATGAACTGTTGACGTAGAATTTTAAAGTTGGTAGTATTTAATTTGCTGAGGAAAATCAGGAGTGTTTGTGCAGAGAAAACTTGTAAAGAAAAGTTTCTTGATAAAGAAGCTCTAATCAAAATCAAATGGGTAGGCTCAAACAGAACACAGTAAATGAAGGCCCATTTTCATGGAACTGCACAGATAAGAACCTTAGATGTCTTTTACATCAAGTATCTCAGTCTCCAGAATCTCAGGAGGCTTAGGACTCCACTAAGGGCATTTCCTGTGCTAATAGACATGAGGATTAGGACTTGATGTCCTAGAAGAGTATGGTTCTTTTTCCTTTGTAGCGTATATTTTTTTGGAAAGTGAAATTGGCTATTTGGAGGTGGGAGTGGGGAGTAAAACATGCATTATAAAATGGTTCACTAAGCAGCGACTCATGCTTTTCTTGCTCAGATTCTGATCGCTGTATGATTGAATATCTCAACACTACACTAATAAATTATGGTAAAAGCTATGAATAGATCAATCTGAAGTGTACATTTAGGGAAACTGATACAATCTTTGCAAGCTTTTCAGAAAAAATGCATCTATCCTTTATAATCAAGGAAACAATATGAGTGACCACACATGTTTTAAAGCCTCTTATAAAAATCTCTGAGGTCATTTTCACAAAGTATTTTATCAGGAGATATTCAGTTTTAAAAATGGCCATCAGGACACATGGGACATTGAGAAACGTTTAATCTTTTATAAAAGGGATGACAGCATAAATTATAAATAATAACATAAAATAAAATAATGAAGGTTTGAGCAATTTGAATACTTCAATGAAAGTCATAGCTCTGTACAAGAATAAAAAAGAAATGGGGATATAATTAAAAAATTTAATTCAAGATTTTGGACAAAAAAAATCAATGCTTATTTTGAACAAATCTTTATTTTTATTTTATTTATTTTTTATTTTTTTAACTCTAAGGCATATATATATTTACACTGTGTGTCGACCTCCCATAGTTAGATTTCTTTCTGTCACCACATATTTGACCCCCTCTACCCCGTCTACCTCCCCACTCCCAAGCAAGTCTTTCTTGAAAGTAGCCTGTTGAGTTAGCTGATGTAACTCTATCGTGTTGGTTGTGTTTAGGTTGGAAGGCATATTCGTTCTCAGCAATGACAACACAATGACAGATTATAAAATACATTGATCATGACTTAAATAAATATAACATTGGAAGGTTCTGCAATTGGAAATGAGAGGATTCAGCTTTAAAACTCAAGATTTGCTACATGACTCCTCAACGCTGAGTGCAGCAGCAGCCTAGTGGCTTTGCTCTTTCTGGAGCAATCTGTATGTGTACCTGTCAGCCATATTTTCTTTTATCAGATACTGTTGCTAGGGCAACCACCTCCTTTGTACAGGCCCAGGATAGCTGCTTCTTTTTGGAAACGGACTCTGGGCTGGTTGCCAGATTTTCAGTTCCCAAATTCAAGACTCTACTGTAACTTACTTAACCCTTTCATGGGCCTGAGAAAATAGAGAGCGTAAAAGCTTTAAAAATATTTTTATCTCCCATGTGAAGCAGAAACTATCATGTGACTGACATCTAGAAATACTCTTTTGCCAGGACATATGCTGTATTAATAAGGACAATAAATAAGATTGATTTAAAAAGATAATTGAAAGGGAGACAAACATTGATGTTTTTCAGAACATGAGACTTCAGAAGGGTTATAATTTTAGTTCGGTTTACAGCTCTGTAATTCTAATCCAATGTAGAGAAAAATCAGTTCACGCTAAGAAGAGGCAGTGGGTTTTTAACATATTCTTTGGTGTTTTCTATAGAAATGCAAAATGTATCATTATTACGAAAGAAAAATAAAAGCTTCCGAACCTATTCTCTATATAATCATTCCTTAATTGTTTGAATTTCTCCTATTTTTACTGCCTTTATTCTTGAGTGATTTTCAGACTTCAAGACTGAGAAGGGGCTTCACAGGTCTCCTGGTTTAATTTCTGGCTCTTGTTATCTTATGAAATTGTTTGTTCCATTTTTGAGCTCTAATTATTATAAACTCTTGATATTCTGATAAAGTCCGAGTGTAATATCCATCTCTTTTTTCTACTTCTGTGTTTCAAAGTCATATAGAAGAAATCTAGACTTCTGTTCATATTATAGCTTTTTGGTAAGACTAAAAATAGCTATTTGCGTCCCCAAAGTGTAGTGGTCATGGAGATGTGCCTTCCGAAAGCCTAGTTACCTGGTTGACAGATTCCAATGGCTGCACCTTGGATCCACTGGAACACTAATAATAGGGCATCCTTTCTCCAGGCTGCTCTCACTCGAGGGCTAAACACATTGCCATATTTAAACAAAGCTATTCCTTCCCTGAAGGAAATTCTTCTAAGATCCCAGTTTGGTTTAGGGACTTTCTATAGGTCTGGTCAAGATTTTTTTCAGAACTGCACTGTGGCCTGAGGCTCTTCCTGTAAGATTCTTCCTTTTCTTTCTTTCACGGAGTCTGTGCTGAGTCACAGTCTTAAGACTCTTTCTACCTACCTTGGCTCCCTCTCCTTTTATCTTTCACAGAAATTTTTCCAATAAATCTCTCATATGTCCAATCTCATGTTGACATCTGTTTCCTGGGAAATTCAAATTAACACAGCAAGTGTTTTTTTTTTTTCAGGATAAATATTCTCAGTTCATCAGTCTTTTCAATATGTATGTAAT
Organism: Pteropus medius; assembly: GCF_902729225.1. NCBI lineage: Eukaryota > Metazoa > Chordata > Mammalia > Chiroptera > Pteropodidae > Pteropus > Pteropus medius. The sequence goes on along the minus strand of NW_024351073.1, from coordinate 15,677,541 downwards.
ACTTTGCAGGCCTTTATCTTTTAGGTGCATTCCAGTTTCTCAGTGTTCTTAAGTGAGGCCCCCATGTAAAGTAAACATCTCCCAGAACTGTCTGAATAACGGCGACTAGAGTTGCTTTCATTCCGAGTTCCTGTATTTTGGGTACAACACTTTTGATAATAAATTTCAAGATGACGTTAACATTTTGGAAAGCTTTATCACTCTGCTGATTCATAATAAACTTCGAGAAAATCAAATGAGGAGTTTGGATTCAGTTAAATAAAATTCAAAGGCACTTTGGCTATTCCCCTTCGAGCCCTTTGGGATTTGAATCTAAGACTTTTTCACATCCACTATTAGTAATAAAATTCCTCTTTCCTTGTCCCATACAGGCAATTAAAAATCTAGGCATAGGTATTTACATATGTTCCAAGTTTATTCTATTTGAAAAACTCAGGCCATCTTACCACACGTTGTATTATCTATCTGACAACACATCATATTCCTTGTACTTTCTGCCACCTTGGAATTTCATAAGCGTGACAGCAATATTCAGATGAAAGCTATTGATCAAAATGCACAGCCACGAGTGAAGAGAAGCCACAAGAAATCTCTCTTTACATTAAATCGATTATTATCTTTGGACAGGGTCATTCATTCAATTACATGTCTGTTCAAACATGCCATTCATAACATGTTTCTCTATATTTTCCATGAAGATATCATAAAGCACACAAACTCATTTTCTTGGTTTATAGATAAGCTATATCAAAATATCATATGATGTGTTTTGAACCCATGTCAGTGCTCAATATATTAATCCTTTGTCTCCTTAGAGCATAAAATCTATATGTGATGCTATTCTAGAAATGTAAAGGGGATGGGGATATTTCGTAAATATGTCTAACAGAGTTTATTTTACCCTGGTACTGTTAGCCATGTAAAGAGATTAATAATATTTCAATTCATCATATATAATAAATTTAATTATAAGTTTTCCCTTTCTTGTTACACTGTTCAGAATGAGGTTCTTACAAAGTGGCTCATTAGAGAATCATGACAAAAAGAAGTTTACTGAGAAGTGAGTGAAAATTCTCAGTGCAGAGAAAATTTCAATAAGCATGGTTAAGGAACATAAGATTCCAAAGGCTCACTTACTTAGGATTTCCTAATCCTTTGTATGTCTATTTATCATTATTAAAGGAATTTGGAGATTTGAAATACAAAATTATTTAGTGCTCAGCAATATCGTGTCTGCCATCGATAATCAAAAACAGATGTTGATTTTGGCTTTCTTGTTCTTTTTTTAATATATATAATACAAAGTATTTGTAGATTTTATGTCTGTTTACACGAATACAATTTTCCAAGTAGAATATTTAAAAAGAGAATTAAATTGACAGCAGTTCCTTTATTCTAAAATTACCATGAAAGAGTACATGTTTGGGAAAATCTAGTATTTCCATTTATTTAAGAGGCTTTCACATATGGATGTTAAGGGATAACTGTAGTTAAGTTTCTAGGGAGCCAAAAGTCCTATGTGAATTTTGACCGTGGGCAGGGTGGGGGAGGATAGGGGTAAGTGGGTGCCTCGACCTCTGCATCATTCAAGGGTCAAATGCGTGTACATGAAAGGCAAATATATGTGCCTAAATTCAACTCTTTCATATGTTCCACCCCCCCACCCCCCACTCCAGTTTTCTATGGTGAGAGTGCAAGGTTTTGTTCGGTTTTGTTTTTACCGTGAGAGGGCGAGTTATTCTTTCATGTTCTGCCCAGAGGGTAACGCCGATTTTAGAAGAAAAGATTGTTTTTTAACCTCTGCTTGAAGTGTATGTAAAAAAGGTAATTTATTTTCTCTTGAAAAACAAACTTAAGTTTTGTCATTCTGTTTTCACGTACTAAGCTAGAATTTTGCTTCCCATACCTTGCTCACAGATTACAGATATATATTATGTTCTTGAACTTAATAATTATCATTCACCAATTTCTGTGACTCAAAGAGGTAGTATATTCAATATTTTATAGTGGATTACTTTGTTGCCAAAAACAGTAAAAACACATAAAAATGTTTAATGAAATCTTTTTGCTTCCCTTACTAAAGCTCCAGATATAAGCATAGTTAAAATGTGGTATTTATTCTTCCATATTTTTATACGAATATGTGCACACATACACCTGGGGACATTTTCTATATATGCCGCTCTGTAGCTTGCCTCTTAAACTTCCTTTTTTCCTCTTTTGTCCTCCCCTCCTCTTTCCTTTCTGTCCTTCCTTCCTTCTTATAATTACAAACACTACTGTGATGAGTGTTCTATTTCCATAACATTGAATAAATTTCTATAGAATCACAAGGGAAGGCAGAATAGATGTTGCAGAATATGCTGTACCATTTGACCCTCTTTAAACAGTTGAGTGCCTAGTCTATCCTATATTCAATCACGCATGAAAATATTTTAACTTTTGCCAAAATATCTCATTGTTTTTATTTGTATTTATTTGATTCTTATTTAAAGTTTAGCAACTTATTGTTTGTTTATTGGCCAGTTCTATAAATTGTTTCTTGTATGTTGTTTCATGTTTATTGGAAAGTCTGTGAATTGTTTGTTCTTATTCTTTCTTGTTTTTAAAACTAGGGCTGTTAATGTATTTTTGTATTAATCTGTAGGCATTTTTGATATTCTATGTAGTAAACCATTACCTGTGAAATGTATTGGAAAAGTTTCTTCCACTGTTTTTCAGTTTTGTTTATGATGTTTTCAGTTTATGGGACTATTTGCTATTAGAACATTTACATTATTAGGTTCTCAAATATATCAATTATTTTACGGTTTCTGGATATCTTATCATTACTAAGAAGGCCTTTTGCATTCTAAGATTATAAAAATATTCTTTTTGTTTTTACATGTAAGTCTTCAACTTGTATGAGTTTTGTTCTGAGCATAGCAAGAAGTTGTGTAATACTTCAAAAAATAGTTACTGTAATTTCTGTATAAAACATATTATCCAGTTCACTTTTTCATTCACAGATTTAAAATAAAAATCTCTATTCTGGAGATTTTATAAATATTCTGGAGTTTTATAAATCTTGTTCCTGCTTCTGGGCTCTTATCTTGTCTATTGATCAATATATATATATTTTGTGCCATTATTATATGATTTTATTATAGCGACTTTATAGTATACATTTGTTCATTTACCCAGTTCTTTGTATGTTTTAAGCATTGCTTGAGGACCTGGGAGTATGTGGGCAGCAAGAAAGATAAGGCTCTTGCTTGTGTGGAACTTAGTAAAAAAGACTGATTATCACAAACAAAGAGAAAATGTAATTACAAATTGGTCTCAGTTCTACGCTTTACAATATTGAGTCTTTCCACTGCACAAAACATATCATTTCATTTACTTAACTTTATTTTTTTTGTCGTTTTTGTTTTCAACCTTTTATTTTGGAACCATGTATTTCATGTTACATATAACCTTAGATATTATATATAATTTAAAAATATTTTTAATGTGATATAAGTGATAATTGTTGTATAAATGCTTAAGATTTTTGTATATTTTTTAAAAATCTAGCAACCTAGTCAAACTTTTGTATTCTAATATTTTCCACTTGATACTTTTTAGTTTTTCTGATAGTTTTCATAAATATTTATTCTTTAATTTCAATATTTACACAAATAATTTATTTTTATTAACAAACTGCAATGACAAAGGCTTGTAGAACATAAATTAATAATACAAATGCTAAGTGCTGGTACTGATTATAATAAATGCTTAATTTTATTAAATGGCTTAGTTTAGCATTCCCCATTAATGTGTAATACAATGAATTACATTACTATATTTTTCAATATGGAAATATTCTTACATTCCTGGAACAAATAAACACTGCTTTTTTCTTGGTACAGTATTCTTTTACTTCTATTGGAATTTATGAACTAATACCTTTAGGATATTAATAAATCACCTACATGCATATGATGTTGACCTGTCATAGTTTTGTACTGTATTATTCATTGGATATTAGAGTGATATCAACTATATAAAAAAAATATATATTTGAAGGTTTTTTCTGCGCTTTGGGGCAAAATACAGAGCTCTATCCTTTGCTGAAACCTACCTGTAAAATCTTATGGATCTGGTGTTTTTGTTATTGCTTTATTGAAGCTTTCTAAATCTTCTGTTAGGTGAAGTTGGTCATTTCTATTTTCCAATAAAATATTTGTGTTTACAAATTTACTGATGCAACCTTATATTTTATTCCTATACAATATTTTAACCTTTTTTTTTTGTCTCTATGGTTACTTTCCCCCCCGCCCCCCTCATTTCTTTATTCTTGGGAACATTTTCAAGAAGATTTATATTTTATTAGCATTTTTAAAAATCAGCTTGCTTTCATCTAGTATACTCATTTAAGATATTAATTTATATTTTATTTTATTGTTGCCGCCATTCTTTGGGAGACGACTGATTACAGAGCACGTGTTTAGATAGGTTTAGATAAGTTTTTTTTTTTTACTAGAACCAGAGACTAACATTCAGTTGAAGAAGAAAGAAATATATACATTTATGATGTATTTTGCTGCTTAGATTGAATATTTTAAAATTTCAGCACTTATGTTTTTAAATTCTTTGATTCTTTTCGATTCATTTGTCATAGTAGCTTGCTCTTGATTTATGGGTGCAATATGTTCTCAATTTCCACTGAGAATACTAACATTCTACTTTTCTGTATTAATCTTATTTTATTGTCTTTGTTTGAGCTTCTTTTCAGGACATTGAGTATTCTCCAATGTCACATTATCTGACAATAGCACCAATTTTTGGAATCGATGGTGTGGATCCACATGGTACAGCTGGTGTGGACTTCCTCCACACAGCACTGAGCGAGGAGTCTCTGTAGCTGTGTCAACAGGTAAATATGGTTACCCCCTTCTATTACAAAATAAATTTTTTGTTTGTTTATTTGTTTTGATGTTTTTCACTGTGGGAAATCCAGACATAATGCTTTGAGAAGTCATTTTTTTTCCTGGTTATGGGAGAATTGTCAAGAGTTTTTTGGTTTGTTCCTCAGTGTATACTTTCTAAACCAACCAAACTTCATCTTCTGATGGTGAGATTTTAGGAGTGTTTGTTTCTGGCCTGAATTTTAGTTGTCAGTGGTAAGAATGTAGGGAAAGATTTACTGTAGAAATTAAATTTCTGGAGATTTTATTGCTGGGTTGAGTCATTTTATCCTGCATATGCATTGTGGCTGGAAGTTAGCTGGAGAACTATTTATTTTTTCTCTCTTTCCTAACACCAATAATTGAAGTCTGCTTTGGCAAAATTCCCACATTTCTTAGAGATCAGATCAACCCAGATCCAAGCACAGTGTAAATGCTACGGTCACGTGTGTATTGAGATGGGACAGTTCTTGCAGTTACTCTGTAGTCTTCCGGATGATCTCCCTGCCACCTCCTTCAACTCAATTTTGGGTTATTTCATTGAAAAATATACTACACTTAATCTTTAGTATAACTTTGTTCTACTTGAGTGAAGTAATGAGTGATATCCACTTGATATCATCAATAAATTCTTCAATTTCTTGTCCATTGATAGTACCTGTCTCTGTATAATGTCTTTTTTCTTTCTCTTCATTTTTCTTACATGTAATTGTTTGTTGGTGATTAAAATTAGGAAAGAAGAAATGTATCTAGAGCAGCATGTCAGTAAGAAACTGAAATTTGAAACTGGGTTCCTTTAACAATTAATTTGATTTTTCAATATGTGCTCCTTACTCCAATAATTTCTTTCCAGGGCATTCTAAGCTCTCATACGTCACTAATGCAGTTTGCCAATTTTAATGTAAGTTATAGAGTTAATGTAAAGTATGTCTAACATCTGCGGGTTCACAGTGACAGAGCGCAAGTAATTTATTAGGCATCTCATTGAAATGGGTGGGATTGATGGTCTTGTTTGTTCTGAAACTCTTTTTTTTTTCCTGTCTCGGGAAATAGAATTGTATGTAAATGCGTCCGATATTTTCTGCAATTACACAGCTCCATACTGGAAGGTTCAGGACCCAGAATCCAGTTTCTCTAAAAACTAATGTAATTCTCTTCTATCGTTCCTAAAACTGTTTCACCCTTGTGGCTATCACATATGGTATTGGTCTAATCATCCATATTCCTGCAACCGAAGTATTATTTAGCTATATTTTGCAGATGTAGAAACTGAGGCTCACAAAATTTAAGAAATTCCCAAGAAACCTACTGAGACAATGCTAGAATCCAAACTGTCTTTCTCTGATATAGTTGTGTTTCTTCTACATAGAATTATCTGTTTAAATATAAGTGAAAAAAATTAAACAAATATTTTAACAACTATTTAATCTTGCAATATATGAACATGGCCAGAAGAGACTTGCAAAGGTAAACATGACGTGAATCTGAAGGGTTAGTGATTATGTGGTTGAAGAAAGAAGCAATGAAGATATAAAATTATCTATATCACTGTGCTCATTGAAAGAGATAATTATTATAAACAACCAAAACAACAACAGAAATATCCACAGCAAGCCCGAGTTTTTATAGTCGAAATAGTATCTTTCCCACATTATAGAATAGGAGTTGGCTCAGGCACGTTAACCTATAAAGGTTTCCTGGAGCATCTGGCAGAGTTCGATCTCTAGAAACTTGCTTGTTTTGTGTCCTTGTGAATGCTTCCTGGGCTCCTGATGGCTCCTTGGCTCCAGTTCTTGATCATGGCATTTGGCATCTGTTCCACTTGGCTCTAGATTTCCTTGACCCCTGGCTGCCCCTGCCAGCCCCTGTGACCTGGGTCTTCACCAGGAACTGAACCTGCTGCTCACTTGCTGCATTTTAGTACTGACTCTGCAAATTCCTGGACTAAATTCTGCTTAGCCTGGCAGTAGGTGTCAGTGGGGACATATGTAGGCAAAGCAAATGTAGGGTTATGTAACTACCCAAACAACTCTTGCCAAATTCAGTTAGGCAGAAACATTCATTTCAATATGGGTTAGGTATGTAGAAAATGAGTCTTTTGATCAGAACTCTTAATTTAGTACTTCCGGGGTTTGATATGCCATGCAATAAGAGCCCTAGTTTTGCCTTTTTGAGCATGTAATTATTGCCCAATGTACTGAGTAGAGACAGGAAGTTAAAATATAATGTGTAACCCAAAGATGTGTTGTAGAAAAGGTAACTAAAAGAGGAAATTTCAAATGGCATTGTTCTGGATTTAAGGCAATCTACAACAGTATGAAATAGTCTCAAAAATTTTAAATTTCCCTATTGTATTTGGATGGTTCAGCATTACAGATTCAGAATCCCAATGGACACATTTAGGTCCACGTTATTCAAGCTTCTGGGTTAGAATTAGATCTATTTTCTTTCTATCTCCCTCCCTTTTCCCCTTACTCCCTCTCTTCTTCCTTCCTTTCTTCTCTTTCTGTCTCTTTGTCACTGTCCCTTGTCTCTCTTTAAAGCTGAATATACTTACTATACACAGTAATTAGGATGCCCTTGATGTCCAGCAAAGACTAACCATAACAAATGTCTTTAGAGAATGTCTTATGCAAAATGAGGTGGCTAAAAATGCTTATTTCTGAAAGATGATTCTTGAGCAATATAATGAAGAGAAAGATCCTACTCTCAAATGAAGACTATTCTATCACAAGTATCAATCAGCCATCAGAATTCAGAGGCCAAGAAGCCTTATGAACATTTCAGTTGCTCTTTGCCTTCACCTGTAAAAAAAAAAAAAATTTTTTTTTACATTCTAAAAGGTGTGTACTATTTGCAAAATTTAATTATGATTTTAATTTGCATTACCCTAATGATTAATGTTGCTGAGCATTTTTTAATATTCTGATTTGCCATCAGTATTTTTTCTCCGTTGAGTGTTTATTCAAATTTTTTACATAAATTTTATTGAGCTGTTATCTTATTGTTGAGTTGTAAAAGTTCTTTATATAATCCAGATACACATGCTTTATCAGATATTTATTTTGCAAATATTTATTTTTCCCCAGTTTGTGGCTTGTCGTTTTATTTTATCAATATCTTACAAGCAGCTAAAGTAAATGTAAATTATACCTGAAAAAGAGTAAATAAATTTCTTTCAGAGTTCAAACTTTTACATAATTATTTTCAAAGAAAAAATTTTGAATCTGTTTATAAATCCCTTCCTCTAAGTTTTTTTTTTTACTATGAATAAACTAATTTTTTTCCAGGAAGTGACAGAACTCAACAATCAATTCCTGTTGTCGAGGTGTTAATAGGTTATTACAGAAGTTTTCTCCATTCTTATTAAAAACAGCATTTACGTCAATGTCTCAGGCTAGAAAAGTCAGACCTGTGTCTTTTGCTCTATATGTATTCTTAATAAGTTATCTAATTATTTCTGATTTTGCTGCCTTTGAATTAAATTGAGCTCTTTCTTTTTCCCTTCCTCTCACTATCCTAATCCATCTAAGGCTTTCATATGATTGGTCTTGGACCAATGCATTTGGCTTTCAATCGCCTTCCCTACCCCTAGGGACCAAATCTTTCCATTCATATTGAATGCAATGACCCAGTGAATCTTAAAATGCAGACTTTATCAAATTGCCTAACACTTCAGGATTACTTCTTCCATTTGCCTTTAAATGCTATTGGTAATATGACTCCTTTGTTCTATGGTACCAAACAAAATGTTCTCCGAATAGGTGCTAATATGTCTCATACTTAAAATTTTGTATTCTAATCTCAAAAATCATTGGGATTAGAAAGATGTTTTATATATCTTTCTTCTCTTAGCTGCCAACCATATCCAAGACTCATCTCATATTAGGGAACGTTGGAGAAAAAAGAGAACAATTGTGGGAGAGATTTAGAATATTTTGTACCTTTTCAGAAATAAGGAATAAGAAAAAATCTTTTCAGTTTTTTTCACCTGGGGAATTTGACCTGGCTTTCTGACATGTCACTGTGGTTCAGTTTTGGGGATGCTGCTGTTGAAACATATACTTTTGCTAATATATTATTTTTTCCTTTCAGAGAAGGCAAGCCTATAATGTGTTTAATGGTTCAGGTAGAACAGCAGGAGAAATTTACTAATAAAATATTTTGGCAAAAAGAGTAGGTAGGAGAGAGAGGCTGATATCATTTTTAATGTCAGCATGCAAAATATCCCCCTGGAGGGCATCACTGTCTCCTGCCAATCATGAGGATTCTCCCAGCTGTCAATCACCCAAATGCCTAGACTCTCCCAACTCAAGGAACTTGCATATTCTGTGCTGGAGGCATTTTATTTTCTTTAACAACATGAAGCTCTGAAAAAGTATTATTGAAGTGAAATATAACAAAATTCTGCTTGCTTGAAGATTCTACAACCAAATAAAGCATTTTCTCCTTCTAATAGCCAAGCAAATTATATTCAGTGTATTAATTTATTTTCATGTACTTTATATTGAAGAATGAATATACGTGTGTAGAAGACACTGAGGTAAGGTGATATTTTTATTATTTAAGAACCCTGTAGAAAATAAAATAATTGTTAGATTTTAATTTGGGTCATGATTTACTTTCAATGACTTGAGGTAATTACTTTCACACAGAATCACACACATGCACACACACAATGTGAGTTTTGTTCATAGGAAAAGTTTTATATCTTGAATTTTTTAAATACAGACTATTTCAACTGTAAGAAATTACACAGCTTTATATATTCAAATCTAAGTTTTTTCTAACTTTAATCAGGTTACAAGGTAATGTTACAAGGTAACATTTGATGGTCTTCCTTTCTTTGCAGTTTAGTAGATACATGGAATTGTTTCCTCTCCAAAGTCTGTGTGTCTGATGTTTCAAAAACTCAAAATGTCAGAGTTTGGAGTAAGGAAAGGTTTATTAATCGCAAAGGTGCCAACTAAGAAGATGGGAGACCTAGTGGTGCCTTAAATCCATCTTAAGAAGGTACAGTGTTCTGGCTTCTTCTATGTCAAGGGAAGGGGGGAATGGGAGGGACATGTGTAATTGACAACCGCAGACATCTGGACATCAGCAGGAGTCCAAGAAAGATTGTGTTTAGTCTGTTGACCTTAATTGATGTGAGTTCAGTCATGAGATTCCTGCAGATCTTTGATAAACAATACATACTTCCCTTATCTCCTTGGGAGAGGCACTTTCTAGAAAGAGACTTTTTTTGGAAAATTCAAGCCACAAACAGAATTCTTCTAATGATTAACATGTCTATGTACAAGAAGTTATTAATCTAAAGGCCATGGGAACAGAGCAGGCTTGATTAAGAGGGAGTCAGAGGTGAAGCATTTCACGGTTACAATATCTGTTTTCTTAGGTCACACATTGACTTTCGGAGAGTAATCAGAGAAATCATCAAATCCAGACAACTGTATGTGATGGCTGAATTCTGAGAAATTGTTCTGTTAACAGGGAGAACTTAGATGTTAAGGGGCTAAAAAAACTAGTAGAACAGCCAAATAAGAATACTGTCAGAGGTAGAATAGGATGAGATGCCTTTGAATCCATTTGTTAGATGGGTTATTCACTTTGCTCAGAGCAGAGATCCAGGATAAATGACTTCCCACTGAGTGGAGAGAAAGATTTCACCTTCTTTTCCTCTTTCTCACTCAGTCATTGATACACAGTCAAGTGTGATTCCTTACCTTATCCTCATTCACTTTGACAGAGGTGTGCTGCATTAAAGGTGGACATCTCCCCTGTAGCTTTGTATTCTGGCAATCTCAGAGGCTATTTGCTCTTGCTAATCCATGTCAACGTTGGGTTCCATATTTTCATCTATAAAAATTTAGAATGCATTATATTTATACTCTATAGAAAGTCTATAATTAGTGGACATTTAACCATGATTTTACATATAGATACACTGGATTATGTTAAAAAAAAAGCCAGAAACCTAATATTTTAAAAAATAACAACCCATACATAAACACAGACAAGATTAAACTCCTAAATGTACAAATATCTCATGGAAAGTCAAGTTGTTTATTTTTGTATAATTTAAACAAAATTGAACTGTCTTTTATTAGATTCATTTTTATCCTTCTCTTATGAGTGAGTGAAGACACTCCAATTTGTATCTGGGACACAGCCAAAGGAGTCAACACAATTTTGTCTGTTGACATAGAGAAATTGAGTCCTCGCTGACAGCAATCATATCTCCTAATTCAAGTCTTTTCTCTTTCCTACCTGAAAAACATAGCACTATAATCAGCCATTAGTCAATCCTTAATAAATGTTTTGCATTATTGTGAAATTTGAAAAGAAAAAAACAACCTTATCATCTATGTCTATGTCTATGTATGTATGTATGTATGTATATATGTATCTATCTATTTATCTATCTATCTATCATTTATTTATCTTATCTTTATTTCTCTGTTTCTTTAAATCTGCCTAATGGCCCTGGTTTTTAAGGCAGAATTTTAGTCTCATAGTAATGTGAATAAACATATTCCTTGAACATTAGTCTTGATAGATATAAAGTGAAATAGTCAGGAAACAAACTATTTTTTTTAACAGGTAATTTGCTTGCTTTAGTCTTAATACAATGCCATATGTAATTGAAAACTCAATAAATTACTTAATTATTTCTTGTTAGAGAGACCATTACTTCTTTTCACAGTTTTCAAGTTTTTGAGGCTAAGATCTGAGATTTCACTCATGTGTGATATAAAACTGAAAGCAACAAACAAACAAGACAAACAAATGAAAACTCATAGACACAGACAGCAGTTTAGTGGTTACCCAAGGGAAAGTGGGGACGGGGAGGAAGACAGGGATAAAGGGGGTCAAATATATGGTGATGGAAGGAGATCTGACTTCGGGTGGTGAACACAATGCAATATACTGATGACATATTATTGAATTGTACACTTGAAACCTATATAATTTTATTAACCAATGCCATCCCCATAAATTTACTTTAAAAAAAGTTTAGGCGATGGCTTCTCTTCATTATTTTGAAGGTGTTGAGATAAGTCCAGTATAACCTTTGTGGAGAATAATTCTCTATGAATTTCTCGCAATTCTGCACATCTTGTGAACAGTGTCCCTGACAATCTTTCTCTCTGGGTTAGCTTTCCTAAGATATTTGTGTAGCAATCAGCCTTGAAAGATAGAGATAATTTTATCTCCAGAGCAAAGGTCTGATTTGCTTGCAGCTCATTATATAAAAAGACTGGCATTTCTTAAACTTGAGATTCCTCAGCTGTGATGGTAACCCACTGCATGCACAGTATCCACTTGGGCCCCTCTGTGTCACCTCCATGGGACTTGAAAAACAAGAGGGACCAATACAACCATGAGGCTCATTCTTCCTGATATGTGATGAATAATAAAATCCTTTATTTCTGTCCCAAGAGTTTTGTATCTTTGGTCAGCCTCCATGAAACTGTAGCTGGATAACTTGCTATAATGCAAGTAGAATAAAACCTCAGGCCCTTACAGTTCTTGACACACTTTTAACAGGATGAATAGAACCACGGAATGTGGCATTTTGTCAGGGAAAAGGAAAGTTTAAGGGGCCTATGACAAAGTCCCCTTAATCCCCTTCTTTGTAATTAAACAGTCAAATTTCTTATTTTTCTATTTCCTATTTTCTAAGTGGCCAAGAAATTTTGGTCTAAAGAGCCAAGCAAGAAAAAAAAGGAGAGTTTGTGTAAGGCCCAGGTTTTCCTAGGGTGGGGTAATCCCCAAGTGTAAAGCTGGAGCCATTAAGTAGACAGAATGCCAAACATGGAAGATTACTAATGGAAAGAGACATGGGCTTTTGTTCAATAAACACCTTAGCCATATTTTATTAATACTAGACTTCTTTTTAAATGGAGAGGCAAATATTAGCTATATCAATAATTTATTTTTTATATAGTAACCAGAAGTGCATTTTATACATTTTCCTGTAAAGTCAAGTGATATATTTTGTTTGTGTCTCCTTTTAAGTTTGGTTTAATTGCCCTTCAATAATTGATTTCCCCCATATGACTGACCTTTATTCTATCCACCGTGTTTTGATATTCTTGTTAGAAAACAGTTACAGTTTTAAAGACAGTTATTTTGACATATCAAAGAAATCAGCTAGTGAAGTTGTAATTTTTATGTGCCAACATGCAACTAAAAGGTCATAGTCACTCCCTATTTTACATATCACAGAAATTTTCCAAATAACCAGGCTCCATTAGCTGGATAAGTATGCTTGAAGGCAATTTGTTTTATAGCTAGTGGATTAGCTGTGTCTCATGTTTAGAAACTGGCGTATGCTGAACAATTAATTTTCAATGGCAGTTTTTGTTTGTAGCAGAAACAGTAAAATGTATTGATATACTCAAACTCCGCTATAAACAGATCACACAACCCAGAGAGATCTTCTCTGCTCTGTTGTTTTGAGAAGGAGGTAGAAAACTAACGAATGAGCACACAGCTTGCCCAGTTTCTCTAATATCTCCCAGAATAAGAAATAGCTTGATATATTTCTTTCTTATTTAAAAGCTTCATTTAAAAGAAAATTAACTGTACTTTACAAAGTTGAAATTATGTTATCATGAAAGGAGAGTAATTTATGTTATATTTATGTTATTGTCATCTCTAATTAGATAAAAGGAAAACCCAGTGTAAAAGTTATATATCCCTTAAAAATCGAAAAGACCTTGAATATCAGTGTGTATATTCCTCCTTCTTGCACTTGTTTCAATATGTTTTACTTGTTGGGTAGTTTAATACTGTTTTTAGATGGTTTAGAATCGTCGAAACCAATACATCATCACCGATTCTCCTGCTATTACTGTGGTCAAGTTTTGGTCAAGTTTTCACTCTAATTAGGAATAGCAAGTTGTTTTGCTTCTTTTTTCTTTTTTCTTTTAAATCTTTCTCTTTCCTGTTTGTAAACTCACCAAATTTCTGTGGATCATTCAGGGTTCAATCAGAAAAAGAGATTCCACAAGATACTTATATAATAAGGGAGTAATTATCTGGATTTGCCTTCTCACAATGGTGCGGGCCAGTTACAAAGTCTACGTGAGACTGTTTCTCTATCCAACATCGGTGGCTGAAATCCACAGGGCAGGGAGTCATTCTGGAAGGAAAAATAAAAGCAAAGTGGGGGACTCATTGATAAAGTGGAGGCACAACTGGAGCCCGCGAGAACGGACTAGAACCTACACTGTGTGCTTCCAAGCCTGCTGTTTCAATGCTGGGGCATCCTGCAGGACAAGCTCCTGTGGTCCTCACGGTGCTCAGTGCAGCTGGGCCCAGATGTTGGAGAAGCTGACCTAGTGGACGTCGCAGGAGCCGACGGAGCTGTGGGGTCCCGGGTGCTGGGCGCGAACCGGGTTAGCACAGGTGAGCAACAACAAAGTAACTGAACAGCTCGGAAAGCTGCCCCTGCCTGGGAGATTGGGAACGTGACGCTGCTTCCCTTCCCCCTTCCCAATCCCGGGCAATGCGGCTCGTTGGGCTCGTACTCACACAGAAGTGTGCAGAGGAGGGGATCCAGAAAAACAGAACCCCAGCTTAGCTTCAAATCCACCACCACGAAACCCCTAACCAATTCAGACCTCGCCACAATTTGGACACAGGCTGGACTTCAGTGCCCCTTTCCAACACTGTTATAAAACCTAAATATGAATAGAAAGGAATGGAATGGAATGGAATGGAACGGAATGGAACAGAACGGAACGGAACGGAATGGGACGGCATATAGAGTAGAATAGAATAGAATAGAATAGAATAGAATAGAATAGAATAGAATAGAATAGAATCGAATCGAATCGAATCGAATCGAATCGAAAATAAGATAAGATAAAATAAAATAAAATATAAAATGAAAGAAAGCAAAAGATATTTGGGCAACTGGCTGTTTCTATCTATACCCAACACAAACCAAATCTTTCCTTACGTAAAATAAGCCCTTTTTGCTTCCTTATATTGATGTGATTTCTTCTATAAGCTTGAATGTAGCGAAATTAAGCGGAGAAGGGGGAGATGACACAAATCAATTCCAATTAGGTACTGACTAGCTATTTAACCCTGAGCAGATTTCCTCAGCTATGTGAGCCTTCCTATCCTCATTTGTAAAATGAGTGCCTGCGTGGAGCTCACTGTGAGAACAGTGTGAGGCTGCAGGCCATGTCCTTAACCAGTGCCTGGCATGTGGTGGTTCCCAGTTAGCCCCCTCCTTCTCCTCCTCCTCCTCCTCTTGTAATAATCACTTTGTGCATTGAAAATAACTATAAACTATAAAATTTAAATATATTATAATTGTAAGTCACTAATTCATGCTTAACAATCTTTTCGTTAATTTTCCTACTGCTTCTCAAAGTCAAAGAATATACTATTCACTTTTCAGATGAATGTAGAAACAGGACATTAACTCGATGTTAAAAAGTCCCTCTCTCCATCCATGTTGTCGCAAATGGCAGCGTTTCATTTTTTCTTATGTCATGAATGGATCTTGAGATTATCATGCTAAGTGAAATAATCCAGACAGAAAATGCAGAGAACTGTATGATGTCACTCATATGTGGAATATAAAGCTGAAAGTAACAAAATAAAACCGACAAGACAAATAAACAAAAACTCATAGGCACAGACAACAGTTTAGTGGTTACCAGTGAAAGGGTGGAGGGGAGAAGTAGAAAAGGGTAAAAGGGGTCAAATATAAGGTGACGGAAGGAGATTTGACTTTGGGTGGTGAACACGCAAGGCGATACACAGATGACGTATTATAGAATTGTACACTCAAAACCTATGTAGTTTTATTAACCAATGTCACTCCCATAAATTTATTTTAAAAAAAGAAGTTCCTCTCTGAAGTCAAATTCAGAATAAATCATTGCCTTTTTTTAAGTACGTAATTCAATCTCTGTAATTTCAAAAATTCTTGTGAGTCTTTGGTTTACAAAGGTCTACCGAATTTTGTGTTTTGAAATAAGGTCAGGAAAGAGATGAATTTTTTTCTGAATTAAAAGGAAGAGGACCTTTCCCCAGTCCACTAGCACTACCACTCATCAGAAAATGGCAAGAAAGACAGCCTGCGGCCATGCCACCCTGAACACGCCAGATCTCATCTGATCTCGGAAGCTAAGCAGGGTCGAGCCTGGTTAGTACTTGGATGGGAGACCACCTAGGAAGACCAGGTGTTGCAGACGTTAAAAAAAAAAAAATAGCAAGAAAGAGAACAGAAGTGGAGCCAAGAAAATGGTCAAAGTTTGGGGTCCTGCATGCACGCTACCTGGGAGGTCACAGCTCCCAGGTGAGGGAGTATCATGTGCTGTGTGAGGATTCTAAATCTCTGACCTTGGAGGGATAAAGAATTATTAATTTCTCAAGTCATTTTATTCATCTGCAAAATCAAAATTATAAACTCATCTTCATGATATTATTTTATTAGATAAATGTCCAGGATGGTGACCGCAAGAGTAGACTTTCAGATTCCTGTTTCCTTATTCTTTTATCTTGTGAATGGACTTCATTATCATCCCCTTGAGGCATTAGTAGAAAATGTAAAAGTGAAAACTGGCATGTTTTAAACTTACATAGGATTGCAAGTGATTATGCTTGCATGTGTTATCATCTGTAAATATTGAAAAGAAGACTAATTATTGAAAATGTTTCCTGCTGGTCCCTCTTCCCAATGTTTATATATAGACATCATGTCCCTATATATTCTCTTTTTTGCATGTATGTTATGGTGAAAACTGTGTTAGTAAAAACAATTTTAATGTCATTTTTCTTATAACAGAAATAATTGAGTAGAAAATTTTGGGTTTACCAATAAATAATAGCAAGAAAAGAAAAATCAACCAAGGTCTCACTGCTCTAGTTATTAATATTTTGGTTCATTTTATTAATCCAAACAAATATCTATTATCTATTTATCTATACGTCTATCCATCCATCCATCCATCCCTCTATCCATCTACAGATATATCATATCATATATATATACACATATCATATCATATATATATACACACACACGCATACATACTGACATAAACAATGCAAGGGTTTTACAGATAATATAGATTGGGGACTAGGTTTACTGATAGTCTCCAGTATTTTGTTTGTAAAAAATATTTCCTAATTAAAGTTGGATATTAAAGTGGACAAAGGATGAATCTAGTTTGATGTTGGAATGAAATGATATGCCTTGGTTTATCCATGACAGGGCATTTGCTTGGTCTCACTCATGTAAATTGTTAGACTTTACTTATGCCGTGGCTTTTCTATAAGTGATTATTTTACAATATCGAGAAAAATCACCACGTTGCTCATCAACTCTGCCTGAGGCTATCTTTAAATTTGAGTGACTTGTTTGGGTTAGTCAGTGGATCTCCATAGAGATCCATACTTTGGAGTAAGTATACCATTTACATGGCAGTGGAGCTATCTTGGACAGGCTTTCATAGTGGAAGTTCTAAAATGATTTACTTACAAAGTGGTGTCCATGCCCAATTCTTCTGACCCTACGACATTATACTAACTTCCTTCTTCCAAGACTTTGACTCTCAGTAATATTTAGTAGTTTCCTTTAATTATATGATGACTCACAACACACATCACAACTTAAAAAGAATTGGTTTGATTCATAATTTACTACTCTGGAATTATTTAAGGAAGAGCAGCTGTTTGTAACCCCTTGATATAAGAGATTTTCTTTAATTTTACATGAAATGGAACACTGGCCACTTTGAAAATTTTAATACTTTTGTTGTTAGTATTTAAAGTGTTTGATCTCATCATAGTCCACAGAGTTTTTAATCTTTTACCTCCTTTACACTACTCATCTGATTATTACAGTGTTTACAGTAGATTAGAAATATTTTGTGCTAAAACAAAAGTTCTAATTGAAATGGATTTTATAAAACTCATCAAAAATTTTAAAAACAGAGTTTATTATATTTCACTTTTTGGGATATTTGAAATTTCTTCAGTGATCAGGTGTATGATATCCTGGAAAGATTTTCTAAACTCCCTAATCAATAAAATGGTTCCTAGAGAATTCTTTGAAAGAACATTTTAGAATTCTTAACTAAGTCCTCTTAATGATTAGTATTAATATTTGTCACTCACTGAAAATTGATAAGCACTGTTTACTTTGCTATGCACATGTTATCTGTAATTATGATCAGGTTTTTATAATCAAGTTTCATCAACATCTTACATGACATTAAAATGTGGTTATGAAATCATCTCATGACCCAATTAAGTTTAAATGGAAATTTTGTTAGTTGATTCTGAACCCCTGCTGGTGAGGTTTGTATCTTTCCTCCCTCCATTCAGTTATTTTATTACCATGTATAAAGATGTAAGTATAAATATTTTATGTAGTTTTATCCCTTGGTTCTGTTATTGCAAAGTTCGATATTTATTATCTATCTATATATCTATTTATTTATTTATTTAGTTTGTTTGTTTACTTATTAATGTGCTTGCATATTGGCTCCAGGAGTATCATGATGTAAAGAAATAAAATAAGCTAATAATTTTGAGAGCTCTCTTCTTTCAGAGTTGCTTAATTAAAACAAGATTTGAAGATAGGAAAGAAAATTAATGATTATAACAGGATATAATATGTGTGATCTTGGTGGGGTACTCGGGATTGCTGAGGAACTGAAGAGGGTCATTGGATTCAGAAAGGGCAGACTTCAGAGAGTGACCCTTGAGCTTTTATTAACACTGAGAAAGTAGTATATGGACTTTGAAAAAGAAATACAAATAACACAGAAGTGTGTAAAGTAAAAAATGAAAGAACTAAATGAGATGTGCTTCCTTGGATTGGATCTTTGAGTAGAAAAGGAATATTAGTGGAAACACAGATGACATATAGGTAAACTCTGGAGTTTAGTTTAGACAGGCATCCACGTTGGTTCTTTTAGTTCCGAGAACTGTATTAGGAAATGTGAGCTGTTAACAATGGGAAACTGGGTGAGGGGTTCCCAGAAACTCTCTGTGCTATCTTTGTAACTCTTCTGTAAATTTAAAATTATTCCAAACTAAAACGTTTACTTTTTAAAAAGCAAAAATCTTTTTTCTTTTGCTGGTAGTAGGATCATACTAACATACTGTGCCCCTCCTTCCCAATAACATAGGGTAGAGTTTCAGGCCAATAAACACAAATCTACTTCCTTTTAAAAATGCCTACAAGTTATTCCAAGATGCTAACATATATTTTAAAGTCATTCTGTTTAGCCGACTCCATTATTTTTTGCCTTTGCAAATAATGCTACAAAGGGTATCTTTTCAAATATATCCTTGTATGTGAAACTTATGTATAAAATTAATGCTTAAAATTGCCAAAAGTAAGAATGTTAACATTTTAAATGTCAAATTATTTTTCAAATGGTTGTTGAAATTTATAAATCTACCAATAATATATAAAAATGCTTTTTTAATTCATACTCTTACCAAACTGGATATTATCTTTGAAAATATTGCCATTCTATTAGAAAACAGGTAGTATTTTTATTATGTTATGATGCATAAATGAATGTTAGCTGTGCAACTGGGTTGGGATGGAGAATAGGTAAAATGAAATTCTGGGCAGATGCATGGAAGCACAGAAGGAATACTGTTCTCAGAATATCATATTTTTCAGAAAAGCTGAAATTTAACACAAAGGGTCAACGTGAGGTTGGGAGTCATAAAATGTTTGAATTCATATTAAGGGGACTGAATGTTGAAGGATTGGAAAACCATTAATGTTTTTCATAAAGGAAGAACACATTCAGATCTTCATTTTAGAAACACATCCATGAATGTAATGTAAGAATTTGGCTTAAATGGGGCTAGCTAGAAAACAGGTAATCAGTTAAGAGCTTCTCAATATGATACGATAAATATTAGCACTAAGGCAAAGGAGATGCCTTTGAGAGGAGCATAGGAGACAGAAGCTGCAGAATTTAGAGGCTGATTAGATCAGTTTTATTTTTTAGTTTTTGTTAATGGCAAAATTAGAGAAGGCTTGGGAAGAAGCAGATTTGGGAAAGAGATGATGAATTTTGTCTTAGATATTGCATAAAGCAAAAATGGTAGCATGGAAGACAGGAGATGGCTACATCAAGAAGGAGGAAATAGACATCGATGTCAAATACTGATGAGACATTGAGTCTGTTAAAGACTAAAATTGTCAACTATATTTGGTAATTTCAAGGTCACTGATGACATTCACAAGAGTAGATTTTGGAATGTCATCTTCCTGGAAATAGTTCTCAAAATCCGATAAACTATTAGTTTTTGAGTGATGGCTATCTCGTTGCTTTTCTTAGGGTTTTGCTGACACTCTTTTAACTCTTTTCAACCACATTCAGTCTGAGATTTTACTTGAAGAAATAATGAGACCTCTCTACATTTCTCCTTCCTAATCCAGTTTTCAGATGAAAACTTGTAATGATCAACTATCATTCTTATTTTAAGGCAATAACCTTCATTTTTTACTTTTGTGATCCTTTCATTCTAAAATGTCCAGAGTTTGTGTCTTGGTGCTAATTGGAATGGTGACATTATTATTATTATTATTAGTAGTAGTATTAGTATTTTTATTTTTTGCCAGAATCTTCTATTCCATCTCATTCTTGTATTTAGATGGCTAAATACTTTCTACTTTCAGGGTGAGTGTTTCCTAGTGGTATGCTGGAGCTCTCACAGGCTAATGAGAGCTAAGTGTCAAATGTTTACAAATTTTTGATGCAGTTGTTAAACATCGTCATTATTAGACATTAAATTATAAAATTTTATACTTAATTTTTTAAAAAGTAATAAATATTCAGCACTTATGATTTCCTAATTATTTTACTAGTTGTGTTCTTAAGATTATGTCTATCCTATCTATATAGTAAAAATATTATATAATGTGGTGCTTTTGTACATCTCAATTTTGCATTCAGTGACATCAGTTTGGTAGCTTAAAATCAGCTACAGGATAGTATTTACATTACGGATATTGGTAAACACTCAATAATCAGAGTCTGATTATTATATATCTATGTATCTATGTATGCATGTATCCATCTATCATCTATCATCTATCATCTATCTATCATCTGTCATCTGTCTGTCTGTCTGTCTATCTACTTACCTATCATTACTGGTTTGCTGTAAAAGATAAAACTTAGGAACATCCAGATGAAAGAGATGCACAGGGCAAGATATGTTGGGATTGGGGAGTGGCATGTAGAGATTCCATGCCCTCTCTGGGCACACCATCCTAGCACTTTAATGCATTCACCAACCTGGAAGCTCCCTAATTTATTTTTGATGGTCCGAATTGAAGAATGTCATGGAGAAAATGCTAATAATTCCAATTAAGACTTGTGTCTGTAGCTATACATTGTAAATAGCACTAAAATAGAGAAAATCTTTTTCTGATATCCAGCACTCTTATACAATCAGCAAAGAAGTCATTCAGGTCCTTGGTGAGTGAGTGAAATTCCAACATATGTCTATGCTGTGTCAATGTCATTTTATCCATTAATAAACCAACATTCATATCAACCGATTATAATAATTTAATTGCAAACCTAAATAGGCTATGTAAGAATTTGGAAAATCAATAAAAGCATTTTGTGAGAATCAATTGGCTATAAGGAATTTACATTAAAGAGTAATGTATATCTTATTATTTGCAAAATATATGTTATACATCCTTTATTTTGGTTAACTCTGTAATAGACAGGTTTGCTTACCTATATAAATATCTATACGTATGTATTGTGTACACACATTTTTTCAGAAAGCCAATTATTAAACATTTAGTAGCATTTCTTTCTTATAAGATTTTCCCAGTTAACTCACAAGAACTGCCTTATAAGGTCGACACATGCCAAAATCTGAGGTGAATACAGTTTAGACTTTATTAGAAATTGTTGCCACATGTTGATATTTCTAAAATTGGTCTCCTCTCCCTGTTCCCACTCATAAGCTTTGCCCAAGCTTCCATTTCATCACATTTTTACAAAATTACTCCAATTTCCCCTTAACATATCTACTTATTATAAAATATTTATCTTGCAATTATTTAACTCATTTTTATCTTGTCAAATTCACCTGGTTTTCTGGGTTTATCGTTCTTAATCCTTTTCTGTGACACCAGTGCAGATTGTATAAATTTAATTGCATATACTGAAGTTCTACACACTTTGGTCTCATCATTGAATTTCCCCTCATATACTTCTGTTTTTATTTTCTCTGGTGACTCTAGTCTCTGGATGACACACATAACTATTTTTCCTACTTGTGAGTTTGTAAGAGTTTTTCCATCTATAAGTGTTGTCTACACCATAAACATTCATAGGTATTCACTTCAATTTCATTAGAAGATCTTACCAATGATCTTTTAGTTGCCAAGTATGATAGTCCCATTCAGTGTTTCAATAAGATGGTTTTTTATGATGTTGGGCACAATTGAACAAAATCAGCTTGAAACTGAGGAGTGTCTATGATGTCTCTTTTTCTTCCATTTTTTTCATTGAGTCACTTCACTCTTCTGGGCGAATTGTCCCTAACCAATCTCCAGGCCTCACACCCATGTCCAAGTTGTTATACTCTTATGGAATAGTGTTAATAATTCTTTCTTTAAAAGAATTAATGATCTGTTATGGATTGAATTGTGTCCATGCCTCTCAAATTCATATGTTGAAGTCCTAATCCCCAGCACCTCAGAATGTGACCTTATTTGGACACAAGGTCATTGAAGATATAATTAGTTAAGATGAAGTCATACTGGGGTAGGGTGAGACCCTAAACCACAGTGACTGGTGTCCTTATAAAAAGAAGAAACTTGCATACATGTGTACACATAGACACATACATACATATGAATCACCATGTGAACATAAAGTTAGAGATGAGGATGATGTCTTTACAAGCCAAAAAATAAGATTCCTAGAAAACCACAAGAATCTAGGAAGGAAGCATGGAACAGATTTTCCTTTACAGTCAGAAGCAGGAATTAATTCTGCTGATACCTTGATCTCAGCCTTCTAGCCTCTAGAACTGTGAGACAATAAATTTCTGTTCTTTAAGCCATCAGTCTGTGGTCCTTTTAAAATGATAAGAAGCAGTCACATACTATCAAACATTGTATGATTATAAATTCACCTCTGTGATTATTTAATTAATATCTTATTCTGCATATACAAACAAAAGATTTTTAAGAGCAGGAGTTGTTTCTATTTTATTCACAATTGTATTCCTCGTGTGTACCGTAATGCATGGTACATAATAGATACTCAATAAAAATGATCAATTAAATAAAAATCCTGTTCCTTAACAAAGATTCACTACTATGATTAGAAGAATTTTATATATAATTTATCTATCAGATTTTTTTGGTTGCAAATTCAAGAGGATGTAGGATTTCTTCCACAAATTCATCCTTGAGAAGGAGAAAGAAAGAAAACCTGTTAGTTGAGTAGGATGCATGCATCTGATGGTAGGGGTCCTTTATTTTTACATAGGCTAAATTTACTCATTTTTGGCCATAACAACAGAATATGTGCAAAAGTCTGAGATAGTAATGTGTGGAATGTGATGACAGCACCATATGGGGAATTGTGTGGTATCTAAAGGAATTGCTGTATTTTAATGTTTAATTTAAGAAGATTTGATTTTTTGACAGTAAGAATTGGAGATTAAAAAATAGAACTAAAAGGATAAATATGGAATAGAACTGTGTGATAATCAAAAAATCTAGTTGTATGATAACAAGTTATTTTCTATATTTATATATAATTCTTTCACATAAATCAATATTTCATCCATCTCATTCACCTAATCTGAATTAAAAATACATATTGTCATTTTACCTGTGAGGAATATGTCCCAATTTTCTCTATTTCACAGTGTTTATTTTGGGTGATTGTTTTATTGTTGAGTTTATTTTAAAGGTACTCTTGGTTAGCTATTTTATTCTTATATAAATCTGATATTTAAATCATTACATAATAGAGTTTGGCCATAGATTGATTTATATAAATTAGAACATATGGATTAGCATAAGGAGTTATGCAAGTCAGAGTTTATTCCAGAGGAGCATATGTCATTTCAGTGTTTGGTATCATTAACATTAGATAGATAAAATAAATTCGATTACAAAATATTTTTTTCTAAATACATATCATGCTTTGAAACAGAATATTTTATTCATAAGTATATTTAACATACATATTCTCCGTATTTTGATGCTATTTAAGTGTGATTTTCCACCCATCATCCCAGCATATTTATGTAATCATGACATTATTTGGTAAAAAGTCATTTAAGCAATTTGTATAATAACATTTTAATTTTTCATTAATATATGATTTCAAATATGGGAAAGCAAATAAATTCCATTATATACATTTAGAAAAAGAATGAGAAGATAGTTCTAGTAAGTGCACACACACAAACACCAATATAGACACACACACACACACACACACACACACACCCCAGCTCTTATAAAATCATTGAATCAAATTATAATGCTTTGGAAGCTAATTTTCCTGAGTTTAATTAACTAACAGTTTTGAGTTTACAAAACAATCCTTTAGGGATTTCAATTTATGGAATTTAAAGTGATTTCCAATTCTCTAAGAAAAGTTACTTTTATTTATTTTATTTTATTATTATTATTTTTTTTTAGGCAAGGCAAACCTTGATTGACCTCATAGATTGCAAGGACCTTGTCAGCTTACAATCCCTTATTTTTTATTTTTTACACCTACAGCATCTGATCTTTCTAGGTGGTCTCCCATCCAAGTACTAACCAGGCCCGACCCTGCTTAGCTTCCAAGATCAGATGGGATTGGGGTCATTTAGGGTGGTATGTCCATAGACTAAGAAAATTTAAACAAATTTAAACACTCAAAGTTTTTCCTGAACCTCATAAAATCTTGCCTAAAATATATATTTTCAATATACATGAAACTTACACATGAAGTTTATTTTCTTTATTTCTAAGTGATAGGTTAAGTATTTAATAGGAGATGCTTCAAAATAGAAAATCTTTAAAAAATAAAATGTTCATACTCTTAAGTATTACTAGGTATTTTCTCTTATATCATTTTAAGAGCCAGTATGACAAAATAAAACATTGTGTTCAGAAATGTTATTCTGGACTTTTAAAAAGGTGGAGACTAGAAAGATGCACATTTATTTAGGGAATCATTTAACCAGTTTTGAGCATGGGATTAAAATATAAAACTCCCAGGGGAAATTAGCAAAAAAAGTGAAATGTCTCCTCCATAGCCTCAAAGGGTCCATTTTTATCTATATTATCCTAGATCCAGAGAAAAATAGTACCCATCTGAATGATGTTGGTCATCAAAACAAAGACAGCATGCAAAGAAAATGAAATCAGATTGTTCTATGAATTGTCTTCTAATTAACCTTGACCCATTTAAGTTGAAAACTCAGAACTGGCCACCGGTTTCATGGAAAGGCCTGGGTAGTGCTAAATAAATTGGAACTTTTCTATATTTTTAATACAGAATCTGTTAATTATACAGTGCCATTTAAAAGATGTCATAAAAATCATTGTGCTGAATTATAACAAATTAATGGCTTTTAAAGGTGAAAATATGCTAGGATTAAGAAGGGCAAGAATGGAACAATCATGTCATTAGATGAACATTGTATAAATGTGACATAAAATTTTAATCATTTGAAGTTTCAACGTTGCAAAAGTGTAAATAAAACATAACTCTAATAATAAATGAAAATTTTGTAATTTTGATATCCCCATACTAGAATTTGATTTGTAAAAGTTTAAATTTTTTTCACTTATAGCCTTTAAATATTTATTTCTCCATTTTATCTCAGCAATTTGTCAATGTTACAGAACTTACTAATTTTCTGAAATTGTCCTTTTGTTTATTTTTATTTTGAGAAGGTAAATCCGAATTCTTTTATTTAAAAAAGTTTGTTATAGATACTAAATAAGAAGCATTGTTAACAATCACATATTTTATCTCATGTATATATTTATTAAAATGCATCAAGTTTACATTAAAGAAAATGATATAGAGAGAAATTTTTAATGTTTTCCTTTTTATCCTAAATATTAGAATGTAACTGAGACACACTGAAAAAATGTATATACATCAAAATATTTTCATGGCCAGTTATCACATAATTAACATTAAGATATTAAAAAATTGTCATCTCCTCATGATGGCCAGATTTATACTGCACAATCATTTGACCTCAAGATGAAATTTTTGTTTTCTCAGTAAAAATATTAGGCAAAATTGATTCTAAACAATAAACACTAATAGTGGCAAAGAAGTAACAGCAGATCAGCATATAACTACATATATCTATTTTGTATGTTTAAATTCTAATTCATAGCATTCACTTTCTTTGTAGAATACTTGCTCAGGTTTGTTCTGTTTTTGAGCCCTTTTCATAGTGTGAATAATTGTTCTGGGGAATTTGGTTTGCCATTACTGTAAGCAGTGGATGTGATTGGCCAAACATGAGGACAGAATGTAAATCAAAGTGACTATTGAAATGGACAAATGATATGTAGACAAGAAAAGGGAAGTGTCTTTACTCAGAAAGCAAACATCAATGTTTCATTAGCTTGAAAGCTTTAGCTCTTTAAAACTCTTCGGTCAAATTAGCTTAGTTAGAAGAAAGTGTCTTTGGCACAGCTTCTATCAAATATTTCTCTATTTAAAGCAATATTTCCGAATAATGATCTTGTGTATCAATTCATCCATTTGGAATATTAATTGGTCAACGATTTCAGTACCTGTTATAATATCCTTTGCCTTGCTCCTTTCCCTCTCCAAAATACTCTTAATAAATTATCTGAAATTGATCAGTTTTGATAATTATTACCAGTTTTGTTTCTCTTAGGGATATTTGAATTTTACAGAAATAAAAACTTACATGCTAATAGTAATTTTTTGATGCTAGTCTAGTGGATTTTTTTTTTTTGTAACAATATTCTTAGCATTACAGGTGAGATAAAGATATACATTTGGAACTGTTTACAAAGAAATGGTAATAGATTACCCTTGGGTATGTTTTATTTTCTACTCTTTATGTCCTCATTTATGTGACTGAACACATGGCTGAGAAGAGTTAGGAGTCAGGGTGTAGAACAGTTACTGTGTAAAGATAACAGGCCCCTGCTTCAATTAAAGACCTTGGCCTTGTAAGACAGCTACAGCAACAAATCTGATGAACTTAGACACTAATTGGGCCATAGATATGAATTAGAATGCTTGGCTAAGGAATAAATTTTACAACGTCTGCCATGCATAGTGCATATTCAGTACATACTTATTAAACAATTGTATACATGAATGAAGAAATAAAATAATACAGGCTAGTGACTTTCTGATTTCAAAATACTTCTGAACTGTTATCATTGCTAATAACTGGAAACTTGGCACAGATGTCATTCAGATTTCACGTTAAACTTTAGAATTCTAAAGTGAAGAGAAGCAGAAAAGATGTGCTGGGTGGTGTGGTGGGTGACGTTTGGAGGCTGGGCTGGGGCAAGTGTACTTGCTATTTGAAATGTGAACTTGACTGTTCAGCCATCCATTCTTCTGCGACTTGTCTCTCTTCTTCTCATCATTAGAGCTCACCTGCATTACTATTTAGACAGTATCTAATTGGTGGATACTCGCTTCCAACTCAAGGGAACATGTGACTCATTTAGGGAAGTGTTGTTCTTTAGAGGAAGAGAGGTTCTCAAACCTTAGAAGACAAAATGATTGACAGTACCATTTCTGCATATAAGGGGGAACTAAGTTATGTGCACTGGTTTAGAAATCAAAGTACAATTTATGATACTTGTTTCCATGAGAAAACGTGGTCTGAGGTTCAATTAGCGTCAAGGTATTTTTGGAACCTGACACGTTGGTGAGATGAAGATAATGATTTAGAATTCAGATTCAAATAGAAATTAATTAGCACAAATATCTGAAACTTTTATATAGCCTAGATAAAATCACTTTACTTGATTTCTTTCATAAGTATAAATTTAAATTATAATAAGCAAGAATTAAACATTTTTATTAAATCAAATTTTATCTTTAATTAATTGAAGGAAGTAATTTTTTGAAAATATAGCTAAGAAAATAAAGTCCTTGGCTTTGCTTTATGTAAGCTTTTTGATAGTCTATTAGTATGATCGCCTTTAAAGATATAAAAATAACAATTAGGGTTTGCAAATTAATGAGCATAGGAATTTTTTACATTCTTTCCAAGCTCCAAAACATTTGTAACTCCCCAATGTTCTGATTTACTAAACAGTGATTTAGGGTGGGGCCCTGAATACTTCAGCCTTATGCAGATTTAGAAGCCTCCCCCCAAAATGCAAAATACGAAACTGTGGTGAAACCAAATTCCAAAGGTGAGCTCTAATCAGTGACTTCTCCTCTAGTGGGAAACAAACACATTAATCTCTTCCTAACACTGTGGTTGTTAGTTCTATCCTTACCAGAGTCTCATTGAAGACCCTAAATTGTGTTAGAAAAACAGCCTGGAAGGTCAATAAAATGACTAATTCTATAAAGCCATATGGAAATATTTTTATTTTCACTGAATAAAATAATGTCATAACATTAGGTGAATTTCAATATTATTTTATATATTTTCAATATTATTTTATAAATAATGTTAATAGGAGGTATGCTACCAATTTTTAATTTATGTTCCCTTGGTCAACAGAAACTTTCAGAATCTTTCTCCTCCAACTTATAAATGTGTATGTGTGCTTGATAATATGCATAGTGAAAATTTATTTTTCCTTATGTTAATGTATGGCACATTTCTGATTTTTTTGGCTCAAAATACCCATTTCATCCATTCAGTAATCTCAAACAGAACAGAATAATTTGGATGCTTGAGGTGAAAACACACACTCACAAACACATATGTATGCACAAACACACACTCACGCTTGTGTGCACACACATTGGATAACCTTTAAACTTAGCAAAGATGGGGTGTTTTACTTTTTCTTTCTTTCTTTTTTCTTTTTTTTTTAGGCAAGGCAACCCTTGGTTGACCTCATGAATTGCAAGGACCTTGTCAGTTTACAATCCTTTATTATTATTATTATTTTAGTTTTTACGCCTATAGCACCTGGTCTTCCTAGGTGGTCTCCCATCCAAGTACTAACCAGGCCTGACCCTGCTTAGCTTCTGAGATCAGATGGCATCAAGCTTGTTCAGGGTGGCATGGCCATAGATTTAAAGATGGGATGTTTTTCAATTCCACCCATAGATAGATATTTTCCTGTGAAAACTTTATTCCAAAGCTTGTGCCATCATGCCTTGTTGCACACTTTCTGGCTTTCTCCTTTTTAACAGAGCAATGAGTGTAATTCTAAGACTAATGTTTACTTTTCTATACCTACATGTCAAGCGGTTTCTGAGCAGCGGTCACCACGGAAGCTACTATGTGGGCCTGCCACACTCCTGCACAAGGAGACAGCCAGCCCAAATGGAAAAGGACAGCTTATTATTCATGGCACAGAGAACAGCACGGGCTTTATGTGTGCTTCGTTTCTTCTTGTCCTCACGTCCACAGGGTGGTGACATGGAGCAGGCCCAGGGGAACGCTGCAGACACAGTGGATCCTTGCTACACCTGAAAAACACTAATCTTAAGAAAGCCCGTACTGCTAGTACATCTGCCTGTTCTTCCCTCGGAGACACTATTTCTTCATTATCCTGGAATGTGTGAGGACATGAGAGGGAGTCTCTAGCTTTATAATCTTGAAATTTAAACAAACCTGCCCCCTACCCAGGTAGAGCTTTGCAAACGTCCTTGACTAAAGCTGTCAGTGACCTTTGCTCAAAAGATGTGCAGAAATGGCAAATCCCTGGAGAATTTACTCCCAGCCAATGTTATCTTTTTTCTTATCTATAGTTCCTTTGCAGAAAACTTCTGTTTAGCATTTTGCATTTTTTCATTATGTATTACACCAAAATTTTATTATTTTCCTAATTATCCTCCAAGGCAGCAATTTTCCTGTGCTTTACTAGATAGAAATAACTATATTCTGGCATTTGAAGAAAAAGGGTTTTGCAATTAAGGAGGCATAGAAAAAAAATATTTTTTTCTTGATCAAAACAAGACAATCTGGGTAGGGCATTTGACTTTACAAATAAAGATAAATCTGGAGCCATGCTTGCCACTTTGGAAAATGCTAATATAATAATGACTAAAGAAGTATAGGTAGTTATGTAACCTTAAAGGAGGAATGAGGAAAAAAACATATTGTTCTGCAAAATTAACAAATACTAAATTACTAAGCACGAAATCATACTTACCTCTGTAGCCCATGAAATCAGTCTCAGGTTAAGTCAAACCACTGCTGAGTGTGCTTTTTGATTAAATATTCTTCCCTATGGCCAAGTCTTCAGATAACGTGGCAGCCAACACAACACCGGGGTGGAAGCTGGCACTTCATGTGTTTAGCTGATAGCACTCACATATCTGTTGGCAGAGTTTAGAAAAGTTCTTTGGATAAGTGAGTTCTCAAAAACATCTGGCAGAAAACCTGTTCATATCAGTGATGCTTTTGCCTTAAAGATTCTTGAGAATTTTCACAAATGCCTAACTTTGTTTACTGATAGCTATATGGAAACTCAGCATTAATATTTCATAGAAGAACAAAAAGTCAAGATGTCTTCCTTGCTTCAAATCTGGCCAGGCAGTTGAGCAAAGGGTCTTAGTTAGTCCTTCTCAGTGTTGGAAACTTGTTTAGTCTCAAAGCTAGATTTTTGGCTCGATTGAGGAAAAATTTTGCTATTCCATTAAGTGAGCAGTGGCCAGGGCAGTATTCTGGTTCTATCAGGAGACGGAATCACGCATGATGACCCAGCTTGTGTTTCTTTTTCTAATAGCAGTGGGGTTGGGGTGGACCTTTGCCAAAGGAGTTATTCCAGGAGGACTTTGGTGGGCGTGCTGGATGATGAACTGGTTTTTGTGATGAAGGTCCCAGTCTCTCTGAATGCTTGGAGCTCTTTGTAAGGCCAAACGTCAAGCTAGGATAATTGTAAAGATTAGTCTTCCTGGCTCAGCAATGGCCTCCAAAGGTATAAAGATAAGAGCTCATATCTATGCGACTTTGGGGAAATTGTTCTCTGTTTTGTCATCCTTAAACTGGAGGTATAACACTCATCTTTTCAAAGTTAAGCAATGAGAAGATTGAACAAGCTCACGAATGAGAAGTATAGTTTGCAAATATGTAATGTGGTAATAAATAGTAAATACAATTAAGGGGTCAGTGCAATCCTCAATAAAGTTTGTATATTAAATTGAAACATAAAGTCCTAATTAGAATTTTTATATTTGAATTACACAGTTGCACTGTTATGCATTCCTAAAAGAACAGTACAGTTAGGCATCACTAAAGAATATTATGGTTACCAAAATACAAGGGCATGGACCCATGTTCTTAAAAACAACTGCATTAAGAATCTGTAATATGTGTCAGAATCATTCAGTTTATAGTAATATGGAAGTACTGATGTTAACCCAGGGAAAGAATATTTTCTTTAAGATCATTGACATGTGGTCAGCTTAAGAAAAGAGCTTCTCAGTGACATGAAAACTGTGGTTTTGTAACAGGTAACACAATCAGACTAAAATAAGTTTTGTAAAACCATGTTCTGTAGGGGTACTTGTGCTCAGTTTTGCTCATTCTGGACATTGTAATCTTAGGGAAGTTCCATCTATTCTAAAGCAATACAGGAACATGATGGTTTTAAATTGCTTACATATAACCCGATAGTAATGCTATATACAGCGTACTTGATTATCAGAAATATACATGCGATTGATAGGACATACATTACCATATCATAGTGCAGATACAAACATATCTCTCTGATTTTAAAAATTGAACCTGGCAGAGGCCATTTTTCAGGTTAAGAGGCAGTCTGGCATCTTCCTAGAGAAATTCCCTCACCGCCTGAGTTGTGAGGGTACCACAGAGACTTCCCAGTTCCACTTAAAGACAAACTGAGCATTCAGTCAGCGCACAGGGAGACCAGGAGATTTCCTGTTCGTGCTCTTCTTGCTGCTGTAGCAAGTCTCTCTGTGCAGTCCAGAGTGAGGACGACCTGTGCAGGCTGGCATAGACCCTGCCTGCCTGGCGGGTGGAGAGGCTCTTGTTTGGACCTCGCCGGTCAGGTTTATTGGTTAAGACTCACATGTTCAGACATTGTTCCCAGGCCATGGTTTCTTAGCCAGGTTGGCCTGTCCAGCCTGGGCTTCTAGCCATCGCTGCTCATTTTCCCAGAGCCAGCCTTGGCTTGAGACTTGAGTCATCAGCCCTGATCATCCTTCCCTCATGCCAAAGTCCCCTTTGGAGGCCTGTGATGTCCCTTCCTGCCGCTGTGGATGGGGCAATCTCAGTTTATCAGAGGGAGTTCTCGTTTTTCAATGGCATGTTATTAAATCTTGGTTTTCATTCAGAAGCAGTAATGAAACCCTCGGCTCTTTACAAAAATCGAATTTTCCATTTACAAATCTGATTTTCTGAAGCATAAATTAAAGATATTTCTCTTGGATATTTTTATCTGTTGGATTCCATTAAGATGATTTTGAGAGGCCAGTGGGGGTAGGAGGGATATAAGATCATAAGGGGCAATTTCCCCGAAATATCTAAAATATAAAAAAAGCCACAATCTCTTTAATCATTAGTGATGTACTTTTCTACGGGTAGAAAGAGAAAAGATTCTGTTTTAAAATGAGAGAAGCCCTGGAAATCTCATCTAAGGAACTGGAAATAACTTGTCAGTACTTTTTTTCTTTCTGCTCTGAATTCATTTTTAGTAACAGTGGAAGCAATTTGAAATGAAATACAAGACTTAAAGCAAATGAAACGGAAATGGATGCTAGCAGTGAAGGACAAGAAGTACAGTTCAGTGGGTTCTTCAGAAATCTCGTCTCTTGGCACTGGATGCTGAAAGTCTCTTATTTTTTGTTTTTGAAATTCTACAATCATGAAGCTATATCCATTGTTATTAAAATCAATTCCATTATAATATGTCCATTTCTTCTCTTAATAGCACAAGTTTTCACCTCAAACAGACCTGAACTCAGATCAAATTCCTTAAATTTCTGAGATATTTTCTTTATCCTTAGATGTAAAGTAGAAAAATATATATATTTATGAGAATTAAAAATAAAGTATCTTATATTGAATCTTTCCTACATGGTAGGTACTAAACACATGATGACAACTATGATTATTACATCTGATATTAACATAATAATTTGTTGTAATCTTTGAGGTATTTGTTGTTTGTAACACTTTTACAGTAAATGGTCTTAAACGACGGAGTTTTTAAGTTCAAGCGTCCAAAGTGTTACAAAACAAAGATATTTGACAATAACGTGATCGTAATCACAATGGAGAGTTCATCGGGCAATAAACAAAAAGGTCCTGGAGGGTGAATTAAAGTGGAATCACTTTGGGAGTCCGTATTTATAATGAAGGGTTTATAATAAAGAATGTTTCGTAGAGAAACGTTGAGGGAGACAGAGTTTGCTAGAGAAAGTGTCCATGATTAGGAAGGACTTCGGTGTTTGTCCTCTTTAGTTTCTTCAAGATCTCTCTTGCCTGCTTTCTACACCATTCCTTGTGTCTTTTTCTTATAGTTAAACCTAAATGTTTTTTTTTTTTCCTTGAATTCTGTCCTTGGTCAATTGTGCTTCTATCTAATGGCTTCCATTGAATCTCCCCAGTTGGATATTTTGACAATAATTTAGCAAATATTTATTTGACACCTCCTGTATAATCAACATTTTTCAGAGTCCTAGGAATATATATACAAATAAAACTTGGTTCCTGATCTCAAAGAAGTTGACCTATTTGGAGAGACATCAAGGAAACAAATAATCTTACCATAATAATATAATTTCATGTAACATAAAACCTTAAGGTGACATGGACTGGGGGAGGGAAATTTAGAAAATGTTTCCTAGAGGAAAGTGAAGCTGTGCTCAGTTTTTATGAATGAAAAGTTTACAAGAAGAACAAGTGTACAGCTGAAGTTCCTGGAATAAGGAACAGTATGAACAAAATTACATTGGCAGATGTGTGGTTGATGTGTGTGGGAAACTGAAAATAATTTGTAAAGTGCAGGGTTGGGAGTAGCAAAAGTTAAAAGTAGAGAGATGCACAGATGCCAGATGAGGAGAATCCTGTGTCAAAGGCTAAAATGCTTTGATTTCATCTCCAAGACAACGGGAAGGAAGCTCTTGGCAGGTCAGGGTAAGTGATTAATGACATTCCACTTAGAGTTCATAAGTATGGAATGGCAGCAACTTGAATATAAACTCTGATCTATACGAAAGACACTGAGCATTCAGAAAGACCTTTAAAATATAGAGAGAAATATTCAAAGTCTGGATTAAATAAATCCATCACATGTGTCTCATCCTAGAGAGAAGAGCCTATAGCAAATGTTGATACCAGGGTGTAAATAACCAGGAAAGCAAGAGTAAGGCAGGGAAAAAGGGAGAAAAAAAAAATCAGGGTCGACAACAAACTGGCCACTGTTTGGTATTAAATAAAACTGACAAATGGATCTTGTGCAAGTGTCTTATGAACGACATCACAGGTCAGTCCACCCAGAAGGATAAAGAGAGAAGAATTTATTCATCAACTACAGTCTCCCTTGCGTGCTTTCATTTCACATTGGAAGTCCCCAAGAATGTCTGTACAGTGTTACATCTGAAATTCCACAGGGAAGTGCTTTGGAAGGAAGTGAGTCACATGTGGGATGCTGGCATGAGGTAATGCACTGCTGGATTAAATTTACATAGAGTTAGTCAGAGCTCATACAGACTGGGTCCCTTTTCTTGTGGCTTGCTGGAGGTGGTTCTGGTCAACAGCCCTGGAGACTGAGGCTGAGAAGAATCTATGGACTCTGATACAGGCACCCTGTGGTCGATGAGGATGGAACAATCACAGTGAGGTAGAGACGGGTAGGAGCCCATTCACCATCAAGGGCTCAGTGGATGTATTTGTGTAATGGAAAGTGAGACTGGCATTACAATTAGATCTCTGAGATTTGTAAGGTCGGCTGAGCTCTTTCACGTTGGCTAATCGATGGTAAGATATCTAACAGGGATAACGATGATCAAATCATATTGATCTTTCGCCAGTTGTTTTAATACAAGAAAAACAACTCTCATAAGTAGAGATTGGCTTGAATAAACGTGATCTAGATTATATAGCCCTTCTCCCAATATCAGATAAACCCTCTATGTTCATAGACGCAGAATATTTTGAAGGAAGTAAACAATTGTGTTTCCTTAGGGAAAGACCCTGTAACATATCAAGAACATCCAGGAAAATGTCTTCTTAGTCTTTCTGTAAGACCTGTGGTCATTTGCATAGATGATGGGTAGTGGTGAACGGAAAAAACACCCAGGCTTTCCAGAAGCAGTTGATGTTGGCATTGGAGTAATGCTAATTTCTTAGGACTCAGAACATCAGGAGATCAAGGCAGTTTTGACTGGTGTCCAAACTAAGGAAAGTCAGCTGGGGTCCTGAGCATATTCATGGTCATCTTCTCAGCTACATAACATTGGGGGTCAGATCTTTCACCCAAGAAGAATACCCACAATGATCAAAATTTCAATTACTCTCACGTGAATTCTCTAAACTCTCTTTTCTCGTCTAGAAACTAGTGCCACATGAATCCTCACTATCATCATGGATGAACCCAGCCTCCTACCTTTTCTGGGTCTGTATCCATGAAACAGACCACCTAATTAGAGAAAACACACATACTCAGGCACACGTAATCAGACTGACGTCAATATAAATTAGGCTTTAATTCTAATTTCTTTAGATGATTACAGCAATACAGCAATAACTTCAAATATTTTCTGCTCTTTTCAAAGATTTATGCCTGTTTCAACCTTGGCATTCTGGGAAGAGAGCCTTGCCTCAATCTTAAATGACTAAATAAAAGTGATTGGATAAGAATTCTCTCAATTTTCCACCAAAAACATGCAAGTCATAGTGTGTCTATACTCACACTTTTCCTTTTATATCGCAATGCAGGACGTGTCCTTCCTCCCTCTCCCCTCTCTCTATATCTATGTTTGTTCTTTTTCTCTGCATAATCCTGACTAATACACATAGTAATCAGCGTATCATCATGTAGGAAGAAGTATTAAGTAAGGGCCTCGGTATGGAATATAGTGCTTCGAGAAAAACAGTGGCCTGACAAGAGAAATGGGTTGAGAATAGAATCATGGGGACAATCGTAATGCTTAAAGGATGAATAATATAACAGTAGAGCATGAAAAAACCTGAGAAGAATTGATCAGGGAGATGTGGAGAGTATCACAGGAGTGACCCGAGCAGTCTGATAGATCGGAGAGTATTAGCGCAGAGGGAATGGTGTGCAGTGTTAAACATCGCAATGAAATGTGGTCTTGTGATTCGACAATTAGAAAAGTCCTTGGCTATCTTAGCACAAGTAGAATTAAAGACTAGAACCTTGTTTTCAGTCTGGAAAGGAAGTAATAGAGAAATGAGAAACCAAAGACTTTTCTTTGCAGATTTGAAATGAAAAGGGAAAAAGACAAGGAAGTAGCTAAAGGAAAACTCAGGTCCAAAAGAAAAGTATTTACAAGTTCTTTTTCTGTTTCTGTTTTGTTTCATTTTGTTTTGTTTTACTTTAAGTCTAAGATACCTGTATCGCATTTTAAAGTCTGAAAAATGTCTCTGAAAAGAGAAGGAATAGTGTTTGCGTGGAGAGGAAGGATGCCAGTCCTCCAGCAGAAGATCCAGGTGAGATCAAGAGCACCTGTGCTGGCGCTGATCTTGCATATGAGGGAACACACAAGCACCCCAGAAATGGAAGAAAGCCTGGAAGTGTGGGCCAGATATAAAGATGCAGGCATGGGAGATAAAATAATGAGAGCATAGAAGTAGATCTTCAAATGAGAAAGACCTGGTAAGTATTAGTACAGGGGAATTCAGAGAGTGGCAAATTTTTTCATTGTTGCTTAGTAGACAGAATTGATTAAAGACAAGAAAGCAATTAATTACAGTGAGAGGTCAGATAGAAGATTAAAATCTGAATTAACGACAATCCTTGGGTTTTCCTTTTTTCTGCAGAGTACTTGGTGGCCTAATCCAAAAGGAGAGTCAGTGTTGTGTGTTAACCACGGTTGGAACAACAAGAACAACAAAAAACACCGGCAAGTTAGAAGAGTTTCTTTGGAGGGAGAAAAGAAAGTGAACATCAGTGGAGTCTAGGTGAGTGGGGATGAGGTGATATCAAAAGGGAGTAGCTGGTAGAGAAGATAAAAAAGAAGAAGAAACTTAAAAAATCTCTCTCTCTCTCATTTTTAAATCCAAACTGTGCTTTGAAGGCAGGCATTTTCCCTTCCGTGGCTTATAGAATCATCCAAACATCCACTCCTGGTCCTGGCTAATTGACTCAGAGGATTATTCCAGGTGGCTATGATTCTCACCATCTGCTTTGAACGCTCTCTCCAGTCTGGTCTCCCAGATTCCTCTGCCACTGGCATCATTACTTGGAAGCTTTCTCTCTGCCTAGCCCCAACAGATTGATTACCTATTTGGACAATCACCGTAACATGTGCTGCTTCTCAAATTACCCTGATGGCAACTGTGACCGGCAGTGACTGGTGGCCCACCTTTTGACATAGCTTCCAGGACACTGACTCTGCTTGCTTCGAGGGGTGGTATTGAGAATTCATGACATGTTCTTACGTAAAGTGAATTTTGTGTCCAAATTTCTCATGACAACTTAGACATAATTAAAACATTGGTAAAAAATTTTAATACGCAGGACCATATAAGGATAAAGTGTAAAGGCTAGAGGATAAAAATGTTAAGCATTTATGATGTTTGATAATCAACACAGTTATATGGTGATATGAAAATGTAGCTCCCTTTAGAAGATAACTTTCTGGTGTTTAATCTCCCATATTTTAGAAAAAAATTGGCTATTTTCCTGAGTTCTTCTATTTATCGAGTCGTTATTATGCCTTCTGTAATGTAGGAGTATGCTTGGTTAAAATCATCATTATTTTGGAGATCTACTGGTTTTTTGGGTTAATTCGAAAGTAGGAAACAATTAAGCTTTGACTGCTGGAGTTCCTTAGAGGCCCGGGTTGCAAACCTGGTTCTGCCTACTTTTTAGGGAAAAATAATTGTTTTGTATTATCAGATTTTTCATCTAGTACCGAAATTCAATGAGCATGCTAGTACTTTATATTGCTGTGTAATTCATACTGGGGATACCATTCTTCATTTATCACAGATGTTTGGATAACCTTTACTTTATGATGGAAGCGGTACGGCGCTTAGAGTCAGAAACCTCTGGAATTCATTTCTTCCTCTGTCAATAATTTGTGCTGTCACCTTGAGAAATTATGCCATTTTCAGACCTTTAATTTCTGCCTCTGTAAATATGGTCCATTGCTCTCATTCTTAAAGTAGACATAACCATTTACATTAAGATACAGCCTAAAATTATAAAATTGACTTTATTTTAGTTTCACAGCAATGTTAAATATACAGACAATTTGCTTAGTAATTTTTTTCCTGTAGCTTTTCTTCAATGATGTTTTAGCAAAGAGAAACTTTTACTAGAATAGTTACATACATGCCAACAGTTCTATTTTAAAGTGTTTTCTGGCCTTTGTTTTATGAAAATTCTATGTGTTACCAGTATGCAGTATAAGCAAAAGACAGAATAAACTCCAGGGCAATCTATCACCATTTATGTAAAAAATGAGGGTTTAACATATCAGAAATTCTTAAACTGTATTCTTTCAAATTCCATTCACACATGGCCATTGCCTCGTAAATGAGAGATCATCATTTACTAAGTCACCACTGTTCTTGCAATCTATTTGAAAACAACTTGATTGAACTATTTATTTCTATTTCATCAATATCATTAAAGAAATGATGACCACAAAAAGAGTCACTAAACTTTTGCAGAATTATTCCCTTCAGTTAAAATGCTTGCATATTTATTTTTGGAAATATATTTTATTATTAAATAGAATAGTACAATTTTCCTTCAAGTTGCTTTACCCAAGATGAAAATTTTCTAATGAAACACTGGTCATTACTATGTTCATCCCAGTAGTATGCGAAGTTCATTTAGGTATTCTGATATTTTTGCTCTTCCAGCTAAGCTGAAGGTAGACCTTTTTAAAAAATCATCATGTAAATTATGTCTTTGGTTACAACTCAGCAACAACAACAACAAAACAAACAACCCAGTTAACAACCATGCAAAAGATACGATTACAGCTTTTTTCACAGAAGATGTACAACTGGCTCCAAAACACATGAAAAGAAGCTCAATATCATTAGTCACAAGGGAAACACAAATTAAAACTGCAGTGTGATGCCATTTCACATCTACTGGATGACTAAAATTAACAAGACACAAAAAGCAAATGTTGGCAAGGATGTGGAAAAGTTGGAATCCTCATATACTGCTAATAGAATTTTAAAACGATGCAGCCACTTTGAAAAGCATTTTGGCTGTTCTCCAAAATACTAAATATGGAATTACCCACATGACCTAGCAATCCTACGCCTAGGTATCTATTCAAGAGCAATGAAAACATATGTCCACACAGAAACTTGGACATTAATGATCACAGTGGCATTATTCATAATGACCAAAAGGTGGGAACAACTAAAATATCCACCAACTGATGCAGTGAATGAACAGAATGTGGTATAACCATGGAATATCATTCAACAATAAAAAGGAATGATGTATACTACAACATGGATGATAACTGAAAAACATTATGTTAAGTACAAGAAACTGGTCACATTACAAATTATATAAATGTCTAATCATTGTGCTGTACATATGAAACTAATATAAAATAAAATTAAAAAAAGAAGCTGGTCACAAAAGACTAAATATAATCCCATTTATGTAAATAGTGCAAGTAAATCTGTAGAGATAGAAAGTAGATTAGTGAAGGGAAGGATGTGTTATTACTAATGGCTAATAAATTTCTTTTCGAGGGGATAATACAGTATCTCAAATTAGATAGCGGTGATGTTTGCACAACTGAGAATATGCTAAACAGCACAAAGATGTACATTGTAAAAGGGTGCATTTAATGTTTGTAAGTTGTATTTCATTAGCAGCAATAGACAAGAATGAAAGCAAAGGAATTTATTTTATTTTTATTTATTTTTTTAATGCCTACAGCACCTGGTCTTCCTAGGTGGCCTCCCATCCAAATATTAACCAAGCCCAACCCTGCTTAGCTTCTGAGATCAGAACGAGGCACATTCAGGGTGGCACAGCCGTAGTCACAAAGGAATTTAAATCATTGTTCATGACTCTGTGGGAGAATTGTTGTCAGTGATGAGGTAGACTCTCAGAATTCATGGCTAACTTGGAATTTCCATAGTTGTATGATGAGAAGAAATTTGAAGTCATTCTGTGTAATGTTTTGAGTATCATGGGAAAACAGAGGGTGATTTTCGGAAGGAAGAGAGGTTGAATAAAAACTGACAATTTTTAATTTTGCAAGTGACAGTAAAATAAAAACATAACTGATTTTTTTTTTTTCTAGGAGAGATGGAAAAAAAGTGAATATTTGCCAAACAAGGTAAAAGCAACTAAACTAGAATGCCCCTTAGTATCATTAAGTGTAGTGGAGTATACACAAGTAGAATGCCCTGCCCTTTCTTCCTGGCCTCCTGTCAAAAGGAGTGAAGACCCTTTCTATATTCAGCCTTACTTATCTAGCCATGAAACAGACATATGATATTCATCTGTATCTGTGATTGTTGGGGCTGGAGTAGAGCTAATACTATCTATAGACTACACATTGATGTGCATGTGAGTGTTAATATTTTGGAGAAATAGATTCAGAGTATAGTTCCAGGAAATAGTACTAGTCCCCCAAATCCTCCCCAAATCCTCACCCTTGTGTAATGTGCATCATATTGGGAGAGATATCATGCAAATAAACCAGCAAATTAATAAAGAATCAATTCATAATAAAAACAGTCTATCAAACTGTCTTAAAGCATTTCAAGTAATATTTTGTGGACAATAAAAATATTGGTTTAATACACCTTCTGGAGCAAATGGCTAAATTTATCTCAGTGTTAAAAGTTCATCTACCCTTTGTCGTGCATCCATGGAATGGAGGGAGGAGGGGAGAAGATAAATAGCTGGTGAATGGAGACAGTTTCCCATCTGTCAATAAGTGTCTCCTTATGGCTCTCTACCTAAGTAAAGTGTTCTCTAAATCCAGGGTCCCCAACCCCCAGGCCACAGACTGGTACCAGGCTCGTGGTCTGTTAGGAACTAAGCTACCCAGAAGGAGGGGAGCGGTGGGCAAGGGAGTGAAGCTTCATCTGTATTTGCGGCCGCTCCCCAGTGCTAGCATCACCGCCTCAGCTCTGCCTCAGATCATTGGGCATTAGTTTCTAACAGGAAGACAAGTCCCTGGTGCCAAAAAAGTTGGGGACTGCTGCTCTAATTTGATCTTGAAATAAATTTCTCTAGTTTCTAAGAAGTGGAGCAGAGAAGGCAAAATTCCTAGTCTGCACATAAAGATTCTCTTGTTTTTCACCCAGCATTTCCTTTTCCAGGTATCAAGCAATAAAGCAGAGTTACAAATTTCTTGACTAGACAAACCTACAAATTAGAATACATTTGATTTAAGAATCTGATTAAATTATTTTAATAAAGTTCTGATAACTCTAGGACAAAAATCTCTGTACAAATTATATATATTTTTTCTGGTGAGAAGAAATAGTAGGATTCATGAATCATGTTACTTATATAAGGCTAGCTTTTTTTCTAACTTGCAGGGTTTTTGTTAAAAAAAAAAACAAAAAACTTCTTTCGTTAAATCATCCAGGCCTTTGGATTTAAATAAAAACTAAACAGTGTAAGTGTTTTACTGCCAGCACAATAATAGCATATGCCTGATGTCTTCTGGTTTCAAGCTCATTTGCTGCTGTTATAATTCCATATCTCCTAGTATAACCTCTAGTGAACAAAAATGGAAATAAGTTGTTAGGATATTCAGTAGTGATATGAAATCACGTTTTATCCATTATCCTTGATTAACTCTATGTAAAGTGTTCAGGCAGAGGTCTTAAAAAGCCTCGTTTAGAACTGCGGCTAACCTTTCTAGGGGAGGAAGGGAAACAATTTCCTTTTGGGTCATCAATCAATGAATAAGCAGCTGGATTCCAATAGGAAAGCTGCTAGTGCATCGCCAAATAGAAGTGGTTATTAACCAGTCTCTGAACAGAATATGTTATTTCCATTACTTTTCTCACTCCTGATGAGCAGATAAATGGACAGAAAAAAAAATAAATTGACCAAAATAGAGCCGAAGATGATGTATTTGCGAGCCACCAAGGTGTCAATGAAATTCCTAACAGCTTCCATCATGTCCGAACACGGTAGAGTAAAACCAAGTCAAAAGAACAAACACTCCTTATGTGTGATAACATGCACAGTTCAGACTCATTTTGGATTCAGGAAAGCTAAGCACAATAGGAAAAGAAGACATAGACCCTAGCCTCAAGTTGCTCATAGCTGTGAAAACAGAGAAAGAGTAAGATTGCCATAGGCACAGTAACCAAAGTAAAGCCAGGGTGTTCCGAGATATGTTAGTTAGCAAGGAAACTAATCTGTGATTTTAGGGCCAGGAAGACTTCCTGCATTGAGTTTTTAAAAATGCATAAGGGATGAATAAATGAATAAGAAGGAAATAGTATTCTATGTAGAAGGAAGAGAAAGGCAAAAGAGAAAAAAAGATTGAAAAAAGCAAGGCAGGAATGTAAACTGTATGTTGTTTAACGTGGCTGGTGTGTAAGGTTTGGATGGTTATGAAGTAAAAAACAAGATGGGGCATTTGCAGATTTTTTTAAAAGAGAAGATTAGAATCTCCTGGTTGCTACAAGAGATTCAAATTTGATAGTTATTTTATCAGGGTGAACCAACCTACACAGGTTGGGGGAGCAGTCAGTAGAGAGGAGAAAAATGAAGGACAGAAAGGTTGCAAAATTAATTCTCAAAATGCCTGGAGTCCTACCATATGAATCGCCAGGTAAAGAATGTGAAGGGGTATTGACTCTGCAGCTGTGGGGAAAAGAAGATGAAAAAGTTTTTGACAAATTGTCTCTTTTACCCTGGGACTATGGTCGCCAGCCAGGGACAATTTGGCCTCCTCAATTGTATTTGGCAATATTTGGAGACATTTTTGGTTGTCTTGACTAGCCAGGGTGCTGCTACTGTCATTTAGTGGATAGAAGCCTGGGACACTGCTAAACATCCTACAATACATAGCACAGCGCTCCACCTCCACCTCCATAAAGAAAAGATTTTTTATAGCCCAAAATATCAATAGTGCCCAAGTGAAGAACGCTGCTTTAGGAAGCAGTAGACTATGTTATTTGTAGATTTAAGAGTTTGAGGATTAGGTATAAGCTTCAAGAGAATAAAAGAAATTTGGAATAACCACTGAGCAGAATGGTAGAAATGGTCAAGATGGCCGAGGGATGGGAAGGTATGGGCCAAAAATCTAGCATGTCTAAAGCTAATGGACAAAATTGAGCAAAATTACAGAAACAATAAGTGAGAAGTTTTGTGCCATGACTATAGAATGGCGGAACCAAGTTTCTCTCTGGAGGAAGGATAATGCCACGTAAGGAAGAAGATGAAGCTGAGGCCTGTCTCTCCTGGCTCGCTTGCCATTTAGACCTATCATTTCAGTCTCTAGGTAAAGAATGTGAAGTGATAATCTGCCTCCCACCACTTGTAATCCACCTTCTAACACCTCTTTCTAAGGAAATTGCTTTCACACAGGCTGCTAATAATTGTTTTATACCTTAATTCAAGAGACAGTCTTCAGTGCTTACTTTCCTTGATACCTATACTGTTGGCCAATTGATTCTTGAAACAAACTCTCATCTTGGCTTTTGTGCTGCCCAAACTTCATGGTTTTCTAGTTATTATTTTTTAGTCTTCTTCCTGGCTTCTATGTCTGTATGAGATTATTATGTTTTTTATCTTTTTTGTTTTTTTACTTTTTAAAAGTCTCTGTCTTAGGCCCTCCTCTCTTCCAACAACTATCTCTATCTCAATGTTTCACAAGCAACTTAAATCCCATGTGTTCAAAATTGAACTTTTCTTTCACTGAGAAATACCATTTTTTTTTTTT
The DNA here is from genome assembly GCF_902729225.1 of Pteropus medius. Taxonomy (NCBI): domain Eukaryota; kingdom Metazoa; phylum Chordata; class Mammalia; order Chiroptera; family Pteropodidae; genus Pteropus; species Pteropus medius. The sequence continues at coordinate 15,633,338 of NW_024351073.1, read as the reverse complement.
TTGGTATTTCTTAGCACCAAATGATGTCAGCATAAAATAGAAATAGCTATATTAGTTAAGATGACGACTGTAACAGAAAACCTAAACTAATGTTAGTTTACCCATTCTGAATTTTATTCCATTATATGCAAAAGGCAGACGTCAGCATTTCCGGATTTATATGACAGTTTCATGTATTTTTAGAAATAATTTTCTTCCATATTATTTCTCTGCCACCCCTATGTTGTTCTCCTGATTAGCTCTGTCACAGATAGCTGGTGAAACTTCCAACAAAATATTGTGATACCAGTCTCCAGAAAGAAGAGTACACCTGTTTCATTTATGGTTGCTTCTATTAAGTTGCACATACCATCTTTGCTTATAGCTCATTGCCATAACTCAGTCACATGCCCACAGCGAGTTTCTAAGGAAGATGGTTAATGTAGCTGGTTTTCTAGGTAACCATGAGCCAGCTGAACAGATGGCTCTAGTGTCATAGAATGAACTCTGGGACACTGGCAGTCCCTGCTATGTAGTCAAAGAGCTAGAAATCTGGGCACGAATCTATTTTCTTCTCCCAGCATTACTTCTCATGTCCACTTGATCCCACATATATTGATTCCAGCTTACGAATCATCAAATATTTTTATTTATTTTTTCATCCCTTCTATAATAGCCCCTTAACCAGTTTCTCTATCTGTAGACTTGGATCTAATACATCTATTTACAATATTGGAGATAGATAATTAAAACAACAAAAAAGTCAACTCCAAAAATTTAATAAGTTACTCTGCTTTAACAAATTACCATTCATGGCTGAATTTTGCATACATTTATTAATGTTGTTAACTTTATGTCTTCTATAATATTCTTGTTCCTTCATATAAAGAAACTTCGTTTATTAAATGGTAGACCATGATTTGTTAGAAGCCTAAGACCTTCTTAAGATTTCACTGTATTTTCAGAAGAAAATTTCTCAGGACCGACTCTAGCTCAATGCTTCTGCTTTCTGGTAATAGTTCATCTTAAGAATAAATGTTGTTCCTGTTTGGTGTTGGGTCTAGAGCTCAGCTATTTTTCTTGAATGACGGATAAAAAGTAATTAATTACTAAGTGTTGACTGTGTGGTCCATAAATGAACTATTTGATGATGCAAAACGGATTAGCACCATAGCAATATAAATAGCTTTAAAACAAAGATGAGGCATCCTTAACTCTAAAACTCATTTTAGCCATTTCATGATATTATTAATCATTCTCTTTTCTCTTTTCTAATTTGCCTTTCACATTGGTTATTTCTTTATTCTGTGAATTCTGATATATTTCTACTGCAGTTTCATTTAATCTCTTGTATGATCATATGTATGAATGCTCCCTTTCATAGGATGCTTTTTTATCTTAAAAAAATCATTTCAGTATTTTCAATATCTCTGAAGCTATTGATAATTTTTTTTTTTTTTCGAAAGGGTTCTCTTCCCTGCATCATCTCTGTTTCTTTTTTGTCCTTCAACCCTTGGTATTTTTGTTATTGATCTTTGACACTAAAAGGCTTTTCTTGGATAATTTGTCAGGTTTGGTCTCTATCATTTATGCTAAAATGCTTTCCTCAGATAGTTGGTAATTTTTAGTTTTCTACTTATTTTCAGAAGTGAGGGACTACAGAGATACTCAGAAACTACCTTACGTATTATTTGAGTGATTTCAGTATCTATATCTTTAAAAAATAGTACCATTTCTCTATCCCCATTAAATCCTATAAAGCATCCATAAAATATTTAATGCAGTTAACAGCTATGATTTCAATAAAAATAGCAAATTGTTTTATATTCTTAAATTGCTATCACATTTGTTGGTTATATAAAGTCTCACATCCTTTGCCATGTTTTAAAAATAGCTTTAAAAGATTAAAACAGGATGAAGAACTTTTAGAACTTTTTTTGCCATTCACATTTTTCTTTTTTAGAAACCATTTGGCATCTTGCACCTATAAAAGATGGAAAATATGTAATGAATAAAGAATAAGCAGCAACATTTTATGAGAAACAGAGGTGAAAAAGAAAGCGAAATTTCCAAATGCAATGCTTAACTTCTTTGAAGCGACATATTATAAATTTCAAAACATAGGATTTTCCATCAGCCTATTTTCCATGGTTATTCCTTTTGTATAATTGGTCCATTCCCAGTGCTTTATTGCTTCCATAGTGGTTAGAGGCTAATCACCCGTCTCTAGCAGAGACCTGGTTTTAAAGAATTGTAGTTACTTACAATAATGGGGAGAAAATATCTTTTATTCTTTGTATTTTAGAAAAAAATATTTTCAAAGGCATTGAAAATGAATTCTGAATTAGCTTAAAAAAGCTCTGAAATTTTTAGAAATCATTGTCTATTTTTAAAAAATTGACAGTATTATTGTACAATAGTCTCCAATCTGAACAGTTAAAGTGGCTATTCATTGTACTAGATAAAATTGAAATGGATTACTGATATCTTTATAAAGCCTGAGTCAAGTATAACAATATATGAATTATATATATATATATACGCACATGATATTTCACTTATACACATATATAATGTATATATAATGTGTACACACATTATATCACATACTATATATATACACACACACATATGTAATATATGTATGGTATATATTTTTTCCAGGAGTCAGACAAGTTTCATTTTATGAGTATTAAATTTCAAACCCTGGATTCTATAATCTCTGAGATAGTCCTATTTCTGTAATTAGATTTTAGATAACCTAGATTCATATGAAATTTAACTTCTTTCATACTAAATTTAATTTTTATTCTTCCTTATTTCTATCAGTGTCTACTTCATTCTTTGATTCTTTGGCTTGTCCAGTCTCTGTCTCCCCTTTTCTGTTGTGAACATTGTCATTCAAACTCTCATTTCTTCATCCTTGGAAAGTAACCTCTGCCCTGGATTTCTTGCCTCCTGCACACCTCTAGCAGTTCAGTTATACTTAAATATACTATTTGCCACTGTGCCTCAATTGCTTGAAACTCCTTTTTTAACCAAAATGAGGTCAGAATTTCTCAGACCAGTTTTTAGTGCCATCTATAATTTCTCAATCAAGGGCTAATTCTTATTACTCTCCAACAAGGATTTTTTGCTCTAATAAAGTTTGTCTTTTAGATGTTTAGAGATACATTATCCATTTATCTGGTTCCATTCACTAATCATTCCTCTGTTTATATATTCAAACTTAAAAATAATATAAGTAGTTCAAAAATCAAGGATGCCATTTGAAAACCAATCATTATAAATCAGTTTTTTTTTTAAAAAATAAATAAATTGACTTGGGTGCTTATTTTTCTGAACTCCCAAGGAAGGAACTTTCCAAAATATTCTTTACTCTTTTCTTTCTCCCCTCTTTGCTTCCTCTCTTCCTTCCTTCTTTCCTTTTAGTAACTCTAACCCTCTAATCATTTATTGTTTAGAACAACTTATTTCTCCCCTTTTTGACTGGCAGGCTTTAACATTTAATCTTCCTCCTACCTCCCACAATGCCTCAGGTTTTAAGAAAAGTCATAAGCACATAATAAGATCACAATAAATACTCGTTTATTTTCTAACTAAATAGAAAACAAAACCTCAAGTACTAATTCTACAGAAGAAAATCAATTCCTATGGTTAGAAATACTTAGTAATCTGCAAGAAACTATGAAATGAAAAGATAGAGAATAAAATCATTAATAATAATGAAAATAATAATAACTATATGGAGCTAACTAAACGGCAGTCACTGTTCTAAATTCTTTACATATTTAACACATTTAATTCTCATGACAACCTTAAGAAATAGGTACCATTATCTCTTTTGTATACATAAGGAAGCTGAGGCACAGATTTTAATTTTCTAATGAAAGAAATGACAGATGAAATAATATTTCTTACAAGGAAAAATGTCCAAGAAGTGGTAGAAGTAGCAAATGAAACTGAGAAAGTGGACATCCTTTTAATAAATGGCCGCAAATATACATTATTTGATTTCCTAAGATACATTCTTAAAACTTTTAAAGAATTATTCATAAAAATTATAAATTTTATATGACTTAACAATTCCTAACATTTATTGAGTTCTTATCACATCAGATGTTTCTCTAAGTTCTTTCCATATAAAATCTCATTTGATCATTTTGACATCAGTGCCTACCTCTGTGTCAGTCAGGGTAGGAGACTGTACGCTGTATTAACAGACAGCTGCAACAGTTCAAGGAAAGCATTTTGTATCTCTGCTCCACTTGTCTGAGGACTTGGTCAGACATTATGCCAGAGAGACAGAGCCTCTGTGAACCTTGTGCTATTCTCCTCATTCTTCAATTCGAACTTGATATTCTTGCCATTTCCATGCTCATTTCCTTGGTCAGAAAAGGTCACATGATCATGACAGAGTTCAACAGATTGGGGACATATAGTTAGTTCTACAGGGAGAGAGATCAAGAAGAGAGGCATTGATTTAAGGTTACTAGAAATGCAATCTACCTCATCCTCTTCCACTACATGAGGAAGTTAGGGCACTACATTGTTAAATAATGTGTCTAAGGTCACACAACTGGTAAGCTATTAGACAGAATTCTAATTCTTGTAGTTTAATTGCCAAAGCATGATATTACCGTTGTGCTGTGTGCCTCTGCCCTGCTACAATGTGGCTAAATGCTCTGAGATTCCTCTGGCACACAGAGAATCCATGTTTATTAGAGTTGTTCTATATTAATCATGGAAGTCAACAATTTCTTTTCTTTTTTCTTTCATTTGGCCATGTCACAGAAATAACCTCCATCTTTAAACTCCGTTCTCATCTGCTTCTTTATGCATAACAAAATCTACATGATTATTTAGAGGTAAAAGTGGTTAGAAAGAGAATTCCAGGGTTTAATGAAACCTAAGACACCATGAGGTCATGGGAAAACAACATGTAATGTCTCCTAACTTTCAAAATAGATGGCAATTTGGTTCCAACCATTGTGGTTTTAGTTCTTAAGATTATTTTACATAGTTATGCTTTCTAACTAAAGAGTTCAAGTGAGTTCTGGAATTATTCACTTCTCTTTAATTACTATGGAATGTCATGATACCATTTAATTAGGAAATTGTATACAATGTTTAAAGACAAAATCTTTTACGGATATTTAACGCTCAGAACAACATTTATACATTTATATGCATTTATATGGATCTATCTAGAGAATTGATAGGTATGTAGACATTATATGAATTATTCCTTCTATGGAATAAATATTATATGGATTTGGATAATTCTTCCCTCTCCATAACTATACAGCTGTTTTAAAGAATGAATATGTTTTTTAAAATATTTAAAAAATTAATATAGAAAAAATAGTTTATAATCTTATGCTTGCTTATTATTTTATTTATTAAACATTCTGGGTGCGTGACAATTCCTATGTACTATCATAAAACACATTTTAGCAGTGCCTAGGATTAACTATTTAACCATTTCATTCCTGAATTTTTGTTGACTGCATATGGCAGTGAGGATGGGGGAAGATAAAAAATGAGAAAACAGATTTTGAGGATACAAAATAAAAGGCAAACAAGGGCTTATATTAAGAATACTGTTCCGTCTTCGGCCATGCCACCCTGAACAACCTTGATCCCGTCTGATCTCGGAAGCTAAGCAGGATTGGGCCTGGTTAGTACTTGGATGGGAGACCACCTAGGAAGATCAGGTGCTGTAGGCATAAAAAATAAAAAATAAAGAATTGTAAACTGACAAGTTCCTTGCAATCTGTGAGGTCAACCAAGGGTTGCCTCATCTAATAAAAATAAAAATAAAAATAAGAATACTGTTCCAAGAATAGTGAAATTTGCAAAACACTCTAATATGTTATAGCATTTGAGATTGTCCAAATTAAATATCTTATTATAACATCGAGCCTCTAGTGTATTTTCCCAATTCAATATAAACTTCCCAAGGGCAATGGCACGCATTACTGCTACCCAACACAGAGGCTGGCACCAGTTATATACCTTATGTTATGGACTGGATAAATAAATGAATATTCCTTAAGAAAAATAACAAAATTTTCTTTATAAATAGAAATTATATTTAAATTACCGTAGAGTTATTTATTTATAATTAAGTATAAATATTTATAATTTATTGGATATTATTTTATTTGTGGTAAAATAACATGTCAATTTGAGATCAAAATTACACTGACAAAGTAATTATACTTAAAAATTAATGTTAAGAGGAATGGTCATGAATTCTGCAAGTTATTTTGAGCTATTTTTTATTTTTATATTTGACTTACCTGGTAACACACTGAAAGTTTTACAACCTTGAGAATAAATGCTCACTATTTCTGGTTTCTGAAAATTAACAGTATTTTGTCTGTCTTATACTTTCCAGGCACTGAGTTTGGATTACTACGGTCATAAGATCATCTGGTTGGAAAACAGAGTTGGCTTTCTTAAAGATTTGCTTTTAAATTACGACAACCTCACTTCCAGGTCATGTCTCATTTACATTGTTTTCATTGGACATAATTCATCCAAGAACGAACTAAACTTATGCATTCTAGGTTACTTTTTGATTTATTTACTAGATTGCTTCAAAGTGTTTAGTCCATTTGGGTAGATAAACATGCAGTTTTAAATTAAAATTAAATATAGGACAATAAGGCTGAGTATTAAAGTGGATGTTTAATTATTGTTTGATCATATTATCCATATTTCATACAAATATTAAAAAAATGTATAGCTATAGAGTTCTCTATCATTTGTTTCCATGTGTATAATATCAAGCTGGATTTATTAACTATGTATTTTTATATAATGATATGCATTTGAATAAGAACTGGTCTGTGTTTTAGAAGTTTATAATCTGAACTCCCTATGTTCAAAAGGTCTTTGTGGTTTAGTAAATAAGAATTGCAAAAACAATTAATTTTATTGTAAATTTCAACTTTTTATAACATTTTTTTCTTATGTTTCTCTGAATAAGCATATAATGCAGGCAGAATATTTGTTAACTTAAAAAGACTAAAACCTAGAGAGGTTAAGTTACTACTGAAATTCACAAAGTTAGTAAAAACAAAATCAAGACTTCCAAATTTAATTTTATCTTCTTTTCAGCATGGTACATGATCACTGAGAACGTGCGGTCCATTCATCTATTAACTTTCTTTGGACAGAGACAGAATTCCAGTTTTGCATTCATTAATAGTCTTCCTAACCTTCCTCCTTATGCCACATTTTGAAAAATTTTTTAATTTTCCTGAACTGCAGTTCATTCATTCATTTATAGTTCAAAATAAATCCTAGTTCTTAAACTCCAGGATATTCTAAGTTATGGTATCGACCTTTTCCTCTTGCTTTCTTTCTTCTATTCTAGCTAGACAAGAGTAATTTTTCTTACACATACTTTCTTGATTATTTGTCTTGGTGCAATGTTTTCTCTTAAGTCAATTTTCTATTGTTTTATCCCATAACTCAAACATCATTTTCTATATCAAAGCTTTTTCTAAGTTTCCAACCCTTGTCCTCTTCCACCCCCTCATCCTAGTAATTTTTTCATATTTTTCATGCTTGTAAAATTTTCTGTCATCTTCTTATGACATTTCATGGTTTTTGAGTAATAGGCACCTACTTTGTGGCAGTCACTTTCTTGTAACCTAGGGTTGGGGCAGGGAGAAGAGAATACGATTTTCATCTCTGAATCTAAGATGATTTAGGTCTAATGGGAAGATTGATAAGTAAACAAAAAACTGACACACAGTGTGGTAGATGCAGTATCATGCAAATAGTGATAAATGTGAGACTATGGGTAATTTGGCAAATAACCAGAGAATGAGATGTAGAATATAAAAGAGAGAAAGTTAGAGGAACAGCAGTCGATAAGGGAGAAGGGTCAGGGGTCAGCTCCAAGTTATTAATGGGCAACATGTGCCATGGTTTGGAGTTTGGGATGTTTTCCAAACTCTCTCCTGCACATCTCACTGCTACTACAAATTCTCCCTTTCTACCTTGTAAAGTAGTTTTTCCCTTATTACTTTGAGGGTAATATTCTTATGTGATGGATTCTCCACTGTATTTAATTCTTAAATTAGGTTTAACTTTTTTTTTTTAATATATTGACATCTGTTTAAAGTTTTCACATGCTTTAAATTAAAAAGAACAAGAATTAGGTGGTCACATGTGAGATTTTTTTAAAGCAATAGTGAGATGGAAGCAGACGACATGGAAAAGTGAGACCCAGATTACAAAGTTAATTTATCACCCTATCTAGGAAGCTTTTCGGTATTGCCTGGAACTGTGGTAAACAATTTTGGTTTTCAGAATTTATTCAAACTTGTTAGAGGTCAAAGAATTTCAATTTTTTTTTCTAGTTGACAATTTTATTTTGTGCTAAATAAAACTTCCTCTCTTCACTTTTCGAAGTGTCACATCCAGGGAAAACTAAATGAATGATACTTCATATAATATAGTTATAATATTTTCTTCTCAGTAAAAATATTTAAAGAAGTCACAGATTTAACATATAAAATTATGATTAAGATTACTTGTGGGATCAAGCATAACAAAGTGCAGAATTCTGCAGAAAGTGCAAGTCCAAGTAATATATTTAGAGATTAAAAATAAACCAATGAGAAATTGCTTTAAACCTGTAGTTAAAATTTTATATCAGGAACTGGGAATTTGGGTGAAAAAAAAATACTTGATTCTTGTTCTAGATTGCTTATCAGATTTATTTAACTTCTCTGGACCAGTGTTCTTACCTATACAATGAAAGGACTGAACCAGGTCAGTGGTTCTTGAAAGATGACAAAATGTATATATGCATGTAGTCTGTTGTTTCCATTTGAAAATGTGACATTATCCTATTTTAATTGCACACTTAAATTTAGCAATAAATTCCAGACCCTGATCTACTTGAAGAAATCTATGCAGTCTCTTCCATCTCCTTCTTCAAATTCTATAGTTTTATAAGTTAGGGCATCACAATTTCACAGAATTTAGATAGTAAGAGGATTTCTTTAACATTTAATTTTATAATTTTTTTACTTTTGAATAAAAAACATACCTTTTGCTTTTAATTAGTGAACTAAAATAGTTAAAATAGTGATATCCTAGAAATTTGGTGACTAATCTCAAATTCTCTATAATGTTAAGCTTTATAAAATACTGGGGAATTGATCTTTACGATGTCTCAAACACAGGGAACTCCTCCAAATATTATATCACATATTTCAGATAATAAAAACTTAAAGCAAAAATCCTTGAAGTCTTTTATGTAGGAACCAGAAAATATTTCTTAGTTATATACTATATTACATTCATACAACTAGATATTTAACAAATGAAACAATTTTGACAGAGGAAGGAATTTTTCAACTTCTACCATAATTGTATACTGAGCCCTATTGTCCAAACTAATTTTTCAGCTTCTACCATAATTGTATACTGAGCCAGCTATTGTCCAAACCTTTGCCATTGCACATAATGGAATTTGCAGGTCTAAGACAGTTGTCTTATCCTTAAAAAAAACTACCATCAGTTCAAGGACATAGTCATTATCCAAATGATATGTCAAGGAAATTAAATCATTTGGTTCTTAGAAAACTAATGAAAAAAATAATACAATAATATCATAAAGACACATTTTCATAAAAGCTATAAACAAACCTATATAGTTATTACCTTAGTTTCAAATGTGTAACTTATTACACACAATAAAGGATCAATCCAGATTACTGTTATGGCTATGCTATAATGCAAACGGTAGAAGAGCCACATAAAAAATCATTCTGTTTCATTTTTTTCTAACAGAAGGTATATTTACAAATCCACATAAACATATACATTAAAATTCTTTAACATCACAGTTGATTACTGAAGCAGAAAATACTTGTTAGTACAAGTGATAATACCTGTTACCACATTAATCCAAGTAGATTGCATTCTAATGACAAAATTGATTTTAAAATTAGATGTCAATTTTCAAAACATATGGACTTAACAGAACAACTTAATGTTGTGGTTTCAAGCAGTCTGCAGAGCAAGACTGGCTGGGTTTGAATCCTGGCTCCAACACTACTGCTGTGACACTTTCTAGCTGTGTGGTCTTGGCAAGCCACTTAAATGCTCATGTCTTCATCTGTAAAAGAGAATGATTATGGAACCTACTTCTTAAGATTATTGTGACAGGTAGATGGGATGATACATATGAAACACTTAGAACAGTGTCTGGCACATGGTAGATGATATAAAATGTTTGCTATTATTATTATTATTACTATATTTTATTATCTATACCAATGAGGAGGTTTAAATTGACATTAATATCATACTTAAAATTTAATGTTCCAACTTTCTTTAGCACCAGGACACAAAATGTTGATTGATGCAAATAAAAATGAGATTTAAAACGATTTCTCATTTCATTATTAGCAAAAGCCAATTGTCTAGCATAGTGGTTCTCAATATTTTTATTCAAGACAAAATTTATTCGTACCTTTTTTAAGCAGAAAAAATTTAACTGTGTACATAGATGTCAACCTATTTTAAGGGATTTTGGATACTAGGTTAAAAAACTCTCATATAGTTAATACTTTTTAAGGGTTAGATTTATTTTACTTCTTTGATAAAAGTCTTGAAAAATTTTATATGTTTAATAAAAATTTATTGTCTCTACAAATCCTCTCTATACATAAATAATTATATTATCATTTATATAATAAATGCCTCATTATTCTTTCTTTATGAAATACCTTAAAGTATTAGAAATTAATTGTACAGTATAGGTGCAGAATTTTATGCTAAAGATAGCTCTGACATGCTCATTAAAAGGTCAAATAAATCTAGATGTCAACTCAATTGAAATGATCAGGAAGAAACCCTGATTACATCAGTCAAGAAATGATGATGCTATAGCAACCCTGAAATATTTATTCAGAGCAATTGAGGGCTGAGATTTTTTTCCCCACCAGCCAAACAATTCCTGCTGAGCACACAACATTTCTGCCTATAACTTCACTCTGCTCTGATGGTCACTACAGTGATAAACTTGCTTTTATATAATTATTTTATTTTCTAGTTATTCAAAGGGAAATTCTCATTGCAATTTAATTGATTTTTATTTTTGAGGCTATACTAGCCTGGGAGAAAATGTTGCTGCAGATAACAGTATACTTCTTTTTACCCTGACTGGTATAATCCTGGGACTTCATCTCCTTCCAAATCTCTTCCATTTATTACTGTTCTTTTCATTGGAGGACTCAGGAATTAGTGATCTAAAGTGATCCCCACCTAAAGATTATCTGTCACCATTCCTCGATGCCCTCAAGATAAAGTACTTCTTTCCCAGCTGTTGGCACCATGGTCAGCTTGTGTATGTAAATTTGTTTCTTAACTATTTGCTATTTTGAGCAGCAAATGGGCTTAAAGTACTCAGCTCTATGTTCATTCTGTTGCATGAGTCTACATGTATAAGGATAAGCTTTTAGAATGGGAAAAAAAACCTTCATGAAACTTGCCTATCCTTTAAGGTCAACTCAAAAAGTCAGTGTAAATTAAGTGTAAAATTAAGTGTAAAATTTGATGAGTATTGACAAATGTCTACAGCCCTGTACCCACAACAACTATCAAAAGATGAAATATTTCTATCATTCCAAAAAGTTTTCATGTGTTCCTTTGCAATCAGTATCTTCTATTATCCCTGACCTCAGAGCCACTATCTCCTGTCATTCTATTTTTGCCTTGTCTGGAATTTAATTTAATTGAATCAGGAAATATATAATGTTTTGTATCTGTCTTCTCTTAGCAAAATTCTTTTGAGATTCATCCCAAATCGTGCATGTCTTTGTATATTCCTTTTGATGGCAAAGTAGTATTCCACTGTGTGGATATACCACAGTTTGCTAATCCATTCCCTAGTTTACAAACATTTGGTTTGTTTCCAGTTTTAACTATTACCGACGAGCTTCAATGGACATTCCTGTAAAAGCTTTCTTTTTTTTTTTGTAGGCATATGTTATACATTTTTCTTGAGTCATTTCTAGGAGTGTGTTTGTTGCATTATATGGTAGTAGTACCTTCAACTTTATAAGAAACTGTCAAATATTTTTCAAAGTGTATCATTTGTATTCCCACCAGCAGTGTGTAGATATTCCAACTGTTTAACACTCTTGCCAATATTTGTTTTTGTCACTGTTTTATATTTTAAGTTATTTAGTTCATGTGTGTCTTATTATTGTTTTAATTTGCATTTCCCTAATGATAATGTTGTTGAGCATCTTTTCATGAACATCGTGACCATTTAAATACATTCTTTGGTGAAGTAGATGATCAAACCTTTGCCCATTTTTTTACTGAGCTATTTTTCTTCTTAATTTTGCAATGTAAAAATTCTTTCAATATTCTGGAACAAATCCTTTATCAGATTGAAGTTTTAGACATATTTGCTCCTGTCTGTGGTTTGCTTTTTTACTATATTAACATTGCCTTGGGCATGTATCTGTATATTCCTTTTTATTACTGTTCTCTTCATTGGAGAGGTTAACATTTTTAGATAGAATAAAACATTAATTTTTTATGGGTCATGCTTTTTGTGTCTTTATTTATCTTTGCTTAATATCATAAAACTTTCCTCCATTTTTGTCTATGTATTTTATAGTTATTGTTTTTAAAATTTAGATTTATGATTCATTTTGAGATAAAGTCAAAGTATATTTTTAAAATATGGTTGTTATGGACTGAATAATGTCCGCCAAAATTCATATGTTGAAAATTTAACTCTCAGTACTCAGAATATGACTATATTTGGAGATAGAGCCTTTAAACAGGTAATTAAGTTAAAATGAGCCTGTTAGGGTGTGCCCTGACCCGACCTGACTGGTGTCCTATAACTTCTTAACTTATAAGAATTGGTGATATTGGACATCATTACCTTGCTCTGGATCTTAAGGGCAAAATTTTTTTTCACCATTAACTATGATGTCATTGTAGATTTTTGTAGATGTTCTTTACCAGGTCAAGGAAGTTTTCCTCTAGTTTGCTGAGATTTTTTTTTTTTAAATGTAAATTTTTATTGATTCTTTCCAAAGAATTTTCTGCATTTATTGAGTTAATTATTTCTCTCTCTCTTTTTTTACTTTTTAACCTGATGATAGACTTTGAATTACATTGATTTTTAATGTAATACCAACTTATCATTCCCTACATTAAAGCCCAGTTGGTCATGATGTATTATTATTTCTCTATATTACTAGATTACATTTAGTAAAGTTCGTTTAGAATTTTTGTATCTGTGTTTATATGGGATGTTGGCCTCTGGTTTTCTTTTCGTTTAATGCTATTCTTTTTTTTTTTTGATACCAGTGTAATTTTGACTTCATAAAATAAACTGTAAAGTGTTCCCTTCTTCTATTTTATAGAAGACTCTGTAAGACTGGCAGGCAGCCTTTCTTTCTGAAATGAATGGCAGGGTTCACAAGGAAGCCATCTAGACCTGGAGTTTTCCTCGTGGGAAGGTTTTCCAATTACGAATTCAATTCTTTAATAAAAATAGTGTTATTTAGGTTACTTATTTCTTATTAAGTGAGCTTTGGCTATTTGTGGCTTATAGATTTTGGCTATTTCATCTTAAGTTGTTAAATTTGTTGGCATAAATTATTTATAGTATTTCATTATCCTTTTAATGCCTATAGGATCCATAATGATGTCCCCTCTTTTATTCCTCATGTTGTTAATTGACATCTTCTCCCTTTTTCTTAACAGATAATTAGAGATTTATAAATTTTATTGATCTTTTCAGAGGCAGTTCTAAGTTTCATGAATTTTTCTCTATCGTTTGATCCCTTTCTAATTCATCGATCTTTTGCTCTTATCTTTATTAGCCTTTTCCTCTGTTTATGTGAGGTTTTGTTGGATCCACATTTTCCAATTTCTGATAGTGGGATCTTAGATAATTGATTTTAGACTTTTCTCATTAGCTAATATAAACAACCGATAACTATAAACTTACCTCCAAACAACATTTTGTTTTGTCGCATAACTTCTGATGTTATTTTTATAGAATTCAAAATATTTTCTAATGTCCTTTTGAATTTTTTTTGATTAGTGTGTGACTAAAAAAATAGGTTTATTTAGAAAACAGAAAACACAGATGTCTAGATTTAATTTAAGATATACAAATTTTTCCCCAGTATTAGTAGGTGCCATACAATATTTAAGTTGTATTTACACTAAAAAACACTCACCAAATAGCTTCAGTTCACATTTAACTGTATCTTGTTATTTATCTTACAACCCTATAAAAGTGTATTGTTTACCTTGCAAATATTTAATGATTTTCCAGATATCTTTGTATTGATTTCTAGTTTAATTCTTTTGCATAGAGAATATATCTGCCATGATTTTTATCTTTTAGAAAGCATTGAAACCTGTGTTATGGCCCACAGTAAGGTCTATCTTGGTGAATATTCCTTGTACACTTGAAAAGAATGTGTTTTATGCTGTTGTTGGGTTAATGTTAAGGCAAACTGGTTGATAATATTGTTTATGTCTTCTATAACTATATCAGTCAGAGTTCAACCAAAAATCTTTATGGGATAGATAGATAGATAGATAGATAGATAGATAGATAGATAGATAGATAGATAATAGATAGATAGATAGATAGATAGATAGATAGATAGATAGATAGATAATCAATTTGTTCCAGGGAATTCATCTTACACATTGTGAGAGCTGGTTAAGCAATCTCTATAAGGCTGTTTTCTCTACATCTATGCTGAAATTTGAAGTTCAAAGTCGAGGAGACTCAGGGCATGATGTAACCCACTAGCATGAGCTGAAACTCCACAAGGTTAGACTAATTTTGTTCTTTCTGACCTTAGGTAAGATAGCATTTTGCAGAAGCGGATATCTTCCCCACAAAGCTAACAATGCACCCAGGTTCAGGAGTCAGAGAAGCTGAAGGAAGATCCAGGAAAATGTACAGCAGTTGCAGGCCCAGATGCTGCTTCCTGTTAATGAGGTAGTTAGCTGATCAGCAGTTATGGTGTGTCAGCTTCAGAATAGCTGCGACTTCCCTTTCACCTTTCAACTATCCAAAAAGTCTTCTGGTCGCTAACAGGAACTGGAAACATGCAAGAAAGGGAATAATGAGAAACGAAGTTTAGCCTAGAGAAGCTGACATGTTACGCCATGATGATATCCTTATTGATTTTTCATCTGCTTGTTCTGTTGATAACTGAAAGAGAAGTATTGAAATCTCCAAGTGTAGCTGCTTATTCTTCCTCTCACTTTAGTAAGTTTTGCTTTATGTGTTTTGAAGTTTCTTCATTAAATGCACTTATATTTGGGATTCTTAAATTTTCTTGATGAATATACCATTTTATTCCTATAAAATGCCCCTCTTCATCCTGGTAATATTCCTTGTTCTAAAATTTATTTCAGTTTAAGCCTCCCAGGCTTTCTCTGATTAGTGTCTGAATGCTATGACTTTTTTTTCTTTTACTTTAATATCCCTGTGTCTTCATATATAAAATGAGTTTCTAATAGATAACATATATTTTACTCTTGCTTAAAAAAATTCCAATCTGATAACCTCTATTAATTACAGTGTTTAGTCTTTTTACATTTAATATAATCAATATGGTTAAATCTAATTCTTATTTTCTATTCATGTCATCTGTTCTTTGTTCCCTTTCTTCTATTTTTCTGTCATATTTTGAACTAAATGCTTAGGGGACTTCATTTTCTCTCTAACACTAGCTTATATTACATTTTTTTGCTTTATTCTTTCAGTGATTGCGCTATGGTTTACAATATACATTATTAATTTACCACAATCTACTTTAATATCTGTACATGATAGTGTAATAATATTACTAAAATATACTTTTAGTCTCACTTTTCATCTTTTGTTATTGTCATTCATTTTATTTTTAGATGTTATAAACCCCATAGTTTTATTATTATTTAAATTTTTTTAAATTTAAATAGTCCCTGTTCTTTCCAATAAGTTAAGAAATGAAAAAACACCCTCTTATATTTACCAACATATATTATTATATTCCTGAATTTCTTTATTCCTTTAAATACGATCCAATAATATTTCTTATTGCACAGTTCTTCTGGTATTTATTTACTCAGATTTGCTTATCTGAAGAAAAGTGTTACTTTTTCATTCATGAAAAAGTTTTTCACCAAGTATATACTTCTCAGTTGACAATATATATATTTTTTCAATAACTTAAAATGCTGGTCAATTTCATTTAGGCTTGAAAATTTTGATAGGAAGTTGGCTATCATTTTTTTCCCTCCGAATGTAAAATGTCTCTCTGCTACCTCTGACTGCTTTTATGATTTTCTCTTTGTACATGATTTTAAGAAATGTTCTTACAATGTGCCTTCATTTGATTTTCTATTTATTCTTATGCTTAGAGTTTCTTGAACTTCTTAGATCTATTGGCTTCAGAGTTTTTATAAAAATTTAAGAAAATCAGTTATATTTCTTCCTTTCCCCCTCGTGTGTGTGCGTGTGTGTGTGTGCATGTGTGTCTGTATTATTTTCCTCTCTTCCTTCTGGAGTTTGAATAACACATATATTAGACTGCATGCTATTTCCACAGGCCACTTATGCCTTATTTATTTCATTTTCAGGCTTTCTTTTGAACACTTCATTTTGGATAATTTCTTCAGTTTCACAGCTATTTTCTTTAGCTGTGTCTAATCTCTGTTAATCTCAGAATATTTTTCATGTAGACATATTATTTTATCTGTAGAGCTTCCGTTTGGATCTTTTTCATATCTTCTATTTTTCTTCTTATCACATTTATGCTTCCCTATACAGCCTTTAGTATATTTATAAGATTTATAATAGCTTAAATTTCCTGTCCACTAATTCCATCATCTTTGTTGTTTCTGATTCTATTTCTTATTCATTTTTTTTTTTGGTAAGTTAGGGGTCATAATTTTCTGTGCCTGGTGACTTCTAATAGCATACTATATATTGTGAATTTCACATTTTTGGTTACTGGATTCCTTTAATCATGTTTGGCTTTTTTTTTCTAGTCCAGTTAATTTGGGGGAGATTATTTTCATCTTTCTGAAGCTTGCTTTCAGTTTATTAAGAACAGTAGACTTCACTCAAGGGATAATTTACCCTCACTACTAAAATGATAAACTTCTCAAAACTTGATTGAATGTTACATATGTTATAAGGCCTCTTCCCTCTGATATCATTTCCTTCAAATGTTACTGGGTAAGTTTTTGAAAATTAAATGGACACTATTTTAATTATAATGTTTAAAACAATTACAAAGTGCTTAAGATCTATACTCTTCTATTTAGGAGAAAGTTATTTTTAGAGATAAACAATGCTATTCTTTTCAGGGTAAGTAGTGCTCACCAAAATTTATGTACTCCTTTTCATGTCCCATCCTTCCTTATAATCAAACTGTAGCCACGTGACTGAGCCTGTTAAATGAAATGTGAGTCTTACTTCTGGTCTAGGGCCCATAAGATTCTATGACTCTTTCATTCCAGATTTTCCCTTTGGCTGTTGATCATGAAGACCACAGACTTAGATGGTGGTGGTGATGGTGACATGACACAAAGGAACGGCCTGGACCCATAACCATTACACACAGCACAACTTACCTCCATCATAATGTATGCTTGAGAGTTAAACGTTTGTAGTATTAGTTACTTAGATTTGGGGATTAATTTTCTGCTGAAGGGTACTGGCTAATACAATTCTTAAATTTAAAGATTTAGCCAATATTTAGGATAAGTTCAATGCTGGTTAGAAGGTAGGCTTGATGACGCACATCCTAAAGTATTTCCTGCTAGCATCCTAGTGAGAAGACTTTGGTGCTTTAATACAGCACCGACACTTTATATTGTTATTAGTATGATATCTAAAACCTCATATTCCATAGTAGCGAATCAATAGATTGCTATCTAAAACTTAAAAAGTGGTGGTATAAGTACAATAGTTAATGATATGACATTGAATAGAAAAAGTAATTAAAGAGCTGAAAATCATTGCCTTTGGTGAGTAAACAGAAAGATGTATATGTGAATGACAAGTCTACTGTTTTTGGTTGTACATTTCCTAGTTTATTTGATTTTTAAAACTATGTACTATCATAATCATTATAAAAAATAAAAATGAATATAAGAAGGAGTGTAATGAGAACATTAGCATTTTGTTTCATACGTCTTGGAATTACTTGAACTTGTTTTTAATCTGAAGAGACAGAATCTCCTTTGAGGCTGAGGTAGAATTGGAAAAATATCCTGACAGTTAACGAGTAAGGGAGCTGGTGTACAATTAGGAAGAATAAATTTCTCTATTTTTCAATTTTTTCCAGTCCAAGTGTTACATTAGAAGAAGGTAGGAAGCGGGAAAAGAACTTCATTAACTGCCTACTGTAAGCTAAGCACTGCAGAGATGCTTTACTTATATTTCTTCATTCACTCCTCACAATAACACTACGAGACACATGTTGCTACCTCATATCACAGAGGAGAGGACTAATGATGAGAAATTAAATAAGTTGCTCAAGCAAACCAAGGCTCCTTGTATCAGAGCAAGAATTGAAACCAAAGTCTTCTCTGATTCAAAAACCTCAGCGTAGTTGACTCTTAGAGAGAGCCCTGCTTAGCATCAATCCTTTGCAGGCAAAATTTGCTTTATTAAGTGAAAACAACCTTCATTGTGTTATTGAAATATGTCAATCTTGTTTACATTACAATATAGTTTTGTTTACATTAACTTATTTAAAAATAGACAACTCGAAAGTAAATTTCAGTTTTGCTCTGTAAAATGTTCAAGCCCAGAATTTTATATCTATTTTCATTAAATTTGATATATTTAAATAGTACAACAGTATGTTATTGAGTTGAGAGTAGGTAGTTAATTTTTTAAAAATTGCTAAGTGTAATTATTAAATTCTTATGTAATTTTAGCTAATTATAAGGCAACTTGATTTATCTGTTGCTATTTGATGAAGTCTTAGCACCTGATTTTAGCAATAAATCAATATTTAGTAGACAGACTAACATATAGTTGATATTTTGCTAAATCTTTATGTCAGCCCTTGCTAATTGTGAACTTAAAGAGATCTAATGCTGGCTCTGGTGTAATCTATCCATTTCTAAAAAGGGAGGTTTTGTTCCAAATAGAGTCTTTTAAGGAATGCATGTATTTGGGCATATTTAAGACTTTGAGTGAGTCATTTTAAAGAATCTCAAAATGGACTGTTTGCTCTTGATCTTATGCATTTATTGCTGTGATGAAAACAAGTGGAGGTGTCAAAGAAGAATGGTGATGTTGAAAAGTCATAAAGAGATTAACAGCTCGATGGTGCAAGAGTTCTATTCATTAGTCTGTTCATTTGCATAAAGAATCGTCTTATAGACAACAATGGCGGAAATGATCATGGTGCTTAGAGCTGACACCCTGCTTTCACAGTTGCACAGGCAAAGATGACAACAGATATCCTGGTCCTTATTGTAGAGGATAAGAACTACAACAAAGTGCAGTGTGTGTGTGTGTGTGTGTGTGTGTGTGTGTGTGTGTGTGTGTGAGTTTTAATTAGTAATTTTAACTCTTCAATTGTTGAATAAAAAATACCTTTGTTTTGTTGATTACTGATCATAGACAATCTCATCAGAGTTATGCCGGCGAATTACACCTAAATCTTTAAGTGTATTTTTAAATAAAATAAGGACTACTGATACTACTCGTTCTGACTATAAATTGTCAGCTTTTATGAGAAAATGTTGTAAGGTTACATTCTACTTGAAAGTATACTTAATTTTCTATAACATTCACATTTCGTAAGAGGACTTACAAATAAGTGAAAATGCAAAAGGAACAGATATTTTTTTCCTCAAACTCTATAGGTCTAGTATTCACCAAAGAAAGAATGTGTGTGTGTGTGTGTGTGTGTGTGTGTGTGTGTGTTTGAACATGCAGAAGAAAGATTTCATATTACTGAGCGTGAGGCAGTGCAGGTGTTGTAGTAGGTAGGATTGATGTTCACCCATCTGGTCACTAACTTGATGGACTCTCACCAGTTTCTTTTCCTGTCTCTTGGGCTGGAGCTCATTTAACCTAAAGCATGATGAAGACAGCAAAAAGGCACCAGCTGAGCCTTAAAGCCTTTGTTTAGCCTAATAGGCCAGGTTAGCATTTTGCAGATGTTGGGTTTCCAAATCAATAATCCTACTGACAGCTTCTCGCAGCAGTAGCTATTAGATGATGTAATTTGGAATTTGATTTGCTTCTTACGTTAAGACAAACAAATCTCATTTGCAGTGTAAAATGTCTAACATCATGAAAATAATGCCTTCTGTTTTGCTTTCTCACCCAAGGGCATTTTACTGAATAGAAGTCAAGGTTATTGTGACAGTCATCACGCTGCAGAAAGCTGCAGCCACAGACTATTTTGAAAGCCTGTTTTTTTTTTTCATTTATTAGGTTATCGTAAGCAATAGCCATGCTAGTACAGATATTTGTAGCTTTGCATTGTGTTAGGAGAAATAGAATCCCTCGATATTACAGCTGCACTTTTGATTTGTCATTTAGTATTTGGAATAAATAGAGGGTGGTATGCCAGTTGCTATGGAAACTAGTTCTACTTTGGAGCAGTGCAAGACTTTTAAGCATATTTGAAATTGCTTCCTTCTCATTATGTTTCAGCACTGAAGAAGGTGTAGTGTGTAATTAAATAAAAATGAAGGTTTAATTAAAAAATCAAATTACATTTTCTGGATTGTCTTTCAAGTACAATAAGTTTAAGAGAGAGCACGGTTACCTGCAAAGCTGTGTACTGCTGTGTGTGGCTGTGTATGTGTGTGTGTATGTGTGCGTGTGTGTGCG